>NW_021703781.1:53004017-53306731 GCF_005190385.1 Monodon monoceros | reverse complement strand
TGTGTGTGTGTGTGTGTGTGTGTGTGTGTGTGTGTGTGTGTGTGTGTGTATGGGGGGGATGGTGATGGAGAAGTTGGTTTTGTTTTACATGTTTTAATTAGGGGATAAGAATCACATGTGTAGAACATTTTCATAGTTCATAATACACAATCAAGCAAAGACAATAACTATCACTTAAGTCCACATAGTTATTCTTTTAGATTATACCTTTTCTTTAATGATTTGATTAATATATTTTCATGGGACTGACAGTCTTCTCAGTAGCATGACCCTGTATCAATCATTCATTCATTCTGCAAATACTTGTTGAATAATTGCTATGTTCCAAGTACTATGTTAGGAACTGGGAATGTAAAAATAAACAAAAATAGATACTTTCTCTGCCCTCATGGAGTATATAATATGGTAGGGGAGACATAGACAATAATCAACTTATCTTAAGACTAAAACAGTACCAAGGAGAGGTACATGGTACTATGAATGACTGTAAGTGCTGGGATTTGACTAAGTTAGGTGGTTGGAAGGGTTCCCTAAAGGAGTCACACTTAAGAAGAACAAGCACATGAAAAGATACTCAACATTGCTAATCATCAGAGAAATGCAAGTCAAAACCACAATGAGATATCACCTCACACCTGTCAGAATGGCCATCATCAAAAAGACCACAAATAAGAAATGTTGGTGAGGATGTAGAGAAAAGGGAACCCTAGTAGACTGTTGGTGGGAATGTAAGTTGGTGCAGCCACTTTGGAAAACAGTATGGAGATTCCTCAAAAAGCTAAAAATAGAGCTACCATATGATCCAGCAATCCCACTTGTGGGTATATATCTGAAGAAAATGAAAACACTAATTCAAAAAGATATATGCACTCCAATATTCATAGCAGCATTATTTACAATAGCCAAGATATGAAAGAAACCTAAGTGTCCATCAACAGATGAATGGATAAAAATGTGGAATGGAATATTACTCATCCATAAAAAAGAATGAATTTTGCCATTCACAGCAACATGGATAGACCCGAGGGGTACTATGATTAGTGAAATAAGCCAAACAGAGAGAGACAAATATAGTACGTTATTACTTATATGTGGAAAATAAAAAATAAAAAAATGAATGAGTATAAAAAACAGAGTCACAGGTACAGAGAACAAACTAGTGGTTACCAGTCAGGGAGAAAGAAGGGGGAAGGGGCAAGATAAGGGTAGGAGATTAGGAGGTACAAACAAACTACTATGTATAAAATAAAAAAGCTACAAGGATATATTGTACAGCATGAGAAATATAGTCAATATTTTACAATATTTTACAATAACTTTTAAAAAATTTTTTCAGTTTTGACAGTCTAGGGTTGTATTTTTTAAAATTAATTAATGTATTTATTTTTGGCTGTGTTGGGTCTTTGTTGCTTTCTCTAGTTGCAGCGAGCGGGGGCTAATCTTGGTTGCAGTGCTCTGGCTTCTCATTGCGGTGGCTTCTCTTGTTGCAGAGCATGGGCTCTAGGCGCCTGGGCTTCAGTAGTTGTGGCTCGCGAGCTCTTGAGTGCAGGTTCAGTAGTTGTGGCCCACGGGCTCAGTTGCTCTGCAGCATGTGGGATCTTCCCAACCCAGGGCTTGAACCTGTGTCCCATGCATTGGCAGGTGGATTGTTAACCACTGCGCCACCAGGGAAGTCCTACAATAACTTTAAATGAAGTATAATCTATAAAAATATTGAATCACTATGTTGTACACCAGCAATAATGTAATATTGTAAATCAACTATACTTCAATTTTTAAAAATTCATTACAAATAAATAAAGTGTAATCTGAAGAATGAGTAAGGTGTTAACTAGACAAAATGAGAAGTAAACAGTATCAGTGTTCTTGGAAGAAAGATAAGTATGTGCAAAGGCCCTAAGGATGAAAAAAGGGCCAGATTGGCTAAAGAAAGGTATAGCTAGAGAAGTAATTAGGAGTCATATTATATAGGGACTTACAGGCATAGTGAAGGGCTTAGAATTTCTTCTAAGTGCAGTGAGACAAATACTGAATGTTTTTAAGCTAGGGAGAGAAATAATTTGACTTATTATACAGAAAGTATGCTGTGTCTCCTCTATGGAAAATGGATTGGAGAGGAGGCAGTGAAATTGGTGAGAAGGCTGTTGTAGGAGTGCACATAATGACGGGAACCTGAATTGGGTTGTGGCAGTGGAATATATTGTTGGAGGTAGAAACCACAGGACTTGATATATTGGATAAGTGTATGGTGATGTGACACAGGGATGTGTAAGTAACTGGGTGGATTTATTATCATTTACGAAGATGGGAAGATAGGGGGAATAACTGGTTCTGGGGGAAAAAAATCATGACTTTAGGTTTCATGTTATGTTTATTGTGCTTGAATCTAAATGGAGATGTCAAGTATATCCTTGAATATGAGGGATCAAGGTCTCTGCTAGAGATATTAATTTTAGTGGTCATTATCATGCAAATGGGATTTAAGGCCATCCATGGGAATATAAGAGATCTGTTAGAATATGGAAAGAAAAGAGACAGAGACTTAGGAGAGAGCCCAGAGGAACTATCACATTTAGAGATGTGAGAAAAGAAGGATAGCCTTAGAGGTAAGAGGAAAGGGAGAGATTGAGGTGTAGGAACCAAGAAAAGAAAGTTTTAAATAAGGAGGGAGTGCTGCTAGAAGTCCAGGAGGTCAAGTAATAGAAAGACAGAAAAGTGCCATTGAACTTGGCAACATGCAGGTTGTTGGTGACCTTGAGAAATATAGTTCAGCGGAGTGGTGGAACAGAAGTCAGATCACAATAGTTTGAAGAGTGAATGGAGGGTGAGAAATTGGAAACAATAATGTGGACAACTCTTAGGAGAATTCTTACTGTGAAGGAAAGTAGAAAAATGAAGGGAGATTTGGGGTCAAGGACGATAATGGCATTTTCTCCCCTTTAATTTAATGTGGGAGACAGCAGAACAGGTTTGTATTTTGAGACTTATCCAGGAGAGAAGAAGAGATAGATGATACAAGAGATCAAGGATATAACCAAAATGAGAAGTTCTTTAAGGCTAGAAGAAATGGAATCCAGAGGAATTGGCCTTCATTAAATGGAGGGACAATTATACCATGGTAACCGAAAGTAAGAAACAAATATTTTTCTATGTCAGAGATTAAAAAGTCATACTGAGGAGACACTTCTACCCCGTATATAAGGTATAGTTAAGGCATCCCAGTTTGTGTACATGGTGTAATTTTGGGCACATAGATGCTAGTTTGTTGTGAATAAGTCAAGAACTTGGACACAATAGTTGGCAACAGATGAAAGAAATGATCATGTGACTGGGTGGTGTGGTGACAAGTGGTGAGGCCTACTTCCCCATATATCCGAAAACTAATAGCACTCAAGAGACTAGAAAAAAGTACATAGGGCAAGAAGGAAAGGTATTGATGAACATTTTTTTTCTTTTATGTGCCAGAAGAAATGGGTATTTACCTTTCTTAATGTATATGTACTAAATATACATATATAACTTTAAACACATAAACTTTAAACACATAAACATATAACTTTAAACACATAAACATTCCCAGTGACTCAACCAACAATAACAAAAATGTCAGCACTCTAAATTACCAGCTCTGTAGTTTTTCCAATCCTCCTGGTTATACAGCTATAATTTTACGTAGTTGTGATCATTGTATATGCATCATTTTGAATTCTGCATTTTTTGCCCATTGCTTTACATTGCCCCTTCCTTATTTCTACATAGTTCTCGTATTTGTCATTCTTAATACCAGTAAAATATTCCATTGCATTAATGTACTGAATTCTGGCTAAGCATTCCCTCACTGCTGGGCATTTGGGCTGTTTCCGGTTTTTGTCTGTAATATATAGCACAGCTGTAAACATCTTTATACAAATAGGTTTTTAAAAAATTTCTTTTGAATTACAGCCTTGGGCTATATTCCAAAAAGCTGGGTTTCTGGGTCAAAGTACTGTATATAGTAATTTTTATGGCTCTTGTATTTGTTGCCAAATTTCTTTTCAGAACAGTTTCACCAGGTCGAAGGGCAACAATGTATTAGTGTATCTTTTTCCCAATACTCTACAACAATGAGTATTACTTTTATTAATTTACTCTGTTTTAATTAATGCAAGATTGTACCTCATGGTTGTTTAAATTTGAATCCTGTTAACTGTGAAAAGAACCAAACATTTTCCAAAACTTTATGTTGTCTCCTTTCCCCTTATTCCACATTTGACTAATGACACAGTAACCATTTTGCCTGAGGCACAGACCAAGAGGTCATTTTAGATTCATTCCTCTCCTTTGTTCACAGTCTCCATTAGTTAGTTATTAAGTTTTGTTATTTCTGACTTCTTAGTATCACTCATATCCCATCTTCCTTTCATTTTTATTTTAAACTTTATCATTTTTCCTCCTAAACAATTTCTCCATATCTAGTCTCAGACTCTAATTTCTCCTTACAGATTTCTGAGTAGTTTTTTTTAAATGCAACATGTGGTCAAGTCACTCTTGCTTGAAATCCAAACCCTTTCACATGTACCCCTGGCCTTTAGGGTCCAGTACCTGCCTTCTTTGCAGCTAGTCAGTAGCTACACACCCTTGCACAACCTGCACTTAGTACATCAAAGTATATGTCCATCTTAGAAGATGCCACACTTTTTTACCTTTGCACCTTTTTATTTTGTGTCATTTTCTTTGGAATACCACTCTCTTCCCTTATTTTTCTTCTTTCCAATAGATCTTCTCTGACATCTTCAGGCAGGATTTCTTATCACCTCCTCTGTCCTTATATGGTACTTTATTTTTCTGCTATAGCACTTATCAAATTGATGATAACTTACTTATTTACCTATCTGCCTCCCCTAACAGACTGTAGACTAAGGTCAAGACTCTGTCTATGTTTTATTGATTCTGTAGCCTTCAGAATCTAGGAATAGCTTTAGTTTTACAGAGCCAAACTAATTTTTAAGCTTAAAAAAGCTTAAAACTACTTAGGTATTTACTGGACTATATAGGACTATCTTCCCAGTTAGGATATGAACAAACAGAGATAGAATCTTCATGTTTGTGTCTTCAGATACTACTGTGTTGCCTGGAATATGGGAAGTACTTAATAAAATGCTTGTTATATTATTTTCATTTCCTCATTCAGGAACTGGCTCTTCCCAGTTATTGATTTTTATCTAAAGGCATAAGTAGTGTTCTTTAGGGTTTTATTATTTTCCTCCGCTTTTCTTTTGTAAACTTTTATGCATCACCTATGTAATGACAATTTTATCTTAATGTATTGCTTTTCTTATTACTTTGAAATATGTTTTTATTGCTTCAGAAGTTACTTTTTATTATAGTTGTTCTTATCCATTTTCTTGTTGGTTGTCTTTTCTGTTTCTTTCCTTACACAGTTAGGATAAAGTTACTACTTCATTTTCACATAGCCTTTTAAAAATGTTTTAATTTTCAATGTTATGCTTTTTAACTTATTTGGAGTTTATTGCCGTATGTACTATAGAGTAAGGACCTAATCTATTTTTTGGTGATGTGACAGTGTCAAGAAAAGCAGGTATTCATTGAAAGCATGTTTACTGAGGCTTTTTGGGGGGCTTTTAAACCATAGGGAGATGAATACTATATTGTCTCTCAATAAACATTTATTGAACAGCTATTTCATGTTTGATCCTTGCTTAAGTGTTGGGCTTATATTGATGAATAAAGCCAAAGTAACTCTTATTCTCTTGGAGCTTAGCAAGACAGAGCCACAGTAAATAAGAAAACAAATTATCCCAAATTGTGTATAATTCTGTGAAGGAAATGATCAAGATACCTGGAGTTGGAGGATTTATTTGGACAAGGTGATCAGAGAAGACTTATCTGAGGAACAATTTATTTAAGCCAAGAACAAAAGAATAAGAAGGAGCCAACTGTTCAAAGATCAGAGTGAAAAAAGTTTTAGATAGAGGTGGTAGGTTGTGTTTGTCAATGTCCTGAATCAGAAACAAGGTTAAGGCATTTGACCAATAGAAAGATGGGCATTATAGTGAGCAAAAGGAGAGCAGTAGGAGGTGAGAATGCATGGACAGGCAAGGACCAGATCATTACTGAACCATGCATACCATGGAAAAGAGGTTGTGTATTTTATTCTCTGAGCAATGGAAAGCTATTACAGGGTTTTTATAAGGGCAGCAACATGTACCAGAGTCTACTCTGTTTTGTGTGCCAAATAGATTTTAAGGTGCAAAAGTAAGAGATCAAAAGAGTTCAGTAAGGAGGGTTTTCACTATGAGGTGTGTATGATTGGGTTAAGGTAATGGCAGAAGAGATGGAGAGAAGTTAAGGTAGACTTGCTTTGTTGATGGATATCCCATCAAGGTGGGGGTGAGAGAATAGGAGGAATTAATAAAGGATGATTTCCACCTTTTGAACGTTAGCATCTCTCTTTCAAGAGCCATCACATGCAGAAAAGGGAGGTTTTCATAAAGAAGTTGCACCAAAATGAACACATATTCATACTCAGGAAACTATCTCTGGAGCAACAAAAGATGACTTTAAGATACATTGGCGGGCTTCCCTGGTAGCACAATGGATAAGAATCTGCCTGCCGGGCTTCCCTGGTGGCACAGTGGTTGAGAGTCCGCCTGCCAATGCAGGAGACGCGGGTTCATGCCCCGGTCCGGGAAGATCCCAAATGCCATGCATCAGCTAGGCCCGTGAGCCATGGCCGCTGAGCCTGCACGTCCGGAGCCTGTGCTCCGCAACGGGAGAGGCCACAACAGTGAGAGGTCCGTGTACCGAAAAAAAAAAAAAAAGAATCTGCCTGCCAATGCAGGGGACACGGGTTCAATCCCTGGTTCAGGAAGATCCCACATGCCACGGAGCAACTAAGCCCATGCACCACAACTACTGAAGCCCATGCACCGTGCTCTGCAACAAGAGAAGCCCGCGCACCACAAGGCAGAGTAGCCCCCGCTCACTGCAACTAGAGAAAGCCTGCATGCAGTAACAACGACCCAACACAGCCAAAAATAAATAAATAAAATAAAAATAAATCAACTACATTGGGTGTGCTTCAAGTTCAGGATAGTGATCTGAGCCCAAGCTCCATTTCCTTCTGGAACATCATCCCAACTCCTATTAAAAACTGATAAAAAACAATTCTGTAATAACAAGCACATGAAAGAGGGATCATTAGCAGGTGAGAGACTTCTGACAGATTTCTATAAGACAGTAAACAGATGGAAGCCTGTTGACAGTAATCAGAGTGAGGAAGTGGCAAGCCAGAGAACCTGGACTCTGAGAAAAGATAGAGAATCTGTCCTGCAGATAGGCTCAGAGGCCAGAGAGGGTAAGGTGGGAAAGGGAGACCAAGCCAAGGGGTTAATATGAAAGTCTGTCTTCATAGGGACTACACCCACAACTCAACTCTCCCCTCCATCATTTTAAGTCCCCTACCCTGCCTACAGAGCAAAGACAGCTCAGTCTGTTATGTCCTAGCAAATGCCAAACCAATAGTTAGGAGCCTTCACCAAAAAAATACTGCCGGAATACCAGGGATGAGCTAGTATTGCTAAGGTGGAGTTGCTTCTGCGTAGTAAAATGCTGAGTAGAGCACTGTGGGATACCCTAGCCCAAAGGCTACCTGTGCCCTCCCTCTTCCCTCTCTAAAGGGAAGTGTGTTGGTCAACAAGCTCTGACCGTAAAATAGAGATTCCAGGGAAAGGAGAGACTTATAAAAAAAAAACCCATATATTCAACAGCTTAGAAAAATCAGCACCTACTACCTAGAAGAATCTATTTAGTCCCCAATTTAAAAAAATAAATAGATAGGCAAAGATCACAAAATGTAAGAAGGAAACAAGTAACATAAAAGAGAAAAACCAAGACAAATACATTTTAAAAATTGACCCAAGAAGAATTATAATTCAAGATCAGAACTAGAAAAGTAAAAAGCTATAATTAGTATCCTTATAAAGATATAGTAAGATACTATATTTATATATACTGTATTTTGTATACAGAGCAAAAAATATTTTTAAAAACAAAATATATAATTGCTGAAATTAAGCCCAATAAATGTGATGATTTCTTGGATACAACACTGAAAGCATAAGTGATAAAAGAAAACACTGATTAGCTGGACCTCATAAAAATTAAGAACTTCTGTGCATCAAATGATACCATCAAGAAGGTGAACAGACACACAAAACAGGAGAAAATATTTGCAAGTCATACAGCTGATAAGGAATTTATAGACAGAATATATATATATATATACACACACACACACATATAAATTCTTACAACTCAACAGTAATATGACAACCTGTTTAAAAATGACCAAAAGGGATTTGAATAGGCATTTCTCCAAAGAAGACATACAAATGGCCACTAAGTACATGAATAGATGTTCCACATCATTAGTCACTAGGAATGTGCAAATCAAAATCACAGTGAGATACCACTTTACATCCACTAGGATGGCTACAAATCAAACAGACATACACAAGCAAATGTTGGAGAGGACGTGGAGAAATTGGAACACTCATACACTGCTGGTGGCATATAATATGGTGCAACTGCTTTGGAAAACAGACTGGCAATTACTTGAAAGGTTAAACATAGAGTTACCATATGACTTAGCAATTCCACTTCTAGGTATATACCCAAGAGAAATGAAAACATATGTCCACACAAAACTTGTACACAATTATTTATTGTGGCATCATTCATAATAGCCAAAAAGTAGAAACAACCCAAATGTCCATCAACCAATGAATGGATAAATAAAATTCAGTAAATCTATACAATGGAATATTACTTGAAAATAAAGAGCACTGAAGTACCAACACATGTTGTCAGAGATGAACCTTGAAATCATCATGCTAACTGAAAGAAGCCAGTCACAAAAGCCCACACAGTGTATGGTTTCCTTTATATGAAATGTCCAGAATAGGCAAATCTATAGAGACAAAAAGCAGATTGGGTTGCCTAGACTGGTGAAGTTTTCAGGGAAATGGAGAGTGACTGCTCATGGGAATGGGGCTTCTTTTTGAAATTAAATATTCTAAAATTAGATTATGTTGATAGTTGCACAAATTTGTAAATATAATAAAAATATTGAACTGTACAGTTAATGAGGGAATTATATGGTATTAAATTTTATCTCCAAAATGCAGTTGAGTCCAATAAAAGAATTATAAGATAAAATCAAGGAAATCTCCCATACACAGAGTGTTGGACAGAGACAAAAAATTTGGGATGAAATCTTACTGGTATAAAAGATCAGTTCAGGATCCCCAGCAGCTGTCTCATAGGATATCCAGATCCAGAAACAAGGAAGAAAATTATGGTTACAGAAAGAATGAAAACCTTATCAACCTTTACAATGTAAAATTAAGGGGACAGTTGACAGAAAATAGGTGGTAAAAACGGAGAGAAGAAATATGACCCACACGGCTGATATCCTCTCATAATATGTATGGAGTTGGAAAATATTGTCTAAGCCATTGAAATAATAAATTGAGATGTGGAGAAGAGGAGGCCCAGTAAACCACGCACATGGAGTTAACCCTTGGTTAGAATGAATTATGGCAGCATTTCCTTAAATGTGCTCTGGAAAATATCAGTTCTGCAGGATAACAACGTTATGTGGAGGCGGAAAAAAGTAAAAGCTTCCATAGTCAAGTAAGTTTGAGAAATATTGGGATATACAAATGTACTGAAACACTTCCCAGCATCTTTATTACATTAGTTTACATTCTGAATCTCCAAGAAGGGGATTTAGCATGCAGAATTTAAAAAATTTATTTGACTGTAGTCTTATTTTCCAAGAGTATCTTGAGGGACTCGTGTTCCACTAACATGTTTGGACATCACTGACTTGGAATATGAGCCCTGCTTTAGGTGAGATATGGCCATAGAGCAAACAAAAGCAAAAGAATTACAATTTGGAGAACTCAGAACTTGGACCATTTCAATAGCCCCATTACTGGTCTATTTGGTTCCATTCTTGTCCTCTCCAGTCTATTCACCACTCAGCTGCCAGAAAATCTTTTACAGACATAATTCACATGATGTCAGTCATTTGCTAAAGACTCTTTAATGACTTTTCATTGCTCTTAGAATAAAATTTAATCTCCTTACCACATCCAGCAAGGCTCTACAATGAGCAGTCTGGCTGCTGCCCAGCTCTTCATTCTTATCTTCTCCAGATTTCTCTTTTCCTTACTTCACTCAGGCCTCACTGGCCTGCTATGTACTAAGTTTCTCTCTTTTTTTTTTTTTTTGGTGGGGAGCGGGGGTTGCACAACACATGCTTTTCTTTCTACCTAGAGTGTCCTCTCAGCTTGCCACATGGCTGGTTTCTCCTCACCCATCAGAGTTCTTTCTTGAATAGCCTAGCTAAGTGATTCTCTATCAGCGCACTCTGTTAGTTCTCTTTATGGCATTTATCACAAGTTATAACTGCATATTTACTGTTTATTTTTTGCTTACAGATCATAAACTCCATGAGAGCAGGAAGTTGTCTGTTGTATTTACTAATACATATTCAGTGCTGGCAAAAAGCCTAGCACACGGTGGGTGCTCCAATTTGCTGAATGAAGAATGGAAGTTATACTCATATTTTACCGAGTTGCTAGTGGCATATTCTAACCTGAACCTAGGTTAGAACAGAAAGCTAGACAGGACCTTTAACTCCCATGGTGGCCCAGAGAGCTATCGAAAGCATTCCAATTTGGGCAAAAAAAATAAAAGCAGGAGAATTAGGAAGGAAATAATGGTCTTTTCCATCACAGCAGACCACATTATGTATGCTGTGTGCTCAATGATCTACAAAACAGAAACAGAAAACTTGCCTTTTTATATCCAGAATTTCTATCTTTAGTTCTAATTACCAAAACTTCTACTAAGTACCTAATGCTGATTTATAGACTCCACTGGTACTCAAAGCATAGACAAACAGTGAAAGCGGTATGTGTAACGATGGAAAGTTCACTATGTTCCTATACACAGGCTCTCATTACGACTTTTGAGGGCCCTGGGCATTTTTGACCTCGTGGGTCCCTTCCTCCATAAAGACATATTAAATCAACAGCCTTCTGTGTTCTACTGTAGTAAGTCAATATAGCAGGATTGGGGGCAAGGGTGGAAATAGCAGGAATGTAAAGAGCATACACTTTAGAACTAGATGAGACCCAGATCAGCTTCTAGCTAGGTCACCTTGAATTATTTAATCTCTCTAAAACCTCATTGGTAAAATGAGGCTAATGAAATTATCTATTTCTTAGGCTTGTTGTGAAGTTAAATGAGATAATGAATTGAAAGTGCTAAGTGTAGTTCCTGGCACAATCCACACCTAAAGAAATGTCGGCTACAATTGTTAAGGACAAGTGAATTTCAAATTGAAAAGGCAGGGTTGTTTATCTGACTTTTTGCCTATGGCTCAATGTAGCCTTCTAAGCAGTTCAGAGAACTGAATGAGATTGAAAACTAGAAAGATTAGCTAAAGTAACATTGCATTATAATGAGGGTGATCACAGCTTCTGCCTACAAACCTGCTTACACCACATTCTTGTTTGGAGTGGGAAATTGCACAGCTGGGGACAGTTTGGTGCACAGAGAAATCATCACAGTGTTATTCCTAATAACTGTTATGTTTCATTTCACCTGTGAAAGAGTATATGACTTAAACTACAGGAGGTGAGAACAATTTATTCCTCTCAGTTTATAAGAAGAGAGTTTCCTTCTCTGCCTGTAGAGAGAGGCAGGGCCTCCCAGCAGCTGTTCAGTGCTAATTAACAAGGAAGCATGGGCTACTGTAAAGGTCTGCTCCCTAGCTGAGAATTATGCTAATGACTGCCTACTTCTAAACTTGCTTTTTTTTCTTTTTTTCTTTTTTTCCTGGACAGGACTTCTTTCTTGATTAGAGAGACAGCCTAATTCCTGACCCAAGCCCAGGGATATCAGTTATGGCTATTATGATGAAGGATGTTTCTCTCTTCTTCTGTTGTCAGAGAAGTCAGATGGGGGTTAGAACATTGGAGAAGGAGATGGGTGTCCTGGGACATAGATTTAGGTTTGACACGTATGGTCTTGGGAAATATCTTCCTCACTTTCTTTTTTTCCATTCCTTGCCTCCCTTCCCCATTCTACCTTCCCTAAGAACGCTACTCTTCCTCCACGAATGACCTACCCTAACAAGTGCTGCTGAGATGACAATCTGTAAAAGGCGTGGCCCATGGTCCTCCCTCAATGGAAGCACCTGGAGAGCTTCTTTAAAATGCAGCATGAGATATAGTACAGAGAGGTCCCGAGTCCCCTTTATCCAGTTTCTCCCAACAGTGACATCTTGTGACACTATAGGACAATATCACCACTAGGACATTGGCATTGATACAGTAAAGATACAGACCATTTCCATCACCACAGGGGTATCTCATGTCACTCTTTCATCCTTCTCATTCTCGCTCTCTACTTAAAACTTTGGCCAACCAGTAATCTGTTCTCTATTTCTATAATTTTGTCATTTCAAAAATGTTACATAAATGGAATAATATAATATGCAACCTTTTAGGGTTAGATTGTCCACTCAGCATAATTCCCTGGAGATTCAACCAGGTTGCTGCATGTGTCTATAGTTTGCTCCTTTTCATTGCTGGTAATGTTCCATGGTGTGGGTAGACTACATTTTGTTTAACCATTCTCTCACTGAAGGAGCAAAGTATGAGAACTACTGCCGTATAATATAGACAGAGCAGGTCTTATTATCTTATTTTACAGATTAAGGAATGGAGGTACACAAACGCTAAGTTATTTACCAAGCTCACGTTTACGGGGTGCCAGCAGTGTGCCTGGCAGTACCCTTGTTTCTTCATGTATGTTATCTTGTTCATCTTCACAATGCCTTTGGGAAGTAGGCTCTCTCCATTTGAAAACATTCAGGGAGGTTAAACAACTTACCCAGGGTCACATGGCTAATATGTTGTGGAGCCAGGTCTGAAATCAAGTATCTGTCTGACTCCTAGGCCCATGCTCTTTCTACTTTGTGGTGCTGTTTTCCTGAATTTTCATCTTTGAGTGAAGCCGTGTGGTCTAGCATACTGGAAAAAATATATAATACTCTTCACCTTAGTTCCATAGTTTTCACTCTCATAGACTCAGCTTCATACCGGGACTTGAGCTTTTGGAAAGTCTGCTTTTCTGTTTGAAATTCTTCACGATATCTTGATGCATTTTTCCTCCTTCCCACCTGGCTCCACAGCCAGGACAAATCATATCAGGTCAGTTATAGCCTTCTTTGCCTGAATCCAGCAGCATTTTAGACTGTCGAGACATGTCTGTCATAATATTCCCCTAACCAGCACCTTCCAGCTCCAGCCATAGCCTTCCAGATCTGTTTCAACATCTTCTTTCACCACCCCTCACCCCCTGCTATTTGTCTTCATTCTAATCAAGCAAACCTATTTTGTCCTTTCTGTATTATTGTCTCACATCTGCCTCCATTTTATTCCAGACATTGTTCTATAGCCTCCCTCCTCCCAAGTCCCCATTAGCAGCATGAAATAGCCTTCATCTTGGGGGCCAGTTCCAGGTAATAGTGCCTGGCACCGTATCTTGAGAAGGATTCTTAGGCCAATTCTGAGATTAGGGAAAGAGTATTGAGATCTGTTACCAAGGTCTACCATGGGTTCAGAAAAAGGGAGCACATATCACAAATTTGCCATCTCTGCATGGTTAAAGCAAGGGATTTAAAGTCAGAAATGGATTTGATTCTTAGCTCTGCAACTTATTAGTTGGGTGATCTTGAGCACAGTTTCTTCATCTATAAAATGAAAGTAATAATACCTACCTTATAAGACTGTACATTATGTAAACTGCTTACCAAGTGCCTGTCAATCAGTAAGTGGTAGCTAACTTATTTTTTCCTTTCTTCATTAAGATCCTTCTTAAATGAAGCCTCATGGGTGTAACTTTTATTGGTAAGAGAGATTCTGTAGAGAGTCTCACCCCTCTCAAGAAGTCCTTGTATGTTAAAAACTCTATAAATCTATCAAATTAAGGGAATTATAAGCTAGAAGAGAAGCCTCAATAGAGAGCTGCACTAGCCATTAAAGTCAATGAACATATAGCCATGCTATTTATCAGCCTGCTGCAAGTGTAATATTATATATAAATATGGGTGGGGAGAAAAAAAGCAAGGGAAGGAGGGAGGGAGAGAAGAAGGGAGGCTTGAAGGGAGGAATGGAAGGAGAAAGAGAAACGGAGAGAGTAGAAAGAGAGAGAGAGAGGGTGGGGAAGAAAGAGATCAATATTTTATTTCTTCTAGAGCTTAATATATAGTTAACCTAGTATAGCTTAATATATAATTAGCCATGGAAATGTAAGTGACTTTGGACCAAATAGAAGATGCCTGGTTTGCTGTAACTCAAAATGAATAATTTCCTCGCAAGTTTTTCCTAGCTTTTGTGTAGAATGGCTGTCACATCTTATTCATGTTAGTTACATAACCAAAGATTCTCCTTGTGGACAAGGAAAAGAAGGATCAGGCTGCCACACTCTTACTGAAGTTTGTAGGCGTTTGGACATCTAGTTCCCCATGAAGGATTTATCCTCTTTCCTGGGAGCAAAATTCAGAAACCAGTTTTCAGGGTTGCACTGTGTGGTCCAGAAGCAGAAATCAAACTCCAAAGACCATGAATAAAGATGTGCCTTATTATAAGAGAGAGCTGTGATATGCACCGGGAGAGAAGGCTCCACAACATTGCAGATACGTCATATGTGCAGGTGGATAACAAAGGAAAGAAATTCTCCCAGATTTGGGGTCCCTTGGGGGAGGAAAGGAACTCTCACAATGAAAGGGGATATTTTGTTCTTTTCCATAGCAGCATATTTGCTCCAGTGGGAAAGAGTCCCCAGTACTGAAACGTCTGCCTGGCACTGGCCAATTTTCTTAGGTACAGGTCCTTGCCCCTTCCCTCTCTTATCCTTTTTTGAGTGACTGGATGTCAGCATGAGGACAGACATCTTCTGTTCTCTGAAATAATCTTCCAAGATTTCTGTCTTCATAATTCAGGTATGGAGACATCCAACCTTGGAAAACCAAGATCTTTCCTTTTTGTCATTATTCACATCCTGGGTCATCTTTTACTTGTTTGTTCATAGACCTAAATCTAGGGATTAGAATGGAGGTGGATGGTTGAAAACGCTTGGATAATACTGGACCCTAAACAGAATTTCACTTTCCCAATGGTATTTCACTTCTGACAGCACTAGTCTGTGTGCATGTTATTCCACCTCTAATATTCCTGTTGCTGAGCATTCTGCAGCTGTGTGGAAGTTATTCATTTATGTGGTTTGGGCCAGTTTCTGAGAAACAGGCAAAACTAAGGAGCAGAAGAATCCATCAATGTTAGATTTGAACAAAGAAAATTATAATCTTTTTGGACTTGTTGTCCTCCGCAGTGCCAATATAGATATAAAAACAGAGTATGGAAATGATATAGATACACGGTAGATACAGAGAGCCCTAGTGTTCAGAGAGGGATAATGGGGCTGGGGAGAATTCACCAGATTCACTGGCTATAATGTCTATTCCATGGAGTTTTGTCTTATCAGTTTCCTTTATGTGTTATTTCTGTCATTTGTTTTTGTTTTTCTAGTTTTTTTTTTCAATCATTCAAAGACTTCTGAAAACAGAACATTTGCTCCATTTTAAATGAGTTTTATACACTTCTCAAAAAAACAAAGGTATGTTTAGTCATTCTGGTAGTATTTGGAAATGCATATTTTGTTTGACATTATTCCTGAATTAGATTCTTCCTCATCAGAATAAGTGTAGAAATGCTTCCATATGTTTGAAGTTGTTCTCATCATTTTGCCAAGAGGGAAAAAGGAAGAATGTAGTTTACAACAGTTTTCATATGAACATATATTTAATAATTTTTTCCCATAAAGTTAGCTAAAACAACTTTTATACTGCTTAAATATGCTACTAAAGTTAAGATAATAATATCATTGGTCTAAACATACTAAATAGTGATTGACAAATTTTTAAAAATATTAAAATGAAATGAAAGTATATTTTACTATTTTGATTTCTTTTACAAAATAAGACTTTAGGTAAGGATCTGACTTTACTGTTTTCCCAAATAGCTACAAATCACATAGCACTATTAAAAACATGCTTCAGTTTTTCACATACTAAATTCTTTTCCATGTAATAAATTCTTATATATAAATTTTTGTAAAAAATCTCTTCTGTTCCATAGATATCCTTACTAATTCCTGATCTCTTTACTAAGATCTCCTGACTAATGCCTAGGAATGTTTTAATAATTGCAGGTTTTATGGTATATTTTAATATATGGTAGATCAGATAAATGTCTTTTCAGTATTACAGTTTTTTCAGAACATTCTTGGCTTCTTTCAGATAAATGTTAGAATGATTTTGCAACGTTTCAAAAATATCTGATGGGATTTTTTTATTAGAATTTCATTAAACCCATAAATTAGGTTAGGAAGAATAAATTGATTTTCCTACCCAGGATCATGGTAGGTCTTTTCCCATATTCAATTTAAAAATATTTCCCTGTAAACTATATAATATTCTATATAGGGGTCCAGTATATTTCATATTTAATTATAGATATTATAGATTTTCTTTGCAGGTGGGGGAGGGGTGTGGGGAGAAAACATTAGCATTACTTTAAATGTTCCTAACTCTAGTTTTCCCATTCTTTTTATAATGTAACTTTTGATAATGGAAGGTTATTTAAAGACTTAATTATCAACCTGTAGCAGAACAAACTATTCAATGCATATGAGGATCTCCAGATTATAGTATCATACATAACAAGTTTCCAGCTTCTAAGACACCAAATTAGATGTGTTCTTAATTGCCTGTCCAGAGCCTTTTAGCCAGGCAGGGCATTGATGATTATTTTTTCCTCCTAATTTTCTTGTGAATGTGTAACTGTTATCATCAATGACTATTTACTTCAAGTTCTTTGAGGCATTTTCAGAAGGATCGGAGTACATTCACCAACACCAGCATTAAAGTCTATTCCTGGACTGCCCATCTTAGGCAATGGCATTACCACAGTTAAAACTTTGGGGTTCTCTCTTACACCGCTTCCTCACTTAAACTCACCTACCGAGTCCTCTTGAGTGCTCCAACAGTGTTTTTTTCAACTGTGTCTTTTTTCGTTCCCACATTTCAAAGCCTCCCATCACTCTGCAGTCATCTCCCTCCATTTTGTCCACACCACACTACCTTTCACCTTTACCATAGCCAGAGTGATCTTCCTAAAACTCAAGTCTGATCCTGACACACCCTCACTTGCTTAAGCACAGGATAAATCCAACATGCAGGAGGAGCTAGCTGTATTTTACAATATTGTGTTGGGTGCTAATCATACAAAGATAAATAAGACCTCGACTTGTACCGAGATGTTAAGGAATAAAGGCCAGATGTGTTAGCATCACAGGCTAGCAACTAGTTATCTGACCAGGCTGACTTCCTACCCACTCCCTTACCTCTCCCCTGATATCCAGATACCCTGGACTCCTGAGAAAACACTCACCTTGACTCTGTCATGCTTTGCTCAAGCTGCCCTATGCCTGGCCTGCTCTTCATGGCAAAATCTTACCCTTCTTTCAATACTAGATTCAACCTCTTGTGAGATGTGAAGCTTTACTCAATGCTTATCCCTCTTCTAACATCATAGAAGGTAGAGCTGGCTACTCGCTTGACTGATCTCCCACAGCAGTTAGTTTGCACCAGTAATGCAACACAAAGAGACTAATTTGTCTCAGTGTCTGTCTTCTTGGCTTTACTGTGATTGTCTTATAGCAGAGGCCCTGAGTCAGTCACCTTTCGACACCTGCTCCAGCACCTAGTCTTACAAATAACACTGAAATGCTCAAGTCTGTGAGAGGAAGCCACAAGCAAAGAAGGTGCTGAGGCCTTCTGTTCTTTTTCTAAAAAATAAGGTAGTGTTTTCTCAAGGCAAAAATTCAACTTATTTTTTTGCATTTTAATAATTCTTGTCCTCAGTGTAAACAGCTTGAAGGCAACATAGGGTTTGGAATCAGAAAACCTGAGTTTAGTCTGCACTACTCTATGAATTTGAACACGTCGCATAACCTCTATGAGACTTACCAACCTCCACCATAAATTAGAAATGTCTGCCTACCAGGGCTGCTTTGAGAGTTATGTGAAATTATATACATAAGAAGCTGAAAAAAATTTTATAAGAAAGCACTCTAAATGTCATTGTAATTTTTATTATGGTTATTTTTATATGTAAATGGAGGCAGTTTTACTTTTCAGAGATTTTAGAAATAATTTTGGAGGAGTAAAGCCCATGTAAATAAATATATATATATATTAATGACACTTGTATCTAAGTTTGCCTAGGTTTTCTAATTTTTAAAATATCCTGGGGAGGGGGTACAAAATTTCATTTCCCCCTCTTAATTTTTGGGTTATCCTACTTCTAAGATTGCCATCAGGTTTCCACAGCTTAGAGTGCTTCTGTGGCAGGTGTAGTATTTTGGATCCTAATCTGTTTTCTTTCTCCCTGGACTTTTCCATTTTTCTCCTGTCTATTCAAGCAGATAGCTGGTTGTGTGCTTATTGACTCAGGGGTGGCACCTGACAGGATGGAGAAGAGAATGCACAGCCTTTCCAGCTTTTGAATTTTAAAGGAAGAATCCTGGGCATAGGGCTAGAAATGGTGAGGAGAGTGGAGCTACCCTCCCAGAGTCAAGAGATTTTTCTGGGCTGGAGAAAGGAGAGGAGAAGGGAAAGAGAAATCCGTGGGCTCCAAAAGCAGAGGGTTCCTATGTCCTGCTTCCTAAGAAGTACTGCTAGGAGGAGTGGCATGATCCCATAAAAATGAGCTGCTTAGGGTGCTGGAAATACTACTTCTCTAGCCAGTAGGGACGTTAGTAACCTGTATAATGTGATTAATAATATCCACCTCACCAAGCAAAGCAATTTTGAGAATTATATGAAGGAAATACATGCGAATACCTGGTACTAAATAGGTATTCAGTAAATGTTATATTCCCTCCAATCCCCATTTATGTTTTGGTCCTGCTCAGCAAGCCACTTTCATTCCTCAGTCAACCCTATGCTCCATTTCCCACGTTCTTGCTCCTGGACTGCTGAGTGGTACTAGGCAAAAAGAGCAAAAACCATACAGGCAAGAGCCACGCTGCCTCCCCCTCCTGTTCTTTCCTCTTCCCCTCTCCCTCCCCCTTCTCCTTCCCCTCCTCATTGTCTCCCTACTCTCCATCCTCTTCATCTTCTTTTATGAACATCACGCTGCTACTAAACCAGTAGTCCTGGTATCCCTTCTCCTTCTCTCACCCAGTCCTGCAGAGACTCAATCCTCTTCCACCATCAGGGCAAAACAGAGCCTCTGTCTGGGCAGCGCAAGCACGCCCTTTGCCCATGTGTCCTCCTGGCAAGGTTAGGCTGGAGTAGGGCAGGGGTAGGGCATTCTTGACAAAATACCGTCCTTCTCCCTTCTCAGTGGACAAATTCTTTGTTTATGAAGTACTGATGGAAGATTGTTTCTGTCTGAGGAGACGTTCCCTTCCAGGGTCTCCGGAAAGAGAATTGAAAGTAAGATCTGAAGGAACTGAGATGTTCCTTTTGATTTCCTATGTCTGAGTGGTAACTCTCTCAAATAGTAACACGAGCCATGACAGCGCATGGCCTCAGAACATGTGGATGGCTAAAAGGAGGCAGGTCGATAATTGAGTTATTCACAGACCTGCAGTTCATGATACCTTATGGAATCTGTGTGGCCTTGGGTGCTCTCTCCTGTCACTGTGTTTCTGGTGGAACCCCAAGGGGCACAGGAGGGTGGCAAAGTGCTAGCAAGACTTTGCTGAGTGCTTTGCAGGGAGACAGGTCTGGTTTCCGTTTTCAGCTGAGCATCCTGGTCGAGACACTCAGTTCTCTACTTAGCTGCTCCAGAAATGGTTAAATTTCTCTATGTGGTGCTTAGGTTTCTACACTTAGACAGCTGTGGTAGCCCATCACTAGGGCACATTTGTTAGTGCTTCATACTTATATACTTATATAAATAAATTGGGTTTTCCCATGCTCTCTATAGAAGGAGAGGCCTGAGGTTTTTCAAAGGCATATGTTGTGTTGTCATCCTTGGAAAATGTTATCGTTTGTCTCCTAGTAGATCTCAGAATCCTTAGAGAATAGGAAGTGTGACAGATAAGTTTTGACCACAGGGAAGGTGATGTGGGAGCCATCAGGCATGGGATTGGAAAGACAGATGTAGGTATAATGCTGTCTTGGGGTCTTGATTTCCAGATGGTAAAGGATGTGTGGAGAGCTGAAAGTGTGATTACTTTCACCTTCTGTACCTTTCAACTTCCAATGCCTATGGATAGGCCATCGCTGTGGGCCCTCTCAGAAAGCGTAGTCGCCCAAGGATTGGCCTGATCTCTGTCTCAGCTTATTTTCTTTTAACCCTGGGGATATGGTTTACTTTAAGTTGCAATATCTTTGTTCTTTCTGTTTCCTACAGATTCATGAAGGTGGCAGGAAACACAGTGGATGCAGTTACCTGGCAACAGTAGGTATTCACCATTTTTGCTCTTACTTATTATCAGATGCTGTGAAATGAAAGATAAGTAGTTGTCATGAAGTTATAACTGAAATTTAATAAACTATCTTCCGTGCTCCAAGAAAAAAGTTAAAACTAATTCCAAAATTAATTGTTGGCCATCAGTAACTTTAATCATAGTGAAAAATATTTTATTCTGCATTTATACTCTTAGTTTCTGTAAACAACAAGTTCCAGATATTTCCTGAAATTCTTATCCTCCTTCAGTTTGTCGTTGTGAGTCATGGATTGAGTGGGTCTGAGGATCTTGTCATTCCCTTGCTTAAAACCCCTCAGTGCTGGGGCTTCCCTGGTGGCGCAGCGGTTGGGAGTCTGCCTGCCGATGCAGGGGACATGGGTTCGTGCCCCGGTCTGGGAAGATCCCACATGCCACGGAGCGGCTGGGCCCGTGAGCCGTGGCCACTGGGCCTGTGTGTCCGGAGCCTGTGCTCCGCAGCAGGAGAGGCCACAATAGTGAGAGGCCCGCGTACCGCAAACAAACAAACAAACAAAAAAAACAAAAAACCCTCAGTGCCTTCCCTTTGCATGTAGACCACAAGCCACACTCTCTACTCTGGCCTATAAGGCTCTTTGTGTTTGGCCTCTGCTCTCGTCTGATGCCACCCTGCCCTTACTCATTCTGTCCCAACACACTGGTGAGGACCTTCAGTTTGTAGAGGGTTCACATGCATGTCTGCCTCAAGAACTTTGTATGTATCATTCCCTCTGCCTGGAATGCTGTTATCTTCATATTTTGTGTAGCTTACTCCTTCTCATCTCTTAAGATTCAGCTTACATGTCACCTCCTTCAAGAGGCCTTCCCTGATGATCCTATCTAAAGTAGACCCCCTATTTAATTGTCTTTCTTAGCTCGTTTTTCCATAGCACTTACCATAACTTACAATTACTATTTTTTATACTTGTTTTTGTAATTTGTGTGTTTTCTCTTTTACCAGAATAGCACTTATTCAGTTCAACAAGTGCTTATTTAGGCAACTGTTAATTGGGCATTTACTGGGGGGAAAGTAACGCCAATGATAATAATAACAATGTGGCAGGAACCTTTATGTGTCTTACTATATCTGATCCTCAGAGCAACCAAATGAGGTCAGGACTGTTTTTATCTATATTTTTCTACAACTTAGAGGAAGGTGTATAAAATCCAAAGATTACACAGAAAGTGGCAGATTTTGGACTTGAAGTTGGTTCTGTCTCACTCCATGGGCTTCTCTTAACTGTTATGGCTTTGGTAACAAGACAATGATCCTATACTGGAAATATTACATTCTATCGGTGTAATTCAAATCCTCTTCAGTGTCCTCACCAAAAGCTATCTGGATAATGTAGCATAAAGACAAGAGACTGGAGAATTTATAGTGTTTATAAAGAGGAGTAATGAGATCAGTGTACAAAAATTAGTTGGTAAGAATGTAAGCATTGCTCAGTTATCATGGCTGACAGGGAGGGATCAGAGAAAGTTTTTTTCCCCTACTCAAGTACTCTCCATAGTACAAATGCAGTGAAGTGAGCACAGTATTTTTTTTTTATATAAAGGAGAAATACGTTTTTGTAAATAGTTTGTTTATTAGCTATTTAAAAAAATATTGGCCATCTCTCAAGATAAATATCATGTGTTTGTAACTACTCTAAAAATACCCCCAAAGCAGGCATGGGGTTGTGTTTCTTTTGGCTCCAGGATCAGCACTCATTTGGGGACAACAAGTAGCACCTGGACTCTACCATTTATTCCTTACAGCCATAATTTTCAGTCAGGACTTGGAATAGTCATGGAACAATTCCAAGAAATCTTGGCCAGGAGGACTCAGTGAAAATTAAAGCCAAATGCCATGTTTCTCTAACCCTGAGAAATGCTGAGGTGAAAATTTCTTAATAATGTAAAGGAAATCAAGAGTCACTGTCAGGAAAAAAAAAAGGAGAATAGAATTTGTCAGTATACATCTAGCCAAAAGAATCAATTCAATACTAGGATATTGAGCTTGGAGCTTGAACAACCAGAACTCTGAGTCTGAAGTCATAAATAAATAAATCTATATAGTTAGACTATTTTGATTTGGACTTTCATGCTCTTGGATTTTCAGGACCAAGATACACGACTTGATGATTGGTTCTTCCCTCCAACCCATGCAGAAAACCCAGAAAGAGTTAGTGAGATGAAGTTCCAATTACAGGAATGGTGGAATAGCTTGTATCAGATATCAATGATAAATCTGGACAATAATTAAATACACACACACACACACACACACACACACACACACACACACACACAAAGAGTGATCAAAAGGCAGCAAAAGCTAGAGGAAGTTATTCAATTCCTGAAAGAAGTGAATGGCACTGGTGAGATCTGTGGTTACTTAAGAATCCATACAGTATGAGGTGGCTTTAAACTCAAAAGAAATACATGGTCATATTGATTTGAGGTGTCGGAAAAAAAAAGTCAGAAGGTGGAAATCTCAGAAAGATGGAGTTATGGGGCAAAACACCAAATATGCATATAAACTTCCTTTCAAATCTTTGCCTGATCCCTGAACTGTGCATATTTAAGGGAGACTTCAAGGAGCCTGGGAGAAAACAACAGCTGGAAGCCTGAAAAATTTGAACAGAAATTTCAGCTGCTGTCTGTCACATGAGGGACAGAGATTGTAATTTGAATCTCACAAATTGAGGGGCTTGATAAACACCTTGTGCTTTCCAGTGAAAACTAAAAGACATGCCTCAGGAGTAAAGTCTATGTCCCAGGACTAAGGATTTGCCTTAAGTCTAATGTGTAACCACAACAGACTCACCCTAACGAAGTCTGAACTGCAGCTGCTACAAGAACAAGATGACCAGACATTCATCCAACTGCCTGCTAGATCCCAGACCAACACTCTTCTGTCTCTACAACATATCAACCACACTTTCCAGTATACAATTTTAAAAATTACTAGACATGCAAAGAAACAGAAAAATGTGGCCCATGGCCAAGAGAATGATCTATGACTTGAAACCCTGAGATGACCCAGATAATAGGATTAGCTGACAAGGGTTTTAAAGAAGCTATTGCACATATATTCAAATAGTTAAGGGAAAATGTCCATATTGAGTGAACATATAGGGAAATATCAGCAGTGACATGGAAACTTTATATATATATATATATGAAACAGAACCAAATGAAATTATTAAAGAAAAAATAGAAAACTGAAATGATGGGAATTCCGTGGTTGTCCAGTGGTTAGGACTCCATGCTTCCAATGCAAGGGGCACAGGTTCGATCTCTGGTTGGGGAACTAAGATCCCACAAGCCATGCGGTGCGACCAAAATAAATAACTAAATAAATAACTGAAATGAAAGACTCACTGGATGGGCTTACTAAGAGATTGGAAAGTACAGAAGAAAGGGTTAGTGAACTTGCATACAGATCATTTGAAATTATACAGTTAAAGAACAGAGAAAAAATATTGGGAAGAAAATTGTCAAAGGTTCAGCAACCTCATTGCCAATATCAAGTAACATCTGTGCACTTTACATAGAGAATCCAGAGGACAAGAGAGAGAGAATAAGGCAGAAAACTTTTTTAAGAAACCAAATCTGGGGACTTCCCTGGTGGTCCAATGGCTAAGGCTCCGCACTCCCAATGCAGGGGGCCCAGGTTCGATTACTGGTTGGGGAACTAGATCGCACATGCATGCCACAACAAAGAGTTTGCATGCTGCAACTAAGAGTCTGCATGCTGCAACTAAGAAGTCCATATGCTGCAACTAAGGAGACCGCATGCCGCAACTAAAGATCCCACATGCTGCAACAGTCCTGGCACAGCCAAAATTAATTAATTAATATGTTAATAAATAAATATTTTTTTAAAAAAAGAAACCAAAGCTGAACTTCTCTCAAATTTAGTGAAAAACATTAACTTTTAGAACCAAGAAGCTAGGCAAGCCCTAAGAAGGAAAAATACAAGGAAAATCACACCTGGACATAATATTTAAACTGTTGAGAACAAAAGGATGGAGAAAAATCTTCAAAGCATTCAGATAAAAATGACACTTTACATAGAGAGCAAAGACACAAATGATGGCTAACTTGACATCAGAAAAAATGGATAACAGAAGACAATGGAACTGCATCTTTAAAGTGGTAAAGAAGAAAAAGTCAAACCAGAGTTCTCTATCCAGAAAAATATTCTTTTAAAATGAAAGTGAAATAAAGATGTTTTGGGTAAGTGAAAGCTGGCAGACCTGTGCTACAAGAAATACTAAAGGAAGTTCTTCAGACAGAAGTAACATCAGAAGGGAAGTTGGATCTCAGAAAATAATGAAATGCTTTGGAAAGTGTAAATTTATAGATAAATATATTTTTTCTCTTAATTTCTTTAAAAAAACCTGACTCTAATACAAATATATAACATTGTATTATGGGGTTTATAACATACAGAGTTGTAAAAATATACGGCAATAATACCACAAAGGATGATGAAGGGAGGAGGCTGTAAATGGAGTTATACTGTTCCAAGTTTTTTTAATGTGAAGTAATACAATATTTACTCTAAGAAGACTGTGAAATTGTATTCCTAGAATTAAGGTTGTGGATAGAACTAAGGTTGCTGACCTAAAGTAGGGAGGTTATCTTGGATTATCCAGATGGACCCAATGTAACCATTAGAGTGGAAGAGGGAGTCAGAAAAGAGGAGGCATGGGAAGATTTAACTACAGAAGAGGAAGTCAGAGTGATGTGATGTGAGAAGGATTTGAGCCACTATTGTTGGATTTGAAGGTGGAAGAAAGGGGTCATGAGTGAAGGAATAAGGGCAGTCTCTAGAAGCTGGAAAAGTCAAGGACATGGATTCTTCTCTAGCACTTCCAGAAGGAATACAGCCCTCCTAATACTTTGATTTTAACCCAGTGAGATCCATGTTAATTTCTAACATACAGAACGATAAGATAATAAATTTGGATTGTTTTAAGCCACTGTTTGTGATAATCTTTTAAAGAAGCAATAGAAAACTATAGAAACAATACATAATAACAGAGATTCAAAGTACCCAAAGAAAAAATACCCAAAGAAAAAACTAAAAGAACAAAAGGTGGAAAAATGGATAAATCTACTTTCATAGTTGGAGATTTAAAAGCGTCTCTTTCAGTAATTAATAGGACAACTAGATTAAAAACAGAAAGGATATAGGAGATTTGAATAACACTATCAATCAGCTTGACCTAATTGACAGTTGTAGGCTGAGTTGAACATACATTCTTTTCCAGTGCCCATGGAACCATTCATCAAGATAGATCATATATGCTCAGCTATAAAACAAGTCTCAATAAATTTGAAAGGATTGAAATCATACAGAATTTTTTAATTGAAATATAGTTGATTTGCAATATTGTGTTAGTTTCAGGTGTACAGCAAAGTGATTCAGTTATATATATATATTTTTTTTTCAGATTATTTTCCATTACAGGTTACTACAAGATGTTGAATATAGTTCCCTGTGCTATACAGTAAATCTTTGTTGCTTATCTATTTTATATACAGTGGTGTATAGCTGTTAATCCCATACTTCTAATTTATCTCTCCCCCTTTCCCCTTTGGTAACCATAAGTTTGTTTCCTATGTCTGTGAGACTGTTTCTGTTTTGTAAATAAATTCATTTGTATTATCTTTTAGATTCCACATATAAGTGATAGCATATAATATTTGTCTTTGTCTGACTTACTTTACTCAGTATGATAATCTCTAGGTCCACCCATGTTGCTGCAAATGAAAATATTTCATTCTTTTCATGGGTGAGTAATAGTCCATTGTGTATCTATGTATATACCACATCTGCTTTATCATTCATCTGTTGATGGACATTTAGGTTGCTTCCATGTCTTGGCTCTTGTAAATAGTTGCTGCTATGAACATTGGGGTGCATGTATCTTTTCAAATTAGAGTGTTCATCTCTTCTGGATATATGCCCAGGAGTGGGATTGCTGGGTCATATGGTAGCTCTATTTTTAGTTTTTTAAGGAACCTCCATACTGTTTTCCATAGTGGTTGCACCAATTTACATTCCCACCAACAGTGTAGGAGGATTCCCTTTTCTCCACACCCTCTCCAGCATTTATTGTTTATAGACTTTTTGATGATGGCCATTCTTACCGGTGTGAGGTAATACCTCATTGTAGTTTTAATTTGCATTTCTCTAATAATTAGCAATGTTGAGCATCTTTTCATGTGTCTGTTTTGATGACAAAGAAATTAAGTTAGATATCAGTAAGAAAAATATCTATAAAATACCTAAATATTTTGAAATTAAATAACACACTTTGAAATAATCTGTGGATCAAAGAAGAAATCATGAGGGAAAGTAAGAAATATTTTGAAATGAGTATGATGATATATTTTATCAAAATTGGTGGAATTCAGAAAAAACAGAGCTTAGAGGGAAATCTATATTCCAATATGCTTGTATTAGAAAAGAAGAAACATTGGTATCAATGACCTTTTTTAGTTTCTATATTAAGAAGCTAGAAAAAGAACAAACTAAACTCAAACCAAGTAAAATAAAGAAAAGTACAAAGGTAAAAGCAGAAAGCAATAAAACATAGAATAGACAAGCAGTAGAGAAAATTTACAAAGCCAGAAGTATCTCTTTGAATAGGTGAACAAATTTGAAAACTTAGAGAGAGAGATTGAAAGATAGAGGGAGAGAGAGAAAGAGCGAATGGGAAAGAAAAAACAGAAATTGCCACTATCATGAATAAAAAAGGGATTCTCACTATAGGTCACATAGATATTAAAAGTATAATAAGGGAACATTATGAACAACTTTATACCAACAAATTTGACAATTGAAATGGAAAAATTCCTTGAAAATATAACATCAAAATGACACATTAGGGCTTCCCTGGTGGCGCAGTGGTTGAGAGTCTGCCTGCCGATGCAGGGGACACGGGTTTGTGCCCCGGTCCGGGAAGATCCCACATGCCGCGGAGTGGCTAGGCCCATGAGCCATGGCCGCTGAGCCTGCACGTCCGGAGCCTGTGCTCCGCAAAGGGAGAGGCCACAACAGTGAGAGACCCGTGTACCGCAAAAAAAAATAGAAAATAAAAAATGACACATTAAAAATTCTTGATATCATTATAGTATATCTGGTTCATTTTGGAATATCTGGCAATTTCTTATATAAATAAAATAAACCTATTCTGTGACAGAGCAATTCCATCACAAGGTATTTACCCAAAGGAAATAAAAACATGTCACACAAACACTTTTATAAGAATGTTCATAGCAGTTTTATTAATGATAGGTAAAAACTAGAAACAGCCCAGGTGTCCATCAGCAAGAGAATGGATTAAACAAACTGTTGTATAGTTGTATAAAGGAATGATACTCAGCAAGATCAAAAAACAAAGTACTGATGCACTTCACAACATAAATGAATCTCAAAATCGTTATGCTAAGTGCAAAAAAAGCCTTATATAAAACAGCATATTTATGTCTTTCCAATTATATGAAGTTCTGGAATAGATTGTGAAAATTAGAAAATTGCCTCTGTAGGTGTAGGGGGTAGAGACATGGATCGAGAGCGAGAGGCACAAGAGGGAATTTTCTGGGGTAATTGTAATGTTCTACACTTTGATAGGGATTTGGGTTACACAGGATTTTGTATGCTTTTGTCAAAATTCATCAAATGATACATTTAAGTTTTGTACAGATCATTGTATGTAAAATTTACTTAAGAAAAAGAACCATAACAGATATTAGAGAACTCTATTAAAGAACTCTGGTTAATAGTATGATTGATGAAGCGTTTAGGATGAAGTATACTGAAGTCTGCAACTTATTTGAAATGCATCAAAACATAAAATGGATCAATGGATGGATAGAGGGATAGATAGATTGATAAATGTGTGATGAAGCAAATGTAGCAAAACGTTAATGGTAAAACCTAGGTGATGGATATACTTTTTTCACTCTACAATTCTTTCCATCTGCTTCTGTTTGAAATTTTTCATAATAAGATATAGGAAAAAAGCCTAAATTGTTATACCTAAATATATTATATAATATTAAATAATATACTGTTGTGAAAATAGTTATGAAAAATAAATAAGAAAATGCTTTTAAGTGAATCAAATAAAATATACAGTTCATACCTCAATAATATAAAAATGCACAGAAACTCAAAGAAAAGTTACTAATAGGTTAATAGTATTAACCTTTAGATGTAAGGAGTATAGGGATGCTTTTATGGTCATCTTTACTTTTCTATAGTTTCCAATTTTTCTGTAATAAGGATGTATTTATTGCATCCTTATTACATCCTTATTTTTGTTTATAATAGAAACCATCAATACCCAGCTCCACCCTTCCCAACTCCAATTCCCCCTCCCCAGAAGCAATCATCACAATTTTAGCCACTTGTTATATTTGTTTCCATATTTCTAAATAACAATCTGATGGTATTTAAAATTTTTTTCCAATTTAAATATTATCTATTAATTTCCTACTATGGAAGATAAGAATTTAGCTCTCATACCTCCCTAACTCATCACACACTTAAACATACTTACATTTCCCCATCCTCCAATATTTTATATCTTAAGTATTGGTTAGATCAGAGTTCAATGCTCATATTTTTATTCCTATGTAAATATGACTCACAGAAGAGAATGTGTGTGTAATGATTACATTTTCTTTCTTCCACAACTTTTTGTTTTCCCTGCAGTTAATAACTCTTTTTCATTTGCTTAATTTCTTATTAGTCTTTCCCTAAGTCATGCCTAAATTCTGTACCAGAGGAGTAGATCTCTCTCTTTGTGCAAACTCTCCAGGTAGCCATCAGTTTCATCTTGTCCTTGGAGGTGTTCTCCTGGAGCAGTCTCTCCTCTGGTCCCATCTGGACTAATTGATCTCCGTGCTTCCTGCACAGCTGTTGTCCTGGGATCTCCCTTCACCATCATCCTAGGGATTCCTTTTGGCTCTCTTATTTGTTGGATCCATGCCTTTTTATGAAGTTTACTCCCTCATTTTGGTGGAACATTTTTTTTCCAACAACTTCCTGAGAAAAGATAAATGAGAGGTAAACTTGTTGAGACCTTGTATTAGAATTTGATTTATATTTTGGATGCATACAGATTTCCCGTGGATTTTGATGCTTTGGCTCCATTTTATTCTAGCTTTTCTTGTAACTATTGAGAAATCTGATCCTTTTAAATTTCCATTCCTTTTATTTGCCCTGTTTTTTCTCTGTTGGTACTTGTAAAATCTTCTTTTTGTCCTCAGTGATCCTTTGTGTGACTCTCTTTTTATTCTGTTTACTAGGTATGTGGTGGACCCTCTCAATCTGAAACTCATACCCTTCAGTTTAGGGAAATTTTTTTCTTTGATGATTTTCTTCTTCTTTTTTGTGCTCGCTCTCTCTCTCTCTCTCTCTCTCTCTGGAACTTCCATTAGTCAGATATCAGAACTCCTCAAACAGTAGTCTAATTTTTATATATTTTTCTCTCCCTTGTTTTTTTCTTTTGTTTTCTGCTAAATCTCCTTAATAATCTAAGTTTTCTGTTGAAATTTTCATTTCTGTTATCATATTTCTGATTTCCAAAAACTATTTTTCAAAGCTTCCTTTTTATGGCTTCTTTTCTTGTTTCTGGGTGCAATATCATTTTTCTCTCTGAAGATATCAATTTTAGTTGTGTTTGTTTATTTTGTTTCTTTTCTTATTTTCTCTTCTCACCCTCTTTCTCTCCCTCCTTTTTCCTTCCTCCCTTCCTTTCCTTTCTTTCTTCTCCAATACTTTTCTTATGATTTCTTCATTAAACTTTTTTCCCTCTATGTTCTTCTCTCCTCCCCCCATTTCCTTCTTTATTTTTTTTTCTTTCATATTAAAGATCTTCCTCAAATGTCAAATGATGGTTAGATCTCTATTCCTATTTAAGAGAGAGGCACGAAAAACTGATTGGATGGTTTTTTTCCTCATGGACATTTCTTCTCAACTAGTTGAGGGTCTATGTAGGGTGATCTGCCTGGGTTATTACATTAGGGGATTCCTAACTGTCCATATCTGTTGGTCTTTTCTTATGTGCAATTTAGTTTTTCCAGAGAAGAATTCTCTCTTCTGCCAACTTGGAAGTATAAATCTGCTAGCATCCTCATATCTAAGAAAGGAGCTGGATATCTCATTGTTTAGTATGTAGCCTTTCACTTAATCCTGTTGTTTTCAGTGTGGTTGCCCCCACCTCAACTATGTTTGGTGACCCTGACTCTAGCTCAACCTCCAATGCTCTGCTCTCTTAGAAATGGGACAATTTCTCAACTATGTAGGGTAGTGGATCATATTTATAGATACCTACTGTATTAGAATTAAAACAGAAATTTTAAAAACATTTATTTTAAAATAATAAATTCATTACATTTTACCACAAATAATGTATTTTTATAAAATAACTATATTTTCCAAAAAATAAGGTTAGTGAGAAGAGTGGCGTTATTTTATATTCTTGAAAATCTCTTTAACACCTAGCTTAATTGAAGATGTGTGGATTCTTGTATCTTCTATGTTTTGTGGCAACATATTGTTTTGGTTTAAAAATGTGAAGACAATTTGCCCTCATGGAGATATGTAGCTTAAAAAGGGAGGAGTATTTAAATAGTCTTTTTCAGTTTATTGTGGCTGTTCTTCTCAGATACTACACCAAAATTCAACAAGTGATAGCTTCCTAAAGGTTAGTTGCAATATGGACTATGAAGCCATATCTATGAACTTTTCATACTGTGATGCATTAAATTTTTTGGTTTTGCATTCTGAATGTATCTTTTACCCATGCATGATTTTAACATCATGCATTGATCATTTGGAAAATATTGTTTTATTGAGTTGTGAGTTATGCAGATCTTCCAAATGTTGATACATTTTATTATGAAACATCAAAAAAGCACATTTATTAATATCACCCCTGACCTAATCAGAAAAAGTCTTTTAAGTTTTGGGAAGCTGACAACCTCATGGTGACAGATACAAATATTCTAAAATTCTCATTTTCACTTAACAGATAAAAGTTTATAATCAGCAACAAGTTCTATCAGTTGTTATCCTTGAAGTGACAGGCTTATTTTGTTCATTTTTGAGAAAAATGTCTTCCAAATACCCAAGTCTGAATAACCATAATTTGTCTGTCGGTCATTCTTTCAAGTAAAAATTTTGCTCATGAAAAAAATGACCAATTTAGTTTGCAAATCAAACAATCATGTAAGTGTTTATCCTCGAGACAACCATCATCGTACTTGGCTGTGGAAATGACGCCTTTTATATATATTTCTCATTTAGTCATGTAGAATATTTTTAAAATGTGTACTCAGGGGTTAAATTTTAATTAAATTTATAATTTTTATTACTTTATCAAGGGAATTATTAAGTAAAACTGACATTTTTGTTTTATTGCAAGTATGTGACATGACCACCAGCACAGTTTGACGTTCCTGCCTTGATTTGTGTTAAGCTCTTTTGCCCACTGTTGCTTTGGTACCATCAGTCCAAATGTCAAATAGTTTTTCCAAAACAAACCATGAGAGTCAAATAAATTATTTAACACTTCATGTATTTCATCACCATTTGTATTTAGTGCCAAGCATTTGTGTTTAGTACCAATACACCAAGTGTATTTTACTGCTATTCACATAAAAGAAGATCTTTATCAGTGGTTAGTTGGTGTTTATGTTGGATGGATACAAAAAAAAAGCTATGTCTGTAGATTTATCAAGATATTAATATCCGGAGATATTAACTTGGTCTTCATGTTTTCAGCTAAATCTTTAACGAGTTAATGTATTGTTGGGAAATGGTCCTGGGGTGATTTCTTTTAGTAACTTTTACTGACTTTTCATCCAGCAGGCATTCAGCAACGTCAACTGTAGAAGCCTCTATCGATCCTTTAGCTACCTTGTGTACCTTTCTAGCCAGTGCAGTATGATAAGCTACTCTATAAGATGCTTTCCTAAATTTAAAATTATTTCGAAGATTTTTCTAGATTTTAAATTTAGAAAATCCTTCAGAATAATTTTAAAATGTTACTTGCAAAATAAGACAACAAAATGTTCTTACTTTCATATAGGCATAAGAAAAACATTAGAATTTCAAAATAACTTATTGGATGATTTTAAGGTTACACAGATGATAGCAGGTATAATAAAAATAGCTTGGGGCTTCCCTGGTGGCACAGTGGTTGAGAGTCTGCCTGCCGATGCAGGGGACACGGGTTCGTGCCCCGGTCCGGGAAGATCCCACATGCCGTGGAGCAGCTGGGCCCGTGAGCCATGGCCGCTGAGCCTGCGCATCCGGAGCCTGTGCTCCGCAACGGGAGGACACAACAGTGAGAGGCCCGCGTACCGAAAAAAAAAAAAAAAAAGCTTGTAAGAACACAGTAGAAGTATTGAGAACAAACTGAGTTAACCTTTGAAAACATACATATTTATACCCCCAAAAATCATACCTTAGAAAAGTCTAGAAAACAAGAATATACAAGCATACATTCCATTAGTTGTCAGAGCAATGACATTGTCACATGTTATATAGATACTGGGAAACCCACAGTTGTGAGAAAGTGAGAGTGAAAATGGCAAATAATTGTCATAGTATTATTATGAAAATAGCTTTGATCTTATGGACTCCTGAAAGGGTCTTGGGTATCCCAGGAGTCCCTGGACCATACTCTAATAACCACTGATATAGAGTGAGGGTAGGGACCTGAGGGTCTAGTTGCTTCTCAGTTCTCTTGTTTCAGCCCCCCTTTCTCCCCCATTCACAAAGGCACCTGGTGCTTCCAGCTCCTGAGACTTTCTGGGGTTCCACAGCAAGAAGCAAACTCCTTTTAGGTTTCCCTAAAAGGATTCATGGGTGTAGAATTCAGCCTCCTCTGGTTAGCTAAGTCAGTTATCACTCTTCTGTTTTCTAATATCAACATTTTTATTGTGGTGTTTTCCTATCCTATTCTCTTAGACCTTCTGGGTTAATGCCTTTTTTCTTTTTTTGTCCCATTACCATTGTTTTAGTGGGGTTTTGGGAGCGAGTGTCGTAAATGCCTGTTTTTAAAACACCATATTTAACCTGAAATCCTGCTGTCTCTCTTTTGTTCTTCTAGGATTATTTTTAATAAGACAAAATTTAAAAATTAATTTTAAAATATGAAATCAATGTTCATATTTATCAATTTAGGCAAACCCAGGTGTCCTCAATGCCTGGGCCTCACCAGAGGCAAACAGAAAAAAAAACTACAGCTGTGTAGCCCAGACATCAGTATTTTGAAGAAGTTCGTTATGTGATTCTGACATTTAGTGAGGATTGAGAACTACTGCCCTGAAGCCTTCTGATTGAGCATCAGTAGCCCCTCGGCACTTAAACTCCAGAGAGCACACTCAGCATACAGCTTCTAGACCACCACCAGCAGCAACAGCATCACCTGGGAGCTTGCGAGAAATGCAAATTCTCAAGTCCTATTCCAGACCCACTGAAACAGGACCCAACAATCTGTGGTCTGACACTCCCTACAGGTGATTCTGATGTGCTCTAAACTTGAGAACCACAGCCATAGAAGATGACTGCCTTTTTTCTAAGAATACATTCATCACTGAATTTTTTGGCATAAAACTTTTTTCAGTAGCTTCTCTTCTGACATGTCAATGGGAGAAAAGATGTAAGAAAAATTGCCCTGGGAATTAACTTTTAGAAAATTCCTGCCCCGGGACTTCCCTGGTGGCACAGTGGTTAAGAATCTGCCTGCCAATACAGGGGACATGGGTCCGATCCCTGGCCAGGGAAGATCCCACATGCCGCAGAGCAACTAAGCCCGTGAGCCACAACTGCTGAGCCTGCGTGACACAACTACTGAAGCCTGTACACCTAGAGCCCGTGCCCTGCAACAAGAGAAGCCACCGCAATGAGAAGCCCGTGCACCGCAATGAAGAGTAACCCCCGCTCGCCACAACTAGAGAAAGCCTGCGTGCAGCAATGAAGACCCAATGTAGCCAAAAAATTAAAAAAAAAAAAAAAGAGAGAGAGAATTCCTGCCCCTTGTAGTCAGAGTCAGAGCTTCAAGTCATCTAGTTTTCAATAAGTTTTTCTCTTATATAAACGTCAGCGCTTTTCTCTCTTTGGTCTTAGTCTGCACTTATATACCTCATTCCTCACTTCTGCTGTTGCAGAAAAATGAAATAGGGTATGTATACTACAGCTGTAGGCTTAAATAGATCAATTTTAAGATATCAATTTTATAATTTAGATTTTTAGCTATATTTAAAAGCATAAAAATGAACATTTTTAAGAAGTCATTGTAAGGGCAACTATGGGTTTGCCCACAATATAATTAAACGTGAGCAAAATGACTCTGAGAATAGCGTCTATTGGAAATTCATGAATGTTTCCAGGGGTGACCAGACATTAGAATGACTTGTTAAGCAGAAATTCTGCCTAAAAGAAAAAGCCGAAGGAATCCATCACATAGATAATCAGTTTTAGAGAAACAAGTGCTGACGAAATGTGGACTTTATTTGGAGAAAAAGACTTAATGTGATTCACAGGAGTGCTAAAACTTATTTAAAACACTATTTTGGAAGGGAAGAACCTATAGAGCTGCGCCTTATGGTTTCGTAGAAAGAACAAGGGCTTTGAAGTCAAACAGGCCTGGACAGAATCCCTCTGACCCTCAGTAGGTTTGTGGCCTTGGGAAGAAAGTAAATCTTTCAGAGCTCAGTTTTCTCATCTATAAAGTAGGGTTAATGCCTACTTCACAAAACTATTGTTAAAACTAAATGAGGTAATGCATGAAAAGCACTTTGTACAGTACACACAATATATTGCGTCCTCACAAAATGTGAGTTCCCTTTTTCCTTCCCTTTCTGTCTTGCTGTGATCCCTCCCAATCTCTCTGTTTATGAGTGTCTTGCTATAGGATATACAGATGTTTAGCACATATTCTATTACTGAGCATTTTTGTAGTACCATGTAGATGCTTCAGGTCTTTTGCTTATGGTCTTTTAAGCCAAAGGAAGAAAGCGGGTGGTTCTGTGGGGTCACCCTGTTATGTTTTATATTCATTCGAGAGATATCTATTGAGCACCTATTATATTAGGCACTGCGCTAGATGTTAAAGATAGCCTAGGGAGAAAAAAGAGACAAGAGCCATCCCCGTGGGGAGCTTCGTGGGCTTCTGATTAGCAAAGAGTTTATCCCTATAGTGATCGCTTGTATAAGCCATGCCTATTCTTCATCTGGAAGAGAAGGTAGAAAGGGAAAGGTACCCCCAGTGCAAGAAATAAGGATGACAATAGGAAGACGATCTCTGTGGGCCCCAGGGAGAGCTATGCCTAGACAGTATCTGCTGCAGATGACTCTAAAAGGAGAGGATAAGGAGGGAAGGGAGCCACAAATGACAGGGAGCTTGGCTACAAAAGAATTAGAGACAAAGGAAGGGAGAAAAAAAGAACTTTCTAAAAGAGAGTTGAGGAATCAAAGAGCTCTTTATTTTAGGAAAATGAAGATTGGGAATTCCCCAGCAGTCCAGTGGTTAGGACTCCGTGCTTTCACTCCTGGGCTGGGGTTCAATCCCTGCACGGGGATCCCGCAAGCTGTGCAGCGTGACCGAGAAAAAAAAAAGTGAAGATTATACACACACATCTATAAGAGTGTATTTTATTTAATTGAGCATCTTCTGGTGTCAAGCTCTGTGCTAATAAGTTCATTACAGAAGTGATTCAGAGCATGGGTTTTCTGTCTAACATACTGAGTTCAGGTCCTTAGCGCCTACTGTCTGTGTGACCTTGGGCAAGTTGCTCAGCACCTCATTGAGCCTCAATGCCTTCTTTTGGAAAGTAGGCACAATAATACCTGTGACCCAGGGAGTAGGCACCTTATCATTGGCCCAAGGGGTGTGCTTATAGCTTTCTGCTCAGCCTAATTCTGAAGGCTGCGTAGTCTCCATTAGTGGCTCCCTGTTACCTCAGTCACTACTAGGAAAGCTGTCTCAAGTGTCTACTGTTGATTTGGGCAATAGAGAGTGGGCTACTCCCTTCCCATTTCACAGTATATACATATACAGGAAACCCCAAAAAAGGCTAGATCTGGCATTATCTCCAGGTTCCCTCAGGCGTCTCCTCTGTCTAAGGAGGGAAAGTTTGAGAAACGATGATCTAGGGCCTTGCACATAGCTAATAACATCTGCCATTCATTAAAGCTACCCAAGCATGATATACATTATATCAAGGGTATCTGCTACATGTATGGATGTTAAATGGGCTGCATTTAGGCTTGAGGTTCTAAGATCACCCCCTCTATCTTTGTGCCAGGTCCCAACTGTCCTTGTCTCAATCACCCTGAAGCTCACCCTGGAGAGGTGCTGGTTGGTTCTAACTAGCCATCCTGTAACTGCATGGGAAATCAAAGGGTCTGGGTACCAGCTTAGACTTAGAACCCTCACTTTCTTTACTCTTCTGTTAAGCAAGTGTTGCACTAGTCTGGAGTCAGACTGCTGGTTTTGAATTCTGGCTCTAATGCTTACTTATCTTGTACAAGTCATTTAGCTGCACTGTCTCAGGTTTTGCATCTGTGAAATAAGTACTCGTTCAAAAACAATTTACTTTCTGCCAAGCACTGTTTCAGGTTCTTGGGATAGATCAGTAAACAAAACAGACAAAAATTCCTGCCATTATGGAGCTTAGATTCTGGCAGGGAAGTGGGGGTTGGTGGGAAGGAGATGGGTAGGTAGAAAGACAATAAACAATAAGTATAACAAGCAAATTATATAGCATGTTAGAAGGTCAAAAGTTGGAATAGGGGCTTCCCTGGTGGCACAGTGGTTAAGAATCTGCCTGCCAATGCAGGGGACATGGGTTCGAGCCCTGGTCGGGGAAGATCCCACATGCTGTGGAGCAACTAAGCCCGTGCGCCACAACTACTGAGCCTGTGCTCTAGAGCCCACGAGCCACAAGTACTGAGCCCACATGCCACAACTTCTGAAGCCCACGCAGCTAGAGCCGGAGCTCCGCAACAGGAGAAGCCACCACAATGAGAAGCCCGCGCACCACAACAAAGAGTAGCCTCCGCTCGCCACAGCTAAAGTCCGTGCACAGCAACGAAGACCCAACACAACCAAAAGTAAATAAATAAAATAAATACATTTATTTTTTAAAAAGTTGGAATAAAGGAAGTACTGTAGGGTGGAGGCAGATTGCAGTATTAAATAGAGTGATCTTTGAGAAGGTGAGCTTTGAGTAAAGATGTAAAAGAGTTGAGGGAATTAGCAAAGCTGATACCCTGAGGAAGTGTATCCAGGCAAAGGAGGAGCTAGATCAAAGGCTCCAAGATCGGAGTGGGTCTTAGGTGTCATATTCATTCCCACCACGTAGGGTTATTGTGAGGATAAATGAAATGATGCATGTAAAGCCTTTAGCTTAGTACCTACAATCATGAGTGTAAGTTGAGTGTAAGTTTGGTTTGATTATTATTTATCATTTTTATGGAAGTCACATTTCTAAATATTCAATATGTTATAAAATCTTTCAGAATGATCTACATAGCACATGAATGGAATGGTGCCCTCTTTGCAATTGCTGTTTTCCTCCTTACATATTCTTGACTTTTATACATATTACTTTGAGATAAAATATATATTTATTGTCTCTGAGTAATTTCCTTCCTTGGCAAGAGTCATGAAAAAGGTGTAAACTCTGTTATATTAAAAATTTTTTGAAGCTAAATGGGAGCTGTGACCACTGTTCCCATGTATTCACTTGCTTTATCAGTCTCTCAGTGGTTATTGTCTGAAAGGTTGCTATGGTCAAAAGCACAACCATGTACTAGGGAGGACTTTCCAATATTCCCAGCCAGTCTAACCATTTTTTCTTTCCATGTCTCTTTTCTTTTTAGAAGAAAAGAATGGGAGATTTTATGTTCTTAGAATTCTGTTTTGACTGTCTCAAACTGCAAATCCTCAGAGGAATCAGTGCTCTGTATACATAGTGTTTTATGTAATATATTGTGTGGGGTAAGGATGATGAAAATAAAAGGGAAGAGCACTAACTGAAAGCCTTCCATCTGCCAGATATCATTGTAGCTGCTTTATATAAAATTAAATCCTTGGAAAACCTGACTACTTTGCTATTCAAACTGTGGTCCAGACCAGCAGCATCAGCACTGTCTGGGAGCTGCTAGAAATGCAGACTTTTGGGCCTCACCACAGACCAGCTATTGAGTCAGAATCTGCATTCTAATAAGAACCCCCGATGTTTCACATGCACATTAAAGTCTGAGAAGCACTGCTCTGACAAGACAAATATCACTAGCAGCATCCTTCTCAGATGAGAAGAGTAAGCTTCAGAGAGAGCAGGTACCTTGTCTAAATACCGCAAGTAAATGGTAATCCAGGATCTAACTGAGGTCTGTTCGCAGAGTCCAAACTCTTTCCTCTACATTCTTTTTAATAGGTATTTTTCATAGTCTATTTTATAGAGAAAAAAATAGGTTAGCTTCTATTTGAGCCCACTTTGAAAGCATTTGCCCAGACAGTCAGTCTTGAGTGTAAACAACTGGTCCAAAGAAGCAGGCCTGGAAGATGATAACTGAGTTTGTGTGTGGCTGTGGGTAGATAAGTCACATGCCCCCTGGCTCTTCAGAGGTTACCTGCCTTTCTGTTGAATTAAGGAACCCATGTGTAATTGTTGGCAGGATTCTCCCCAAATCCTGTTCTGATGAGCAGAAGACAAGAGCAAATGGAGAAAGGCAGACCATGGCCTGAGGAGATGAACAATCTGGTGTACGAGTCAGGGAATGTCTTATTTTATGAGCAAGGAGGTATTTATATGGCTTGCCTTGAGTGAATCGCCTCTGATGGGAAAGCAGACTGGGAACAGCTGGACCACACTTTGGATCAGTTGCCACAACAACGTGATACATTTGTCTCTGGTGTCATTTGATCCCTTTGAGTGCTGTTATTACCTCAGTGTGGACGTTTGACTTTCAGGCTTACTTTGTGCAGTGAGTACGTCTGTTTGATTGTGTTCCTCAGATTACATGGAGTGTTGATTATATTCATTTGGGAGTTTGGATTCTAGGATTGCAGAGCATGGCAACCTCATAGGTGACTGGATCCGAGGACCTCATAGAACAACTGTTATATTTACCACCATCAGAACTCTGATTTCCAGGGGTAAACCATACCTGATGGCATCTGGGAAAATTATACAAATATCCAAATTTCAATTTCTGGTAATATATTCCACTTTCTCCTCTCAGATAATCTTTGTGAGCAACACTTTGCAAACTTGATCTCAGCACAAAAGTTATGGTTATTACCATTATTTAGTATTTACCTTTTTCTTGGAAAAATTAAGCAAGACAGTCACCATTTGGAGGTTTGCAAAGTAAAATTGAATGCACTTGTGTGATTTCAATAGCTGCTTAAATCTTTCCTCCTAAGACGTTTAGAAATGACTGGTCTCTTGATAAATTGAAAGTGAGCCCAGCTACTGTCACCCAGAAAGGGCTGAATGCTCTGCTTGAATCATTTACCCTGACAGACATTTGTTCTCCTTAAGAAAATTGGCTGTTTTCTCCTTTCTGATAATGAATGATCCAAGCTCCCAAATTTATGGCAGCTGAAACTGAAGGTCCTGATAAACTTATATTACCAGGCGGGTGCCCACCATCACAACATTCTCTGAAAGTCATAGTTAGGCTTCTATCTAAGGAACAAAATCTCCTCAGAGTTCAAAAAAGCAAAGAGAAAAAGAACATTATGTTGTTAGAAGCTAGAGAGGATGGTTTTGAGCATGTGCAGGATGTAATTTCATTATTGTCTAGAGTTACATGGCTGTTTCTGGAATCAGGGAGTTTCCTAAACAGAATATATTGTTGTTAGATGGCAGCATAACTGTGGTTTCCTGCTGGTATTTTAGTGCGGAGGTGGATAGCTGTTTCCTATATTTCCCCCCCTCCCGCCCCCCTTTTTTCTCTCTTCCACTTCATTTTGTGTAAGTAAAATGAAACAAAGTTAAGAGTAACAAAGGAAGCAGCAAGCAGCACCAACAAATGCTTCTGTTAAAGTTCTAAACTTGGACTATAAAATCTAAGGAATTCAAATTTTCTATCATTTGAAAAAATTCATTTACATTGTGTGTAATTAGTATAGTTTTTTCAATGCTTGTTCAACTTACATAAGATGCTTTAATGTGAGTCACATGAAAAATGTGGCCAAGTATTATGAGCACTTTAACATTTGCATTTCCTGTTCTTTGTGGGTAATTTTGTAAATTTGGGGTTAGCCTAACAGACTGGGGGGGGGGCAAAGAGGAAGTTGGCCAGCTGGGTTTAGAAAATGCCCTTCCTTATTGAATATTTGGCATGCTCTATGTGAAGGGATGGTGATTTCCCTGTGGCATGGGGAACCTTTTTACTTCATGAAGAGCCAAGTTTTGCCATAAGGAGAGCATAAAAAGCCTCTGTTCCAGACAGGGCAGCATTAGTAGTGTCATCAACAGCAGCAGTCTTTCGGTGCTTGAGAAAACCAGCCTAGTGAGTGGCAGACTATGGACTGGTGGGACTCAAAACTACAGGAAAGATCTCCAGGTCTTAAGAGACTTCCTAGATCCTTATCCACTTACCACAGAAGCCAAACTACAATGCTATTTCTTTGCACTTAAGGCACTTTTAAGGTAACCAATCCTTTTACAATTCTGATGAAGACTGTTGATTTTCTTAGAAAAATGCGTGTGTATATGCAAAATTACACCCACACACGCACAATTTTACATGTGATTTCAAGGTTTTTATGGATCCCCTGAAGCCCATCCATGAACCTAAAGGAATCCAAAGACCCTGTGTTAAGAACTAGGTTTGGGCAGCCTTCCTCCTGCCTTCACACCATACTGCTAACTCCCATGCCCCCAAGTCCTCTTTTAAAATGCCTTTGAAGTAGAAAACATAAAGGCCCAACAATCTTAATATAAGTTAATTTATTACTGTATAACAAGAGGAGAAAGGGGTTGTGGGTACCAGAAGAAAGAAATTTTTCTTAGTCTTCCCTCCATCACTTCACTCAATGTTTTGTATATGACTAGTGTTCATTAAATCACTGTACACAGAAATGGAGATGACACACAGAAAAAGACACGTGAATGTCTGAAGACATTTTATTTTGATCTTATTTTATTTTTCCTGGACTTATATTTGTCAGAGTTTCGGTGTGAGAGAAAAAGAGGCAGTGAAATGTTTGTATAATCTCGTGATCCAAACATTTTCTATGAATTCCTCCCTTATAGATTCATGGAACATTGCTGGTTGGCATACATTCCTGCCCAGAACTTCTGGGAACATCTGTAAAGACAAGCATTTTTACTACAATTGTACTAAGAATTTTAATTAACAGAAAATAACGCACAGCCCATATATAACAGACATTTAGTGGGCAGATTGCAAAAAGCTGCTGATTATTCTGGCACAACATCGTTTTGCATGATCTATAATTAACTGTTGCTTTCTGCTCTCTTGCTTCTGTGATTCAGCTTTGGCTTTTGAATTTGGTGGATAGACAGGAAAATCCTCTTGACTTTACCCCAGTCTCATTGCTGTCTCTCCTCTCCACTCAGTGCTCTGGCTACCTCCATTACTCAGATTATGATCACTTACTGCCTCCTGGGAACCCTCAAGTCACGTGGCAGCTGTCGCTGGCCTTCATGCTCTCTGCCCAGGGCATATACATAATTGAAGCTACAATTCTAGTGTCTCCAGGTGGAAGGGAACTGATACGTTTTTGTCGATAACTGCCATTTTATTTCACTTCCCTACTTCTCAACTTTTTTGGAGCCTCTTAGGGCTTCTCAACTCACTCAGTCCTCCCAACGCACCTGCCCACTTTTATTACTAAACACTGGCTTTTTAATTTATGTATTGTTTTGTAGTATGGAAGATATGCCATTCTTCTTGGAACCCAGAGATCTTAGGCTTCTATCTATAACCTGCTATTGACCAGTTGTAGGGCCTTAGGCAAGTCAATTTAATTTTCTGAGCCTTGATTTCTTCATACATAAAATGAGGGTAATACCATCTACCTCACAGAATAGTTGTACGAGAAAAGGGAGTTAACATACGTTAAAGTATAGAGTTGAACCATATGAAATTGCCAATATTCAACTATTTTTGGCCCACAAGAAAGGCAATTTCATGTGGTTCAACTAATATCGAGCACAGACCATTGTAAATGAGAAATAGTCAATAAATGTTGAATCTGAATCTGTTTCAATTGGGGGAAATGGAACAATGATTACAATTGGGGGAAATGGAACAGTGATTCAGTTGGGGGAAATGGAACAATGATTGCTTTTCAGATATCTTCCCTGATCATACCAAAAAACACATGTGAAGATTCCTGAAGAACACCCTTAACAGTGCTGTAGGAAGACAATTCAGGTCTATTCTATATCACAACTTTCCCCTGAGGATAAAACACAAAAGTTTCAGGGCCACAGTGTTAGGTAATAGGAGAGTTTTCAGGGAAAAGAGGAGGGTTTTTTTGGAAAAGAATAACCTTAAATACAGTACTTTTAAACTTTTCAACTGTCTTGCCAAAGTTGTATTGTTATTTAATTAATAAAAATTATGTTACAGCACATGTACTAAGAGTATCGTTCCTGGAACTATGGTTTTTCTCAAAACAATATTATTATTCAATTTTGTAGATGATGAAAAGAGGTTGAAAAAAATTAAACAATTTAATCAATTTATCTTTATTATCATATGATAATTAATCAGTTAGTATATTTAGTTAATAGCAAAACCTTTAGTGGAACCTAGATTTCTAGAATTTCATGTCTTCCTTCCTTTACTCAACTGGCACATATTTATTGAGTACCTTCTATGTGACAGGCTCTGTGCTCCTTCTTTTCAGTCCCGTGGTGTGGTTTATTGATTGGAACTGCCAATCCTGCTCTCTACCTGCCCCTGAATTCACCCTGGGCAGGTCTATCTCTCTGAAGTTGTTTCTAATTTATAAAATTAGGTGCTTAAGTGGAGTCATCTCCAGGTTCCTTTTTAGTTCTAGATACAATTCTATTCTTAATTGAAACAAGGCAAATAATTGTCAAATGTTTATGTAATAATGATGCTGGTGCTGCTTTTTTATACATTGCCCAAAGGGGTGAATTAAGCATCTGTAAATAGACTGGAAACAAAATTGGTCCACTCTCAAATCCATGTTGTGGTGACACAATGAGGCACTTTGTAATCAGGTATTATATTTACATTGGATATTAATATATAAGGAGGTAAAATGGAAGAAGATAAAAGTGCAGAGGAACAGGAACAAAGATAGAAAACTGACCATTTATGATGCTTTTTCTTTTGGAAGATGCTTTTCTTTTTTTCAGCACTCACTAGGAGGACAGTTAAAGGAAAATGAAAGCTGGGAGTGCTGAAAACAGACTTATCCCGTAAAAGTGACCAGTTTTCTCAGGGCTGGGCCTGCCTTTATTATGCACATTAGGAGATGTTGGATTTGGGGAGAAATTGCGACCTCAAATTAGTTGGAAATGCACCCACCTCAGGTGGTCCAGAATAAAAGTTTTACATGTCCTAGAAGGACATTAAAAAATGAAATCAGTGGGTTACTTTCTGTCTTCAAGTGGTAATTAATTAACTAAAATGTGAAAAATCAAGGAGGCAGAAAAACAGCTAGTGCCAACCCTTGTAATGTCAATTAGCCATCAACTAGCTTTTCAGGGCCAGTTGGCACTGTGACTAGCTATCAAGACCCAAGAACCTTCACAGTTAATTGACATGTTCCTAGAATGCTCATTGCCAACACACCCCATGCTTGTACTTTTAAGAGCCTTAATACGTGAATTTTACCACTTGAATGCCAACATGGTTTATGTCTTGCAGGGCTGGCTACACGACTGTGTGACCTGTGCAGTTTCACATAGGGCTTCATGCTCAGAAAGGCCTTGCACTTGGATTAATGCTCTGTCGTCATTGTCTTGAGATTCTTAATTATTTTTTAACAAAGAGTCTTGCGTTTTCATTTTGCACTGGTCCCTACAAATTATGGAGCCAGTCCTGATTCCTTATAATCACTTTTAGGCTTTTTTTGCTCTGTTTTAAAATTTTCATGAAAATGCTTAACTTTGTTGGGAAGATCATCAAATAATCTATGTAACCTGATGCAGTAACGGGCATGAAAGATTAAGAAATGAATAGCGTGATCCAGTGTGATTCTGCTGTGCTTCCAAAATGTCAAATACTAAAATTCCCCTTTCTGACTATTACCTCAGGTTAACCTTTCCCAAATCCTTTTTACTACAGAACTAGCCCTTTGCCTTCTCCCTGATTGAATTAATAGCTATGTGTGTCACATACTTATTACGTGCTTTGTACTTTATATGTATCATCTCATTTAATCCCTCGTAAAACCCATGGAAGGTTGGTAGTATTATACCATGAGGTATATTGAGGAGGAAGGCAAAGCTTAGAGGGCTTCACTAATTTGCTCAAGATTTAAAGCTAGGTCTGTCTAATTTTTGGTTGGTTGGTTGTTTGCAACACCAGCGTCTGTTACCTAGTTACACAAAGATCCTTTTTTATGTAAGACCAATGTTTAGTTCCTTATGAGTCCTTTCTAAATCTCTCTCAATCCTGACCCTTTCATTTCCTTTGTCTCATCTCCTGACTTCTCCCATATTCTCATTCCTTTTTTCCCTTGGTTCTTTCTCCTTCTAGACCTAGACTCCCCTTTCTCTCTGGTTCTCTAGTCTTAATGCAAATTCTCTTTCATTGTAAAGAAATTTCTACTCATCTCTAACCTTTTCACAAACAACCCCTTTGCCTTCTTGCCTTTTGCAATTTTATGATTTTTTGATATCATCTTGTAAATAAAAATTATGTAAACCAGGCATCACTGTAGGAAAGCAATAACTATTTTCGCATACATCACAGAAAATATTCTTCTCCAAAGTTAACTAATCAGTTACAGCAATTTTGGTATTGTTATCTTTGCATATTGATTGCTCTCTCAGCAAACAAAGCAGATTAGATACTGTAGAATTAATTAATGCCTTTTCTACATTAATTTTACAAATATTTACTGAACACCCCTGCATGCTAATATTTTTAAACAAAATACAGTTGTTATTAGTACTCAATTATTTAAATTCTATTCAACAAAGTTTCTCTTAATTATAATAAAGACCATTGTATACCTGGCCTATTTTGTCTCACCTAGACTGTCAATAATCAGCTAACTGGTCTCCCTGTCTCTTGTCTGTCTCACTTCCCTCCCTTCTCATCACTATCACCAGTTATTTTTCCAAAATACACATCTAATTATATCATTCTCCTGTTTAAAAATAGTGATTCATTTAGTAGCTATTTATTGAACTCCTATGTGCCAGGCATGTAATGGCCCCTAGGAATACAAAGGAAAACAAGATAGGCATAGGACTTGCTGTCATGGTGATTACCTTCTAAGGATAACTCCTCATTTTCTCCTTGGTAATATCAACATTTTAGAACAACATGCTGGGTTTATCATAATCCTGATGTCACTTATTGTTCCAGTTTTATCCTTCTCCATTCTTCTACCTCCCTCACTCCTGGACATGCTGTGTTCCAATTGAGGTAATGGTTCTTTTTCCACAGTATGCTCTTTCATGCCAGTGCTATTTCTTCCCCCTGGAATGCCTTTCTTTCCCTTCTCTGTCTTACAAAATCTTACCTGTCCTTTAGAGTTGAGCTCCCATGTCAAACTTGCAACTTCTAAGTTTTTCTTAAGTAATCTACCGAACTCAAAATAGCAACCATTGAATTGGAATTTCCTTCTTTGCCCTTCCATTCTTGATCTTTGAAACTGAGGTTTGTTCTTAATCACTAAACTTAAAGATTCATAAGAAAAGTAAAAGAAGTAGTGGAGGATGAAGAATTACAAAATTCATTAGTAAACTGAATGCAGGGTACAGTTCACATAGGTTTATTATCTGAGGATTGGTTATTTTCAATCAGTTGATAAACACTGGATGATATGTAGGGATATTAGACAAGGTCTCAGCCTCCAAGAAATTTACAATATAGTTCTTTACATCAAACTAAGTGAATAGTACGAGTAGATAATTACATGCTAATTTTGAGGCACAGATTAACCAAATTTATAGACCTTACAACTGAAGGCAATTCATGAGATCATTTGACTTGGCCCTGTAACTCCAAGCAAGAAGTTAATGACCCCATTTTACAGTGGGGTAAGTAAGAACCAAAGGGGTATGTAGCTTGCTAAAAGTCACATGACCAAATAGTAGCAAGAGAGACCAGAACCCAGGATTTTTTCCCTCCTTGTGCAGATCTCTTGGCCCAACACTACCATCAGACAATTCATCAACAAATTCTGTTAGTTCTACCTTGAAAATGTATCCAGATTTCAAACACTTCTAACCATTTTGACTACTACCATCAAAATTCAAAACAATTTTCATTTCTTAACCAGACTATTGCAATAGCCTTCTAACGGATCTCTTTGCTCCCACCTATAGCCTATTGCAACAAGCAACTAGAATGATACTATCATTCCTCTGCTCAGAATCCATCAGTATCTCTTCATCTGGCTTAGAAAAAGAACCAAAGCCTGTAAGTTGGCCTATAAGGACCTACATTAACTGGGTCCCTGAATTCATCTCCTGCTGCTGTCCTCCTACTCACTGTCAACTCTACTCCCACCTGCTTAATATTCCTTCTCCTATCTTTGGTCTTTTCATTTGCTTTTCCCTTTGCCTAGAATCCTCTTCCTCCAGAAATCTGCATGACTTTCTCATTTCAGGATTCTGCTCCAATGTCCCCTAACGAAAGTGGCCTTCTCTGGCCACCTTTTGTAAAAGGGCAATTTCCCCCAGCCCAATACTTCTTGTATCCCCTTTTTCCTGCTTTATTTTTTCTTCATAGCATTTATTCCCAGTCTGATACATTTATTAGTTTATTTTTATTTTTTTCTCCCCCTTCTAGAATGCAAGTTCCATGAGAGCAGAGACATTGTCTATCTTATTTACTGCTGTATCCCCAGTACCTAGAATGGTGTTTGGTATATAGTAGATCCCCCATAATGAATTGTTGAATGAGAGAACTAAAGGAATTTTGGTGAAGACTGGAGGCCTAATCAAACTGGTTTCCATTATGCCCAGACCACACCTTCTGTTTTCTTGACTCTTGGAATGTCTAACCCTCACACCTCTGCCATTGAATCTGTTCATTCTTTGTGACCCATATTAAATCTCACTTCCTCTGTAAATGTTAAGTGACCCTCTATAAATGTTAGGTGATCTCTAAACTCTCATATTCAACATGGGACAATTTTTTGACAATTCATCATGCCCTATCTTAGTTACTTCAAGTTCTTTACTTTCTTTAAATCTTCTAAAATTTATTTCACAAGTCTGTATTATCTTGCTATCCAGATCACTGTTTAAAACAAATCAAATAATATTTGTTGAGCTATACTGATCAAGCATGTGTTAGATGCTGAACATACAACCTTGAACCTCTCTGATTCCATAGCTGTAAAATAAGAGAAGGTTGGACTAGGCTCTCTTTTCTCAAAGTGTATTTTAAGGAACATTAATTCCACAGCATGTTAACAGTTGGTTGGTCCTTATATTAATCAGAACCAACAGGATGTGTATAGATACAAAAAGAGATTTATTATAAGGAATTGGCTCATGTGATTATGGAGACTGGCAAGTCTAAATATGCAGTGTGGGCTGGCAGGTTCAATACCCAGGAGAGCTGATGGTACGGATGAAATCCAAAAGGCATCTGCTGGACTGCCTCTTGCTCTCACTCAGTGAAGCCAGTCTTTTTGTTCTATTGGGTCTTCAACTTATTGGACGAGGCCCACATATGTTATGGAGGTCAGTTTGCTTACTCAAAGTTCACTGATTTAAATGTTAATTTCATTCAGAATTACTCTCCAAGTGGACACATAAAATTAACTATCACAGACTCTGAAAAAAAATGACCCCATTATGAAATAAATTTGTGAAAGCCTGGATTAATTAATGTTTGTTTGCTGTAGTTTTCTCAGACTCCAAGGTGTACTACTGATTTTCAGGGTGTGCACCCTTTGGGACTAGTGTTGCATGCACATGCTTTGGGAATATGCTAGAGCAAATGCTCAAGATTCTTTTCATTTCTAGAAGGTCAAAATCCTTGAATTGCCCAAGGCCACAAGGCTGAATAGTATTAGAGTTTAGACTAAAACTCAGTTCTCTTAGACATCCACTGCACAGGATTATTTATTGCAACTTTGTAATAGCGAAAGATTGCAAACAACGTAATGCTTTATTAAGAGGGAATTGCTTAAATAAAAATCATGTTATATGTGCATAAAAGAATACTGTGCAGCTTAGAAAGAGGAAGCTCTCTGTGCACTAATATGATACAATCTCTAAAATATATTATCTAGCTGAAAAAGGGAAAGTCAAGAACGATGTGTATAGAATATTATCTTTTGTGTAAAAATGTGAATATGGCATGTGTGTGTGGGAAATATATGCTTTAGTTATACATGCTTAAAGTTATCGATAACATTTTTTGCCTCCAAGGAGAATAGGGTCACTAAGACATAGAGGTGAAAAGGAGACTTTTCATTATATACCCATATACTCTTTTTTCCTTTTGATTTTTTGAAACTTGAGAAGCTATTACCTATTCAAAAACAAAAATTAAATAAATAAAAAGTAATCTCAGGGGATGCTAATGAAGCAGGGATTTGGAAGCCACTGCACCATATGTTGTCCTCCTATATCAGAATCCTTTGAGACTTAATTAGTCCAATCATGCTACTTCTGGTGACTTTCCTTATGCATTTTTTTTTTTTTTTTTTTTTTGCGGTACGCGGGCCCCTCACTGTTCTGGCCTCTCCCGTTGCGGAGCACAGGCTCCGGACGCGCAGGCTCAGCAGTCATGGCTCACGGGCCCAGCCGCTCGGCGGCACGTGGGATCCTCCGGGAGCGGGGCACGAACCCGTGTCCCCTGCATCGGCAGGCGGACTCTCAACCACTGCAGCACCAGGGAAGCCTTATGCATTCTTTTTGAAAAAGATAATCACGCCCCTTCCCTTCTCCTGCATCCCCAACTTCTCAGCCCTCAGGCAGGCTTGTGATTCTCAGGGGAGCACCAGTGCTGGTTATTCTGTATCTGCCAGGCTTAATACAACCTGGGAGGAAGGCGCTATCAGGGCAAGGAGGGGCCAAGGAATGACTAGCAGCCCAGATTCAAGGGGGGCTGCTATGAGCCCTGACCTGTGGTGCCAATTTAGGATCCTCCCTTTTTGCATTTCAACTTTCTCCTCTGGAAAATTGGAATAACAACGTCTGACTTACTTGTGTCAGGGGGGTTTTGAGGCTCAAATGAAATTATAGATGAAAATGTATTTGGCAAACACAATGGATTCCATCTATATGGAAGAGGTGGATTTGTTGTGGAGAGTAAATTGCTCCAGGTGCATCCACTCACATGACAATAAAGCAGTATTGTTCCTGGTGCTGCACTGCCATCCCTCATAAAGGCAGCAGAAAGCAGCCATATTTTCTTCAGTCTCTGGAACCTCACCCTGAGTATATAAGGGACATTATGGGGAGGCTGAAGTCCAGAGACCCAGCTGATGGCAGGCATTACCTCCCCTGTTCAACTGGTCTCACTTGCCAGTCCTTTGCCAAGGTCTTTCCTGTGTCTAAGAGAGGCTATGGTGTGTCAAGGGTGCCTTTAAAAGCTGCCTTTTTAATAGGGATGGAATAATTTTAGAAGTAGAACATGGAATTATTTTCAGAGGCATTGGAAGGAGACCCAGTAATGAGTTGTATGATCTTGGATCAATGATTTCTGGGTCTTAGTTTCCAAGTCTGTAAATGAGAAGGTCCTTAGGACCATGTAGACCCTTCCAATTCTGAAGTAAAAAAATTACCCAGCACAACTGGAAGAAGGAAAACAGAAATCCCAGGCATTTGTGCAGTTCTGTGCTCAAACTGTCGTCAAATTTAGAAAATAAATTTGCAGTGAGACAATTGTGCTGAGAACCGCTCCAGGATCAGTTCCCTAGTTCTTTAACACATGAGCATTCTTTTCCTCTCACGTGTAGTTCAATTTGATCTGCCTTACCAGCAGCACTTCCTCTTTTCATTCAGACAAACAAATAAATAAGGAGCCTAGTAGCCAAGAATGAAATTAGTAGCAGGTGGAACAGCTTAGTTTTAACGATGCTGCAACCAAATTTTAATTGAGCAAAGACTCATAACTTTCCTGTTTTTAGCCCATTAAAGCCTCACAAGCACTCAGTGAAGTTGACCACACCTAGCTCCCAGGGAGGAAAATGCTAACACTACTGACATCTATTGTCAGTTCTCCTTTCCACCTCTAGAAATGAACCCATTTCCCTGTAAAGTTTCAATTTCCCTTTGGCCTGGGTTTTGTTTGTTTTATCTTTAAAATTTTGGGGGTGGAAATTTTTTCAGAGGAAACTCTTTATTGACTCTTCTCCTGAGGTAAGAGGGTGATTTCAAAAGAACCATCCATAGAATGTTTTATGAGAAGTCAAAAATGGCCACAGAATTATATAAAAACATTCATGTATCCACACTCGTAATTAATGTTTTAATATCTTTTAGGTTTTGCTTATGATATTTTTATATAAAACAAAATATCATAGATATAAAATTGAAGTCTACTTGTCCTGCCTTGTCCCATTACTTCCCCGAGATACTTATGTAACTTTAGATTGCATGCTTCCAGTCTATATTTTTTTATAGTTTTACTAAAGACGTGAGAATCTTTATCTTTTGTATTGCTTTGTATGCTTTAAACATTTACATAAATTAGGTAATTGAAAATTATATAAAATTACATAAATATAGAGTGATAACACTCTACATATTCTGTAGATTGCTTTCTTTGCTCAACATGTTTTTAAGATTTATGTATATTGTTAAATATAAATTTATTTCATTTATTTTCTCTCCTATACAGTATAATAAAAAACATTTCCTATTATAAGATCATAAAGATATTCTGTTTTCTTTCCTTAGAGATTTAAAGATTTTTTTTTAATACTTAGCCCTAATTCCATCTGGAATATATTTTTATTTTTGGATATAAATTAAAAATCTGATTTTGTAATTTTCTTCATATACTTCCTGCACATTCTGATAAATTTATTCCGAAGGATCTTATAGGTTTGCCACTGTTGTGAATGTCCTGTTTTCAATATGTTTTTTAATTAGTTGTTTTTAGTATTTGGGAATGCTATAGATTTCATATGTTCATCTTTTAAGTTACTACCATGATAAATTTTTCTCTCTAGTTTTCAAGTATTTTCTATAGTTTCTTTTAGCTTTTCTATAGACCATCATATTGCTTGCAAATAATGATAGATTTGTTTCTTTCTGATAGCTATGTGTTATGTTCTGTTTGGTTTTTTTTGATTTTTGAACTAGTAAGGATCTTCAGTATACTGTTAAATAGTAAGGATGATGGAAGACATCCTTGTTTGTTCTTGACGTGAATGGGAATGACAGTTTTCACCATACAGTATGATATTTTCTCTGCTTTGGTAGATAGCTTTCATCAGCTTAAGAAGATCTTCTTATCTCTGTTAAAGAGTTGTTTTACTACTTTTTAAATTATTTTTATTTTATTTTTTTTGGCCTATCAAGGAAGAGAGTTTAATGTCTTTGAATAAATGAACAAAATTTAAAGAACCTTTGGTATAATCAAAGGATAAGGAATGATTATCTTTTGAGGGATTCATTTGGAAATGCTTGAAATGACAAAGCTTTCTACTAAAAACAGGAATATTGAAGATACTTATTTTTAAATGATGAGGAAATGCCATTTGATAAACTGTTTTGAATCCACTTGTTTTTGGTGCAGTATCATTTCAGCATTCTCATTTAGTCCAAACTTATAATTCTAAAACTCAAACTAAGTTTTCATATAAGTAAATTAGCATTATTTTCCCTTTTATGTAAATATGACACAAGTATAATGTTCATATTTCTTTAATGAACTATATGTATGAAAAGTCACCAGTAATTTAGCCTGTGTATGGAATATTCTTTCTTTTTGGTCTTTTAAGCTTGCTATAGTATTCCGCTTGAGCTGTTTTTTTCTCTTTTTTTAAATTTTTATTGGCTCATGGTTTATTATTATTGAATATTATTATTTTTTAAGTAACAGAAAGTGTCAAACTTTATCCAACTTCTTTCCTGTATCTATTGAGATGATCATGTGATTTTTCTCCCTTAACCTGTTAAGATAGTATGTTACATGGACAGAGGTTTTGGCATTGAACTATGTTTCTGTTTATAGAAAACACTATCTAGACTGGAATATTTTTAATACATTACGGGATTCTATTTGCTAATACTTTATTTTAATATTTTTGTTTACATATTAATAAGGGAAATAATTCTATAATTTTGTTTTCTTTTTTTTTTAACATCTTTATTGAGGTATAATTGCTTTACATTGTTGTGTTTGTTTCTGCTGTATAACAAAGTGAATCAGCTGTATGTATACATATATCACTATATCCCCTCCCTCTTGTGTCTCCCTCCCACCTTCCCTATCCCACCCCCCCATCCCACCCCCTAGGTGGTCACAAAGCACCAAGCTGATCTCCCTGTGCTATGCCACTGCTTCCCATTAGCTATCTATTTTACATTTGGCAGTGTATATATATAAATGCCACTCTCTCACTTCCTCCCAGCTTACCCTTCCCCTTCCCCATGTCCTCAAGTCCATTCTCTACATCTGCGTCTTTCTTCCTGTCCTGCCCCTAGGTTCCTCAGAACCATTTTTTTTTTATAGATTCCATATACATGTGTTAGCATACGGTATTTGTTTTTCTTTTTCTATTTACTTCATTCTGTATGACAGCCTCTAGGTCCATCCACCTCACTACAAATAACTCAATTTTGTTTCTTTTTATGGCTGAGTAATATTCCATTGTATATATGTGCCACATATTCTTTATTTCATTCATCTGTTGATGGACACTTAGGTTGCTTCCATATCCTGGCTACTGTAAATAGAGCTGCAATGAACATTGTGGTGCATGACTCTTTTTGAATTATGGTTTTCTCAGGGTATATGCCCAGCAATGGGATTGCTGGGTCATATGGTAGTTCTATTTTTAGTTTTTTAAGGAACCTCCATACTGTTCTCTATAGTGGCTGTATCAATTTACATTCCCACCAACAGTTCAAGAGGGTTGCCCTTTCCTCCACACCCTCTCCAGCGTTTATTGTTTGTAGACTTTTTGATGATGGCCATTCTGACCAGTGTGAGGTGATACCTTATTGTAGTTTTGATTTGCATTTCTCTCTAATAATTAGTGATGTTGAGCATCCTTTCATGTGTTTGTTGGCAATCCGTACATCTTTTTCTGAGAAATGTCTATTTAGGTCCTCTGCCCAAGTTTGGATTGGGTTGTTTGGTTTTTTTTGATATTGAGCTGCATGAGCTGCTTGTATATTTTGGAGTAATCCTTTCTCAGTTGCTCCATTTGCAAATATTTTCTCCATTCTGAGGGTTGTCTTTTCGTCTTGTTTATGGTTTCCTTTGCTGCACAAAAGCTTTTAGGTTTCATTGGGTCCCATTTGTTTATTTTTGTTTTTATTTCCCTTTCTGTAGGAGGTGGGTCAAAAAGGATCTTGCAGTGATTTATGTTACAGAGTCTTCTGCCTATGTTTTCCTCTAAGAGTTTTATAGTGTCTGGCCTTACATTTAGGTCTTTAATCCATTTTGAGTTTATTTTTGTGTATGGTGTTAAGGAGTGTTCTAATTTCATTCTTTTACATGTAGCTGTCCAGTTTTCCCAGAGCCACTTACTGAAGAGACTGTCTTTCTCCATTGTATATTCTTGCCTCGTTTATCAAAGATAAGGTGACCATATGTGCGTGGATTTATCTCTGGGCTTTCTATCCTGTTCCATTGATCTATATTTCTGTTTTTGTGCCAGTACCATACTGTCTTGATTACTGTAGCTTTGTAGTATAGTCTGAAGTCTGGGAGCCTGATGCCTCCAGCTTCGTTTTTCTTTCTCAAGATTGCTTTGGCTATTTGGGGTCTTTTGTGTTTCCATATAAATTATGGAATGTTTTGTTCTAGTTCTGTGAAAAATGCCATTCATAGTTTGATGGGGATTGCATTGAATCTGTAGATTGCTTTGGGTAGTATAGTCATTTTCACAATATTGATTATTCCAATCTAAGTACATGGTATATATCTCCATCTGTTGGTATCATCTTTAATTTCTTTCATCAGTGTCTTATAGTTTTCTGCATACAGGTCTTTTGTCTCCTTAGGTAGGTTTATTCCTAGGTATTTTATTCTTTTTGTTGCAGTGGTAAATGGGAGAGTGTCCTTATTTTCTCTTTCAGATTTTTCATCATTAGTGTACAGGAATGCAAGAGATTTCTATGCATTAATTTTGTATCCTGCTACTTTACCAGGTTCATTGATTAGCTCTAGTAGTTTTCTGGTAGCACATTTAGGATTCTCTATGTATAGTATCAAGTCATCTGCAAACAGTGACAGCTTTACTTCCTCTTTTCCGACTTGGATTCCTTTTATTTCTTTTTCTTCTCTGATTGCTGTGGCTAAAACTTCCAAAACTATGTTGAATAATAGCGGTGAGAGTGAGCAACGTTGTCTTGTTCCTGATCTTAGTGTAAATGGTTTCAGTTTTTCACCACTGAGAATGATGTTGGCTGTGGGTTTGTCATATATGACCTTTATTGTGTTGAGGTAAGTTCCCTCTATGCCTACTTTCTGTAGGGTTTTTATCATAAATGGGTATTTAATTTTGTCGAAAGCTTTTTCTGCATCTATTGAGATTTTCTTACAGCTTTTGTACCTCAATTTGTTAATATGGTGTATCACATTGATTGATTTGCGTATATTGAAGAATCCTTGCATTCCTGGGATAAACCCCACTTGATCATGGTGTATGATCCTTTTAATATGCTGCTGGATTCTGTTTGCTAGTATTTTGTTGAGGATTTTTGCATCTATGTTCATCAGTGATATTGGCCTGTAGTTTTCTTTTTTTGTGACATCTTTGTCTGGTTTTGGCATCAGGGTGATGGCGGCCTTGTAGAATGAGTTGGGGAGTGTTCCTCCCTCTGCTATATTTTGGAAGAGTTTGAGAAGGATAGGTGTTAGTTCTCTCTAAAAGTTTGATAGAATTCACCTGTGAATCCATCTGGTCCTGGGCATTTGTTTGTTGGAAGATTTTTAATCACAGTTTCAATTTCAGTGCTTGTGATTGGTCTATGTATATTTTCTGTTTCTTCCTGGTTCAGTCTTGGAAGGTTGTGCTTTTCTAAGAATTTGTCCATTTCTTCCAGGTTGTCCATTTTATTGGCATAGAGTTGCTTGTAGTAATCTCTAATGATCCTTTGTATTTCTGCAGTGTCAGTTGTGACTTCTCCTTTTTCATTCTAATTCTGTTGATTTGAGTCTTCTCCCTTTTTTTCTTGATGAGTCTGGCTAATGGTTTATTAATTCTGTTTATCTTCTCAAAGACCAGTTTTTAGTTTTATTGATCTTTGCTATTGTTTCCTTCATTTCTTTTTCATTTATTTCTGATCTGATCTTTATGATTTCTTTTCTTCTGCTAACTTTGGGGGTTTTTTGTTCTTCTTTCTCTAATTGCTTTAGGTGTAAGTTTAGGTTGTTTATTTGAGGTGTTTCTTGTTTCTCTAGGTAGGATTGTAATGCTATACACTTCCCTCTTGGAACTGCTCTTGCTGCATCCCATAGGTTTTGGGCCATCGTGTTTTCCTTGTCATTTGTTTCCAAGTACTTTTTGAATTCCTCTTTGATTTCTTCAGTGATCCCTCGGTTATTTAGTAGTGTATTGTTTAGCTTCCATGTGTTTATATTTTTTACTGTCTTTTTCGTGTAATATATCTAGTCTCATAGTGTTGTGTTCAAAAAGATACTTGATACGACTTCAATTTTCTTAAATTTACCAAGGCTTGATTTGTGACCCAAGATATGATCTATCCTGGAGAATGTTCCATGAGCAGTTGAGAAGAAAGTGTATTCTATTGTTTTTGGATGGAATGTCCTATAAATGTCAATTAAATCTATCTTGTTTAATGTGTCACTTAAAGCTTCTGTTTCCTTATTTATTTTCATTTTGGATGATCTGTCCTTTGGTGAAAGTGGGGTGTTAAAGTCCCCTACTATTATTGTGTTACTGTTGATTTCCCCTCTTATGGCTGTTAACATTAGCCTTATGTATTGAGGTGCTCCTATGTTGTGTGCATATATATTTAAAATTGTTATATCTTCTTCTTGGATCGATCCCTTGATCATTATGTAGTGTCCTTCTTTGTCTCTTGTAATAGTCTTTCTTTTAAAGTCTATTTTGTCTGATATGAGAATTGCTACTCCAGCTTTCTTTTGATTTGCATTTGCATGGAATATCTTTTTCCATCCCCTCACTTTCAGTCTGTATGTGTCCCTAGGTCTGAAGTGGGTCTCTGTAGAGAGCCTATATATGGCTCTTGTTTTTGTATCCATTCAGCCAGTCTATGTCTTTTGGTTGGAGCATTTAATCCATTTACATTTAGGGTAATTATCAATATGTATGTTCCTATTACCATTTTCTTAATTGTTTTGGGTTTGTTATTGTAGGTCTTTTCCTCCTCTTGTGTTTCCTGCCTAGAGAAATTCCTTTAGCATTTGTTGTAATGCTGGTTTAGTGGTGCTGAATTCTCTTAGCTTTTGCTTGTCTGCAAAGGTTTTAACTTCTCTGTCGAGTCTGAATGAGATCCTTTCTGGGTAGAGTAATCTTGGTTGTAGGTTTTTCCCTTTCATCACTTTAAATATGTCCTGGCACTCCCTTCTGGCTTGCAGAGCTTCTGCTGAAAGATCAGCTGTTACTTATCGGGATTCCCTTGTATGTTATTTGTTGTTTTTCCCTTGCTGCTTTTAATATTTTTTCTTTGTATTTAATTTTTTATAGTTTGATTAATATGTGTCTTGGCATGTTTCTCTTTGGATTTATCCTGTATGGGACTCTTTGCACTTCCTTAACTTGATTGACTATTTCCTTTCCCTTACTAGGGAAGTTTTCAACTATAATCCCTTCAGATATTTCCTCAGTCCCTTTCTTTTTCTCTTCGTCTTCTGGGACCCCTATAATATGAATGTTGGTGTGTTTAATGTTGTCCCAGAGGTCTCTGAGACTGTCCTCAATTCTTTTCATTCTTTTTTCTTTATTCTGCTCTGTGATTTTTATTTCCCCTATTTTATCTTCCAGGTCACTTATCTGTTCTTCTGCCTCAGTTATTCTGCTATTGATTCCTTCTAGAGAATTTTTAATTTCATTTATTGTGTTGTTCATCATTGTTTGTTTGCTCTTTAGTTCTTCTAGGGCCTTGTTAAACGTTTCCTTTATTTTCTCTGTTCTATTTACAAGATTTTTGATCATGTTTACTATCATTACTCTGAATTCATTTTCAGGTAGACTGCCTATTTCCTCTTCATTTGTTTGGTCAGGTGTGTTTTTACCTTGCTCCTTCATCTGCTGTGTATTTCTCTGTCTTCTCATTTTGTTTAACTTACTGTGTTTGGGGTCTCCTTTTCACAGGGTGCAGGTTCATAGTTCCCCTTGTTTTTGGTGTCTGCCCCCAGTGGGTAAGGTTAGTTCAGTGGGTTGTGTAGGCTTCCTGGTGAAGGGGACTGGTGCCTGTGTCTGGTGGATGAGTCTGGATCTTGTCTTTGTGGTGGGCAGGACCAAATCCGGTGGTGTGTTTTGGGGTGTCTGTGAACTTATTATGATTTTAGGCAGCCTCTCTGCTAATGGGTGGGGTTGTGTTCCTGTCTTGCTAGTTGTTTGACATGGGGTGTCCAGCATTGGAGCTTGCTGGTTGTTGAATGGAGCTGGGTCTTAGCATTGAGACAGGGAGCTCTGGGAGAGCTCTTGCCAATTGATATTACGTGGGGCCGGGAGGTCTCTGGTGGTCCAGTGTCCTGAACTCGGCTCTCCCATATCTGAGGCTCCAGCCTGACGTCAGGCCAGAGCACCGAGACCCTGTCAGCCACATGGCTCAGAAGAAAAGGGAGAAAAAAAAGAAAGAAAGAAAACATAAAATAAAGTTATTAAAATTAAAAACTTTTTAAAGTATTAAAATTAAAAATTTTAAAAGTAATTAAAAAAAAAAGAAGAGCGCAACCGAAGCAGTAAACAAATCCACCAATGATAGCAAGCACTTAAAACTAAACTACGATAAACTTACAAATCAGAAACTAGTCAGTAACATACAGCAAACCCCTAATCTCCAGTTGCTTCCAAATTCCACTGCCTCAGTTTTGGGATGATTCATTGTCTATTCAGGTATTCCACAGATGCAATGTACATCAACTTGATTGTGGAGATTTAATCCACTGCTCCTGAGGCTGCAGAGAGAAATTTCCCTTTCTCTTCTTTGTTCGCACAGCTCCTGGGATTCAGCTTTGGATTTGGCCCTGCCTCTGCATGTAGGTTGCCCTCTGATGTCTGTCCTTCGCCCAGACAGGAGGGGGTTAAAGAAGTGGCTGATTAGGGGGCTCTGGCTCACTCAGGCTGGGGGGAGGGAGGGGTACTGAATGCGGGCGAGCCTGCGGCGGCAGAGGCCGGCCTGACTTTGCAACAGCCTGAGGCGCGCTGTGCGTTCTCCCAGGGAAGTTGTCCCTGCATCACAGGACCCTGGCAGTGGTGGGACGCACAGGCTCCGGGAAGGGGAGGTGTGGATAATGACCTGTGTTTGCACACAGGCTTCTTGGTGGCTCCAGCAGCAGCCTTAGCATTTCGTGCCTGTCTCTGGTGTCTGCACTGATGGCTGTGGCTTGCGCCCCTCTCTGGAGCTCATTTAGGTGGTTCTCTGAATCCTCTCTCCTCACGCACCCGGAAACAATGGTCTCTTGCCTCTTAGGTAGGTCCAGACTTTTTCCCGGACTACCTCCTGGCTAGCTGTGGCGCACTAGCCCCCTTCAGGCTGTGTTCACGCAGCCAACCCCAGTCCTCTCCCTGGGGTCTGACCTCCGAAGCCCGAGCCTCAGCTCCCAACCCCCGCCTGCCCTGGCAGGTGAGGAGACAAGCCTCTCGGGCTGGTGAGTGCTGGCCAGCACTGATCCTCTGTGTGGGAATCTCTCCGCTTTGCCCTCCACACCCCTGTTGCTGTGCTCTCCTCTGTGGCTCTGAAGCTTCCCCACACACACACCCCGTCTCCACCAGTGAAGGGGCTTCCTAGTGTGTGGAAACCTTTCCTCCTTCACAGCTCCCTCCCAGAGGTGCAGGTCCTGTCCCTATTCTTTTGTCTCTGTTTTTTCTTTTTTCTTTTGCCCTACCCAGGTATGTGGGGAGTTTCTTGCCTTTTGGGAAGTCTGAGGTCTTCTGCCAGACCATCTTGAAGGTCCTCCTATAATTTTGTTTTCTTATACTATTCTTTAATGCTTTTAGAACGAGGGTTCTACTATCATAAAATGATTTGAGTAGTTTTTGTTCTTTATTCTTTACCTATTCTTTGCAACAATGTATTTAATATAGGGATTATTTGTTCTTTAAGGGTTTTGTTAAACCGGTTGTAGAGAGCTTCTGGTCTGGCCATGATGGAATACTTTGTATTGGACTGACCCTCCCACCAAAAACAACTCTAAAAGGTGGTCAAATAATAAAATAACCGTTCAAAGGTACTGGAGTATAATCAACACAGGGAGACTTGAGGGGCTAGGATCCTCGTAAGAAGGGAAATCTATGAAGTGAACCACATATCACCACCATCTCTAGATTTTTCCCTAAGGGCATTTTCCAGATTATCACCTAGAGGAATAGAGTTTAAATAGAAACAGCATTCTTTTTGTGCTGGGGAGACAGAGTCAGATTTTGGGGCTTCCAAAGTGGCGTATTAAAGGGAAAATCCCAGAGAAAAGCAAAGCACAGAGAAGGAGCCCAAAAATATAATACAAATTCCCCACAAATGATTGGCCAACTCGTCAGCTGCATGTACAAGTGGTGAGACCCCTAGAAATGAAACAAAAAACAACAGCTGAGAGGCTAGAGTACTGTACAAAGATTTTAGCAACCACATAATGATAGAGAAACAGATTAGAGCTCAAGTCCTGTCAGTGGGTGGGGGTTTTAATAAATGCCCTTGATTTTCAGTTGAGACTCTGCAAGGCTTATACCCTAGGAGTAATGACAATGCCCTAGAAATAAGGACAGTGTCTTAGCAGTAAAGACAAATCTGAAAAAGACCAAACCTACCAAAGCTGTAAACCAAACTTTAATAAGATCAAGGTGATCTGCTGGTATTCTCTGTTCTTTCCAGAAGAAGCAATAAGTGTCTTTGGAGAATGGCAAATCGTCCATAGCCTTTACAATTTTTAATTCACAATGTCCAAGATCCACTTTAAAGTTATGAAGCATGCCAAAAAATAGAACTAAGTTGTCAGAAGCTAAGAGAGGAGAAACACACACACACGTGTGTACACTCACGTGATTCTGGCATTTGGGTTATCAGACAAGGAACTTTAAATAACTCTGATCAATATGTTCAGGAAAGTAGAGGAAAATATGAATAAAAGGTGAAAGATAGAGGATTTTAACAGAGAATTGGAACCTATTTTACAAAAATCAAATGGACTAGTGCAAAAATATCTGAAATTAAGAACTCTCTGGATGTGTTTAACAAAACAGACAAGATATAGCAAGAAATAAAAAAAGGATTAATTAACTTATAGACAGGTTAATCAGAAATATCCAGAATGAAGCACAGGAAAAAATAAAAAGAATGGTAAAAATTAGTGTATGGAATATGTGGGATAGAGTCAACTTTTACTGAGAATTGGAGTACCAGAAGAACAGAAAATGCAACAGAAGCAATTTTTGAAGACAGAATGACCAAGAAAATGCCACAAATTGAAGAAGCTCACATTTTTAAAAGTTAAACTTAGAATTAGCATATGACTCAGCAATTCTACTTAGAGTTATATACCCCCAAAGAACTGAAAACAGGTATTTTTTAAAATTGCAAACAGGTATTGTTTTCCATTAATACTTTTCCAAGTATTTCCATGGAAATACTTTTCCATGAATATTCATAACAGCACTATTTACAAAAGCAGCTAAAAGGTGGAAGAAGTCCACCTTTTGAATGTATAAACAAAATGTGGTATATCTGGAATAAGTACTGATACATGACATGACATGACATGGATAAACTTTGAAAACTTTATGCTAAGTGAAAGAAGCCAGTCACAAAGGACCACGTATCAAATGGTTCCATTTATATGGAATTCCCAGAAGAGGTATATCCATAGGGACAGAAAGATTAGTGGTTTCTAGGGGCTGGGGAACAGGAGGATGGGGATTGACTGCTTAATGGTTATGGGGTTTCCTTTTCAGGTGAAAATGTTTTGGAACTAGATACTGATGATGGTTGCACAGCATTATAACTGTACTAAATGCCACTATTGTAAACTTTAAAATGGTTAATTTTATGTTACGCAATTGAAAAACATTTATAGAAGAATCTCAGCAAATTGTAATAAGGATACATACAAAGAAAACCACACCTAGATAAATCTAGTCATACTGTGAGAAAACAAAACTAGCTGGTGAAAAAAAATATTATTTCATTATCTTCTAGCTTCTATAGTTTATGTTGATAAGTAATATGATCACTCTTTTGAAGATAAAGTCTTTTTTTTGGCTGCTTTTAAGATTTTTGCTTGATTCATATATCATACCATAAACAAAAATTTTAATTAAATAGATCACAGAAAGATAAAAGAAAGCTTCAGAAGAAAACAGCATATTCTCATGACCTTGAAGTAGGCAAAGATTTCTTAAATAAGACATAAAAATCAGTAACTCTGAAAAAAAGATTGATTAATTGAACTTTTTGTCAATGAACACTCTCTATTCATTAAATTTTTTAAAAGACACCATACACAAGTGGAAAGGCAAGTCACAAACTGAGAGGAGATATTGGCCATATATATACAACAAAAGGTTTGCATCCAGGATATATAAAATATTACTGCTAGTCAATAAGAAAAACAGGGGATTTGATCTTAAAAAGGGCAAAAGACACAAACAGGCACTTCACAAAATGTCCTGTTTTGTGTATGGAACAGCCCTCTGAGATTTCTGGTGTAAGTTGTAGCTCCCAGTCCCCATTCTTGAGGCCTATGCTTGATCCAGTTTCTCTTGATTCTACTCAGTTACCATTCTGATTTTGAATCTCTATTTATTTCTACTATTTAGAGATTTTTCTTCATTTCAGAAAAGTTTAGCTGATATTCTTTGTTTTATTTGTGCAGCATTTCTACATCTTTAAGATTGGAGGTGGGATTCCTAGCATCCACTCAGTCATGGGTGTTTACTTAGAAGTCCAAATTCCATTTTCATGAAGTCAGTTTAAATTAGAGTGGGTGATATAGCCTGGATTGTTTCTGGATTCATGACTATATTACTATAAGTCATTGCGGGCACAGTAAGTTAAAAGAGTTCACGGAGCAGGAAGCTATTTAGAGTGGGAAGAGAGAAATAGAGGGATCTGGAGGTTTATACAACCATTGGAAACAAATGCTGGCAAAGCCAGTGTACTGTTAGCACTTTCTTTTCTGGTTGACCTTATTTTGAGCGCTTGCTCTTTATCACTAGGGACCTGGTGGGGTTTTGTTTGTGTGTTTTATACAAGCAAAGTATCTAATAATTTACAGTGATCCAGTGACTCTCAAGGATTGGGATCTATTCACAACTCATATCACCTGGGATGCTGATTAAAAATGTAGATTCAAGAGCTCCACCCAGAGCCAGGGAATCTACATTTAACATGCTTTCTATGGTGGTGATTCATATATTCAAGTGTGAAAACCATTACAGATAGGTACTAGAGATATGTATGTTAATTAACACTGCCAGTAGTGGTTGTATATCAACTGTGGGAAATCTGGCAGATAATGCTTTAATCCAAGAGAATAAGTGGTAGTTTTCTAGCTATGGAGAATTTTAATTGTTTAGAGCATCAGGGACTGGCAATCTATAGCCTGTAGGCCAAATCCAGCCCATCGTGGGTTTTTGTTTGGCCACCAAGTTTTACAGAATGCTATTTGCATTTGTAAATGGTTGAAAAGAATCAAAAGAAAAATACTTGTGACATGTGAAAATTCTATGAAATTTAAATTTTAGTGTCCATAAATAATGTTTTATTGGAACACAGCTATGCTTATCATTTATGAGTTGTCTATGGCTGCTTTTGCATTATGATAGCAGAGTTGAGACGTTGGAGCAGAGACGATATAGCCCCCAAGGCCTAAATTACTTATTATCTGTCTCTTTGAAGAAAAAGTTTGCAGCCCCCTGGGCAAGGCTGTAGGCTTTCACCATACTATGCAGACCTGTTAATCTCCTCATAACCCCAAGGCTGCCTCCACTTCTGTACCTCCCCTGGTAACCCCCCCCCACACACACATACACACACATACATTCACACACACTCTCTCTCTCTCTCTCTCACACACACACACACACACACACACACACACACACACACACCCTGACTGAATGTCCAGCAGTGAAGACCCGGACTGTCTTTTTCATTGTGAAAGAAGAAAGCAAAACTGCCCTGTTCTCATTCAGAAAGATTCTTTAAGTTTACCTTTGAAGTATTCTGTGATCTTTGGGAAATCTGTTCTGGAAATATCAGTAACTCTCATTATATTAATTCAACCCTTACTAATTCTTGGTGCCACTTAGAAGGGCCAATTCTAGCCCCAGGAAAACATAAAAAATGTCTAAAAAGTCTTAAAAGGGGAAATCCATTTACGACAAGCTAAAGGTTAATGGATTCATTATTCAACCTCAAACTGCATTGTATCAAACAAATCATTTGATGTAACAAAGAAAAGAGTGTTTTTAAACTTGATAAGAGAATAGGGCTTCTGAAGCTTTCCCAAATGTTTGATAAGATAAAAGATAAATTTTGGAGAAAAGAAAATAAAGCAGGAATTAAAACTAAGGAGCTTTTCTTTTCTTTGTGTATATAAAGGGGCAGATATATAGTCTGTGAATTACTGGGTGCCTTTTTTTTCACAGCTTCTCTCAACCTTCTTTCTGGTCACTTTTCTGTCCAATAGCAAAATGATAAAAATAAATAAATGAGGAAGTAAGAGTAAATGGAAAACGGGGTTAGAAGAATAATAAAGCAGTGGGAAAGATTAACACTCTAATGTATATCAGCTGGTTTTATTCTCTTGTTAGAGATAGGCTACAAATTTGATTCTTTGCTTCAAGTAGCCAAAGCAAAGTGGAAAATAAAATTTAGTGTCCATGAGTCAAAAACCAAACTAATTTTTCATGAGAAACATCATTTTCCTGTTACTAAATCTTGAGATAAACGTTTCTGGTAGGTCCTCATAAAAAGGCTTCCTATGTGATGACATGGATGCTCTTTTACACACACACATGCACACACATGTGTAATACAGACACTTTTTGTCCTATTCTTTCAAAAGCATGGATACAAAGCTCACATTAAGGAAATGGCATGGTATAGGGTCTGAGTGCAAAATAGCAGTAATTTCTAGATCTCATAAATAAATGACAGTGTGGAAAATTAAACTCAAATAGGAAACTTACATGAGACCTTTGGGCAAGTCATTTTGTTTTGCTTTCCTCATATGTTGGATTTACTCCTGTGTGCATCTGTTGGACGACATAATACGCAAATACAATTTCATTAATACCATCTGAAATCTAGTTTCACACATATTGAGGGGACACCCAGTGGTATCATTTCACTTTGTGTCAAAGAGGAGACCTTAAAAAAAAAAAAAAAAAAAAAAAAGAGGAGACCTTGAGCCTTGGATCTGGAAAGGGCCTTAGAAATCATCTTGGTCAAAAATGGCAAATGTGTGGTATATGTGCCTACATTCCTTACTCTCATTACCATGGCAAACATTACTAATTGATTACATTAATACACGGATGGATAATACAAAGTGGAGATAAGGCTATTTCTCAACACAGCCCTTAATACAAGTATTACCAAAAGATCAGTGCTGGCATGCCCAATAAGAATGCTTTTAATGGATTTCTGGTTTTAGTTCCAACATGTAAAGAGCTTGGAAGTTGTTACTCTCATTCATTCGACTAGAAAAAGCTGAACAATTTGATAATGAATGAATTTTGTTAGACCCGTCAGAGAATTAAGATTGCAGGGCAAACCATCACCAAGAAATCTGGAAAGACAGGTGAACCCAGAGAGTCACCACCAAAATTTGCATACCTGGAACAGAAAATATTGAAGCCATAAACTGATAGGAACATTTAAGTGGTAATTTTGATGAATTACTAGAGACTTAGTGTGGACTAGCTTGAGAGGGAGAAACTCCTGGAGGCTGCTGCAGTCTTAGGCCCTCCCTACACACACTTTTGTAGAATCCAAGAAAAATCCCCTAGCAGCCCTTGCAGGGAGAGGCTTAGAGTAATCATTGTAAAATATGACCTAAGCATTCTCTATAACAAAGTCCAACTCTCCAAGGGAAAAGACATAACCAGAGCCTCATCCCATCTGGGGAAAGGCATTCCTCCCACTCTAACCCCCTCCAGACTTCCTATCTCACCTAGGGGGGTAAAAGCTATAGCATTGGGAAAAAATTGTGAAGCTTATAACCCAGAGGTATAGGCCGACTAAAAGACTGAAATTCAGTCATAAAGTTATGGAACACTTCTCTTCCTCTATAACCAATGACTACACCTACAGGGTTCTAATATAATAACAGTGAATTACAGCTGAAAGAGATGCAAGACACAGACCCTCTCTCTGAGGAAGAGTAACTAAGGAAGCCTAACGTTAAGAGAGGAAACATAAAGACATTAGAAAAATTTGAAGTCTCTGGTACTTAAAGCTTTAGCAAACATGAAACATACCCCAACTTCTAGCCCAAATGTTCACACTAGTGGTATATTTATCTGTTTCATTACCTGATTCAGCATATTGGTTTTCAAGAAAAAATTGCAAAGTTTACTGAAAGGCAAGAAAAAAAACACAGTCTGAAAAAAACAAAGCAATCATAAAAGCTAGATTCAGATATGACACAGATGTTGGGATTATTAGGGATTTTAAAATAACTATGATTAATATGTTAAGGGCTCTAATGTAAAAAGTACACAACATGCAAGAATAGATGGGTAATGTAATCATAGAGATGGTTACTCTACAAAAGAATCAAAAGGAAATACTAGAAATGAAAAATACTATAACAGAAATGAAGAATGCCTTTGGTGCACTCAGCAGTAGACTGGACACATCTAAGGAATCAGTGAGCTTGAGGATTAGGTCAATACAAATTTCCCAAATGGAAATGAAGAATGAAAAAAACAGAGTATGTAAGACAGTTTCAAAGTGTGTAACGTACACATATTGGAATACCTGAAGGAGAAGAAAGAGGGCATAGAGCAGAAGAGTAATGAAATAATAATGGAATGAACTAATTCAAATATTGAAGTAATATTGGCTAAAAAGCATTCCAAGGGGCTTCCCTGGTGGCGCAGTGGTTGAGAGTCCACCTGCCGGTGCAGGGGACGCAGGTTCGTGCCCCAGTCCGGGAAGATCCCACATGCTGCGGAGCGGCTGGACCCATGAGCCATGGCCACTGAGCCTGTGCATCCGGAGCCTGTGCTCTGCAACGGAAGAGGCCACAACAGTGAGAGGCCCACATACCGCAAAAAAAAAAAAAAAAAAATCATTCCAAGACTAATGATATACACAAAAACCACCAGTCCAGGAATCTCAGAGAATACCAAGCAGGATAAATACTAAGAAAACTACACCTAGGAATACTATCTTATTCAAACTACAGAAAATCAAAGAGAAAGAGAAAACCTTGAAAGAAGCCAGGGGAAAACAGCATTGCTTATAGGGGACAAGGATATGAAGTACAGTGATATGAAGCAATATAAACAAAGATAAGAAACCATGCAAGCGTGAAGAGAATTGAGTGGAATAAAGTTGAAAGAAAAAAACTCACCGAAGTAGAGTTTTATATACAGCAAAATTATCCTTGAAACGTGAAGGGGAAATAAAGACTTTCTCAGACAAAAACTGAGGGAATTCATCACCAGCAGACTTGCTCTGCAATAAAGATTGAAAGAAGTGTTTTAGAGAGAAGGAACAGGATATAGACCAGAAATTCAAATATGCATAAAGAAAGGAAGAGTGTCAGGGAAGGAATAAATGAAGGTAAAACAATATCTTTTATTTTTCTTATTTTTAATTGATCTAAAAGACAGCTGTTTGTTTAAAGTAATAATAACAACAATGTATTGGGTGATCATAGCATATGGATAAAGGAAATGAATGACAGCAATATCGTAAGAGATGTGAGTGAGGAATTGAGGATAATATTTTATAATGTACTGCGTGTGAAGGGGTATAGTGTTAGAGTAGTTTAAAACATATATTGGAAACTCTAGGACAACTACTTAAAATTTTTTAGAAAGACATTTAATTGCTTGCTAAGAAAGGAGATAAAATGGAATTATGTACAATGTTTAGTTAAAACCAGAGAAACAGAAAAAAAGGAGACAAAAGAGAAAAGAACAGATGCATGAAATAGAAAATACTTACACAGCAAATATTATTCCCAACTATATCCATCATCACTTTAAATGTGAATTGTTTAAATACACCAATTAAAAGACAGAGACTGGCAGAGAGGATACAAAAACAAAACCCAACTATATATTGTCTACAAGAAACCCAATTCAAATATAAAGACTCAGATAGGTTTAAAGCAAAGAGATGGAGAAAGATATACCATGCTAACATGAATCAAAAGAAAGCTTGAACAACTATATTACTTTCAGTCAAAGCCAACTTTAGAACAAGGAAAATTATTAGGAATAAGGAGGGGCAATACATAATAATAAAGGGGTCAATTCTCCAAGTTATAACAATTCTAAATGTGTATGTACCTAATATCAGAGCAACAAAATACATGAGGCAAAAACTGACAGAGTACTGTTAGCTATCCTTGATTTAGGCCAACCAACTACCTTGATATATAAGATGATAAAAGAGGTTAAGTGACTTGCTTATGGTCACAAGACTAGTGATTGGCAGAACAGGGGACTCCTAGTTCCTTGTCCAGATCACTAGCTAATAAGTGAAAATTTTGTTTGAGGAGCTATTATCTTCACTTAGTTAATACAAATGTAGACAGGATTAAGAACCACTGGGATAAGGGTTAGAGTCCAGGTGACACATTAGCCCAAGACAACATTCAGTTAAGCCTGGGCTTTGTGTGGAGAAGGCTGATCAGGTAAAGGCCTCCAAAAAGACCAATTGTGTAGGTAAACATTGCAGTTTTGTCAAGAATGTTTGCACAAGATAGGGAAAAAAATCAGAGGTTGAAGCTTGGTTTGCTGGTCCAAGTGATAGATCATTCAGGAAGTTAGGAGTAGGGACTAGATAGCAGGTGACTGGGGAAGGACGGGGCAGGGGGGGGTTGCTAAAAACTGCTCTGTTGTGGTTCATTGATAGAGGTGGAATTGGACAGGTGATGGTTAGAGTTAAAGGAGCAGGAGAGGTGGGTTTAGGAACTAATGATAGGAAGAAGCAGGTGTCTAGAAGTGTGTATGTGGGGCTAGTTGTTGAGTGGTGAGGCTTGGTAGGCTGTGCAGAGATAAAGAACAGAGAAGGAGGGTGAGTTGAGTTTTGGGGAAAACCGAAAGATCCCTGACAGGGAGATCCAGCTCTTGCTCATTCTTTCCCCCTATTTTCCTGTTTTTATTTTCTTTATACAGTTGGTTCTCCATATCCATTGGTTCTGTATCTGTGGATTCAACCCACTGTAGATTGAAAATATTTGAAAAAAAATTCCAGGAAGTTCCAAAAAGCAAAACTTGAATTGTCATTGACTGGCAACTATTTACACAGCATTTACATTGTATTAGGTATTATAAGTAATCTAGAGATGATTTAAAGTATAAGGGAGAATGTACGTGGTTATGTGTAAATACTGCACCCTTTTATATAAGGGACTTGGGCATCCACAGATTTTGGTACCCCTCAGAGGCCGGGGGTAAGGAGGAGGGTTCTGGAACCAGTCCCCGCCCAGATACCAAGGGATGACTGTATACTTCCTTCTACTCTAATTGTCCAAATATGTAAACAGAATATATTAAATGAAAATTTACTGTTTTCATTCTTAATTTAGAAAGCCAACTATCATTTAGTCTCTCAAGAAAAAAAAGAAACAGAACTTATTTGCTTTTTATTTCTGTCTTGTTTCACTCATGATTGATTAACTCTTTAAAATGTAAATAATTCTTTAAAAGGGGGCTGTTCTTCTAAAAATCTTTGCAATGATATCAGTCAGTTTGCTTATTCTTCATGTTCAAACACATGTTCTTAACCACAGGGAAGACAACATGCTGATGTTTTCCCTGATTCTCAGGCCCTTTTGAGGTCAATATTCAAACTGAATTTGTAGGAGATTCCAGGGGAAAAAATAGGATATTTTAGGGTACCATGAAAATTTCAATTCTTTGAAATTTTTTAAAGGGAAAGATGGTAAGAAAACATTCCTTTGTGGAGAGATATGTGAAATTTTACCTTGAAATTATGACATTAAAATTTCTATTAGCTAAATAAATCTAATCAAACCCTCTGTCAGTTACAAATAATATAATTATACATTCTGAGCTCTAGTCCAAGGAATTTGAATTTTATTTCATGGTACTGATGTATTTATCATATCTACTCAGCTATAAAGTAAGTATATGTTGTGATTAAACATCATACAAATCTCATTTCAAATACTGGCCGGTGCCATTTTACTAGCAAGGCATTTAACTTCTCTGAGACTCAGTTTCTCTGTATGTAAAACATGAACACTAATAGAACTCTACCTAGAGTCTAGAGCATAGCTAGCATATAGTATGCACGCCATAAGTGTTTACTGGATAAATAATTATCTCATAATACTATGTGAAGATTATATAATGTATGTGATGCATGATACATACTAAGCATTCAATAGCTGTTAGTTTTATACTGGCATCATCATCCTTATCATTAATTTCTGTATTTGAAGGGGGACATTCTGTTCAAATGGTAGAGGGAATTTTATTCTTTCTCGGAGAGTGATATCTAAGCATTTCTCCTAAGCAATCATAACTAGCTGTCTTCTGGTGATAACCTTTAATGTAGTCAGAGATACTTAAAATTGAAAATCTGATACTTAAGCTCCCTCATTTATTGTGGAAGACTCTTATATCATCCAATTCTATGCACTTGATTTGTCAAAGGGAGCAGATAGCAGTTTTCAATCACACAGAAACTTAGGGGAAATTTAGTTATGCATGAGGATTTGTAGAAAAGTCTACTTGAAGATGAAGCAGCCAAACAAAAAAGGAGTCATGATGGAGAAATTATGATAAAAAGATTGGTTGTAAATATCAAATGAATTTTCTATATTTAAATATTAAGATTAAAAGTTACAATTCAAATTGTTGGAATTACAGTTAAAGATAAACATAAAAACTTTCACTTCAAGAATGATGGAGTATACATACTTTTCCTTATTCCTCTGATCAAGTACAACTAAAAGCCCTAGCCATTATTTATAAAACAAACATGAAAAAATTCTGAAAGGTGGAGAGAATAAGGTAGATTGGGAACCAGGGAACAAACAGTACAGTGGAGAGCTTCCTGGTTTGGGTTTTTTTTTGCCTCATATATCCCAGAGATCGTTCTAGAAAAGCTGGCAACCCAGAAGCACCAACGGATACAAACAAAAAATGCCCCAACAAAAGCCAGTTCTCTATAGCCGGAGGACCAGAAAAGGAACAACCTAGCAAAACAGAAAACTTTTATACAATAACCATTCTATTCCAGTCACACAACCACTGAAAAAAAAACTGTGGTACCATCCCCACCCCTACCCCTGCCAGCAAAAGCCAAGCAGGGAGCTGAGACTGTCCCCCTGGCCAGGCTATAATAAGGTATCTCAGTGCCCCCATTGGTGAAGACCTAGTGAGGAGTGCCGGGACTTTCATTCCTGCTAGGTTATAACAAAGACCCCCCCCACCATCCCCACTCATTGTTAGTGGAGACCGAATGGAGAGCTGGGATTCCCACCCCCAGCTGTTAGAAATGAAGTGCCTCTTCCCCTCCCCCCTGGGATGCTGTCAGAGGATACCTAGTGGAGACTCAGGACTTTTACCACCACCCAGAAGTAATGAGGTTACTCCCCACCCACGTGAGTGGAGGCCACATGGGGAGAAGTAACAAGGTACTCCTACCCTTGAAGTCAGGTTAGTATATCAATGGAGGCCTAGTGGGGAGCTGAAACTCCTACACCCATTCAGCAGTAAGGAGGTTCCCTAATCCATGAGTGTCAACGGAGGCCAAGTAAACCAGACCTGTCAAACCAGGCAGTAACAAGGCAGTATTCCTTCCTTACCCTGCCAGAGTGGTGTCATAGGAGGCCAACCAAAACAAGATTTAATATCCAGAGTCATATAATGCAATACCCCAAATAACCAGATGTCATGTGAAAATCACTTGTGATACCAAGAACCAGAGAAATATCAACTTCAATGAGAAAAGGTAATCAATAGATGCCAACATTGAGATAACAGAGATGCTTAAATTATGAGGATGTTAAAGCAGCTGTCATGAAAATATTTCAGTGAGCAATTACAAATACTCTTGAAGCAAATGAAAAAAATAGAAAGATAGCAAAGAAATAGGAAGTCTCAACAAAGAAATAAATGATATAAAGAACCAAATTGAAATTTTAGAATTGTAAGTACAAAAAGCGAAATAAAAAATTCAGTGGATAGGCTCAACAGCAGAATGGAGGAGACAGATTAAAAAAAGTCAGTGAACTTGAAGATACAATAACAGAAATTACCCAATCTTAACAACAGAGAAAAACATAGACTGTATTTAAAAAAAAAAAAAAAAAGAATGATCCTCAGGGATCTGCAGGACCAAAACAAAAGATCTAACATTTATGTTGTTTGAGCCCCAGATGAAAGCAGGTGAGACTAAAAAATTACCTAAAGAAATAATGGCTGAAAACTTCCCATATTTGGCAAAAGACATAAACCTATAAATTCAACAAACTGAGTAAACCCCAAACAGATAAACTCAAAGAAATCCATACCAAGATACACCATACTCAAACTGCTGAAAGCTCTGTAAAATCTTGAAACCAGTAAGAGAAATAGCAGCTTAATTATAGGTAAAAAGCAATTCAAATGACAGCAGATTTTTTTCATCAGAAATCACGGAGGCCAGAAGAAAGTGGCACAACAATGTTTTAAGGACTGAAGGAAAGAATTGTCTACCTAGTATTCTATATCCAGCAAAAATATCTTTTGGGGATGAAAGGGGAATAAGACATTTTCAGATGATGGAAAACTAAGAATTTGTTGACAAAGACCTACCTAAAAGAATGGGTAAAGTAAGTTTTCTAAAAATAAAGGAAATGATAAAAGATGGAAACTTGGAACATCATTTAGGAGAAAAAACAAACAAAAAGGCAAAAGGCAGAAAAAGGCAATAGACTTTCTTTCTCCTCTTGAGTTTTCTAAATTATGATTGATGGTTGAAGCAAAATTATCACACTGGCTGATGTGGCTGTCAATGTTGTAGAAAAATAGGAGTAATACCCTTATCTTTCACAGAGGCAGTTGATATATACTGTCTAAAGTTGAACATAGTTAAAGCAAAAGCATTATGACTCCATCTTTTAAAATTTTTTATAAAAAACATTTTAAGGAACTAGTATCTGATATATCAGATAACGTTGCTCTAAAATTATTGATATCAGACTTTATTATGCATATATGTATGTATACATGTGTATGTATGTATATAGAGATATATGTATACAGACATACAGAGCTGAATGGCATGATTTTCTCTGAATGTTGATAAAGGTGGTGCATTGAGATTTGGTTTAATTACTAAATTCTTTGTACTATTTGTTATCATGTTTAAGTTTTAAAATGAGTGTGTATTTTTGTAACAGAATTATTTTTATTGTATTTTTAAATTATGAATCAAAAGAATATAGCAATTAAAAATAATCTGTTTAAAGGAAAACTGTAAAATATTAATGATACTCAAATTAAATTACAGAAAAATGCAAATACTGAAATTTAAAATATCCTACCAGAAATGGTTTCTTTGGGGGCTCAATTCACGTACCACACAACACAAGAAGCAACGTTATATTTACCCTGATCTTGAAATCTAACTAGTAGATGGATACCTCTCTCCATCTCAATCTCTATCTGTCTCTCTTAACACGTATATACACACACATGCATGTGTGTACGTACACATATATTCATGATATTGATAAATAGTTCCTTTTAATGCTTTATATGGTGAGAGCTAGCCTTTCTTTTAAAACAAAGACATGGCAATTGTTGTGAAAAGAATTATTTTGATGTAAGGTTTTTCTCCAGGTGAAATATTCTACACAGTGAGTATACTTCAAGGAGGTGTAGCTCTACGACATTGAGTTTGCTGGGAATAAAAGTTAGATGCAGGAACAAAAATATACAGAGTATTGGTGAATGTAGCTAGAGGAGCAGTTTGGGGTGTGTGTGTGTGTGTGTGTGTGTGTGTGTGTGTGTATGCACACATGCACAGTTATGAGTGCTGGGTGCCTAGAAGTAAGCAACATCATGCAGGGGAGAATTGAGCCTCTGGTTTTCCTGCTTGTCTGATACATGCTAGTTAGTACATATGATTTCATTGACGATGATGATGCCTAAATGAATCTACCTCAAACTATGGCTGTCCCTCAGAGTTAATACTCAAATTTTCACCAGAGGCCTAGTGGAGAATACTGGATGTAGAGTCAAAAGGCCGCCACCCACTGACATGTGACTTCCATTAATTGACCTCCCTTCCAGTATTCTAGATTTCATGTCCTCTCTGGTCATTAGTAATCACCTTAGTCATTGTTTTCACCCTGGACTCAGTTTGCCTAGATATAGAAGAATATGATCTCTCCCCTCCTCAGCTGTCCTTGCATGATATTAGAATTCAGCCCATTGTTGAGAGTTACCCAGTCAATTCAAACTAGAATTAACTAGAGTTCTCTAGGTTAATCTTTTTATTTTCATACCAGGGACCATTTCCTCTCAAAGGACAACATTTTTATCATGCACTGTTGGTCAAACAGATCAGTTGGTTGAATGGAGTTTTGTTATAATGAATACCTATGCACTAGGAAATCTAACACTAATTGCTTTAATAAAAAACCCCCAAATCTCAGTGGCTTAATAATAGAAGTTTGTTTCTCACTAATGTCACATCCAATGCTGAGGTACCTGGTGGATGGCATTTTATGTGATATTCCAGGACCCAGGTTTTTTCTGTCTTGGGCTTCTCCTTGGAGACTCTTCCATTCATCTGGCAATGGAGAAAAGAGACTATAAGGAAGGACATGACTTCTTAATTTCTGCTCAGAAGTGATACACATCTCCAACTACTTCAGCCTAACGTGACACATTACTTCTGCTCACAATGCTTTTACCTGTTTAGTCTTATGGGCACCCCTCTTGTGATGGAGGCAGAGGTATAGTAGGTTCTGGCTAGGCAGCTGCTTCTTGGCAACAGCTCTGCAATGTGGAAGGGGGGCACAAAATTTTGGTGGTCAATAAATTGTCTCCACCCTATCCAGAGGAGCAAGCCCAGGTGAATGCGGGGCTTACCTCATGTACCTCTCCCCTCTCAAGGATCACAGCTTGAGTTGGCTGCTGTCCGATTCCTTCAAACAGTTGTTTTATATATTTTGTGTTGGATTTCAGGCTGTCTATGACAGGAGGGTAATTCTGATCTATTCCATGATGGCTAGAACAGGAAGTACTACTTAACTTGGTTTTAACCTAGCATTTCTTAAACTTATTTGACCATGGAGCCCCTTTTCTTCATGTAACAATTACTAATAAAATACTTTGAAAAACATTTTTGCAAGGAAAAGAGTAAAGTTATACCACCTCCATTCCTTTACTTATCTCCCCAGGTTTTTGCTTTTGTTGTTGTTTTGCTTTTGTTTTTATTTGTTGTAATTGTTTTGTTTTCTTGAGAAATTTGAGTTTAGCTCAATATTGTTTAAGTGGTCGAGATAGTTGAAGTAGGCAAGACTAAAGGAAGTTGAAAAGCACCTGTACTTGATTACAGGACAAATGAACTAAGCGCAATAGTCTGCATAGCTCTCCCACCTGGCAGAACAGAGAGGAAAGTTTTTGGTATCTGTCGCCTAGTACCTACTTGGTCTCTGGTTTCCTAGTTACTGTAGGAGCCACAGTTTATAATCTGCAAACAGAGAGTGTTCACGAGACACTATGTGTGAAACAGCTAGCAAATAAGAAGGAACTTAATACATATACGGCTCCTCCCTTCCTCATTCTCCTGTGTTCTCCTAGTTAGTAATGCACTAACCTAATTATAGTTAAGTTAGTTGTGCTATTCAGCTACAATGACAATTATATGAAAAGAGGTCAGGGAAAGGATGTGGTAACTGTATAAGCTCCCAATTTACAAACCCTGAATTAAAATAAATACTGCACATAGATGGTTAGATTCCAGTGACTTAGACCCTGCCATTCCTATTATTGATGACCCACAATTAGATTGACCCATGAAGCTAATGACTTAAGCTTCAAGCCCTTCACTTGCATTGGTTCCTAGGAGTGCTGGGAGTTGATGACAATTGCAGAATTTCTAGGTGGTGAGGGGGAAGCCTTGCTGTGTAAACATTTCTGGTAAATTGCCTAAAGAGCTCTGAGAAAAAAGGGACTTGAAAAAATTTTTCTGGGAATTTGTTGTGATTTATTTTGTCATTCTAAATAAATATTTATTTTTGTACCTAATTTTGTGTTTTGTACTTTTGATTTCCTTTTCTTAAAGAGGGTCTCACAAATTGTTTACATTTCAGACTTGAAACACACGGATCCACTCCTGCTCACACTCTTGGTGCCATCACGTGCTGCTACCCTGCAGATTCCCAGAGGTGCCCTGCTCAGAGCCCACTCTGATAGCTGGAGCTGCAGATGGCTTTCCTATCCCTCTCCTTCCCTGCTCCCCTAGAGCTCTTCTCATCACTGCTAGGATCAAGGGCCAGCTGCTCCAGCCCCTGCCAAGACAAAGCGTCTCTCCACATGCACTGTGTTCACTGGGGAGAATGATTAGGGCCTGAAGCTCAGGACCCAAAGTGTGCAAGGAATTAGGAGAGAGAAAAGTTCAAGAAAATGGGGCCCTTGGGACAGTACTTGAGCCTTAGGGCCACCCTTTTGGCTCATTGTGGGTTAGATTATACAGATACTCATGCTTTCATTAAATATATTTTTTGAGTACCCATTACGTGCCTGAGGGATTGCCCACCACCCTGACCTTTACTTGTATAATTTTTCAATGATAACATTTTTCCAGGGTACAAACTCTTTGAAATTCCTGAACTGCAACCCTTTAGTCAGCTGGGTGGCTCCTGTATGGATTATATAGGAACTGGTTGAAGAAAGCCAAAGAAAGCCTATACTTTGTAGGATTTTTTTTTCTAACAGTATTCATTTCATTCAAGCTCCACCTGCGCAAAGTAGTTCTGAACACAAGATGGGAAGACTGACGCATAGCAAAGAAGATGAAGAATAGTGTAGCCTCAGAAAGAAAACCTAAAGGCATATGTGAGAAGAATGTGCTCAGTAGGAACCCAGAGTGAGGCCTTTGGAGGAGGGGCAGATACAACTTATAAAGCTTTGGAGAGACTAGAGTCAGCCTCTAGTCTGACTGATTTCAAGGTGTCAGAATAGCTTTTATAGGTCAACAGTTGTTCTAATGATTATCCAAGCTTCTCCTCATCCAGTGGGGAAGGCCCCAGTTTTATGGAATTACCTACCCAGGCAGGAGGTTGGGTGTAAGAATTCTGAGCAGACTGCCCCTCCTCCCTGAAAGCAGCAGGCTGCAAAATAGGTCCGGAAATTCCTGAGCATTGGGAAGCCAGCACTAATGCCATTACCTGAAATAAAAGAAGAGGTCAGATAATAAGGGGCAAAGGTTTTTCCTTTTAAAGTAAAGAGCCCGGTAAACAAAACCAGCTGCCCCTGGACAACAAACTCTCCTCATTAAATGTTTTAAGAGGCCATTGGGCATAAGTGGCTTATTAGAGTACAATCCTGAAGACTAAATCTAGGAGCCTAGAGAAAGGGGGGAGGGGAATCAGGGTTAAAACCTGGCTGGCAGAGAAGAAAGGAGATGAGACCTACCCCTGGCAGAAGATCCCTAACTGGCCAGAATGGAATTAAAATACGAGTGAGATGATTTCACCTGGAGTCTCTAATATTTCTGGCAGTATCTCTGCGATACGGGCTTGGGAATCTCAGCTGGGACAGTTTTAAATTTATACGCTAGTGGAATAGGATCTGGAGTAAGTTTTTAAAATAACTAATTATGGGAAATTTTATGTGTATTTACTATGGAAAGTCTGAAAGGGTACAAGGCAAAATGTTAACAAAGTTTCTCTAGGTGTTGGGTTCATCAATGATTTTTCATTTTCATATTTTAATCTTGTTTATGTGCATTTTCTAATTTGTCTATAATGAGCACTTGTTTCTTTTATAATCAACAGATAAAGGGCAAAATTTTAAATACAGTAATTCCCCACCATACAAAAGAGTTCCGTTCCAAGAGCATGTTCATAAGTCCAATTTGTTCGTAAGCCCAACAAAGTTAGACGAGGTACCCAACTAACACAATCGAGTATAGAGTACTGTACTGTAATAGGTTTATAATACTTTTCACACAAATAATACATAAAAAATAAACAAATACAAAAAATAAAGAAAACATTTTTAATCTTATGTACAATACCTTGAAAAGTACAGTAGTCCAGTACAACAGCTGGCATCCAGGGGCTGGCATCGAGTGAACGGGCAAGAAGAGTTACTGACTGGAGGAGGGAGAGGAGGTGGGAGATGGTAGAGCTGAAGGATCGTCAGCAATAGGAGACGGAGGGCAAGCTGCAATTTCACGTGAACTAACTTACGTGATTGGACATGCAAATGCACAGTCACATCTTTGAAAGTTCACAACTTGAAGGTTCATATGTAGGGGACTTACTGTAAGATGAAAGGTATTAAACTAGAAATAAAATTTAAAACTAAGAAGAGCAAGAGAGTTGGTGAATGAATTGGTATGTAGTTCCATTTACCTTGTATACTCTGCCATCTTTGCCACCTCCCCAGGTATGTGCTTCATATGACCTGCCAATCTAGAGGCCAGCCAAGGAAGGAATGATGGTTGCCAGGACTGAGCACAGGCTGTTTGTCCACACACAAAGGTTTCAAGCTCATTGCATTTGTAGTAATAGTTCACAGAAAGGTTATTTCTGCACAGCCTCTCCTGGCTTCAGCTTTTAGTTGAACAGCTCAGCCATTTGTGGTGTGATCCTAGGAGATGCTGAAATTTCAAGAGAGCTTAGAGGAGGACTATGATTTACCTAAAATTATCAGGGTTTATGTGGAAGATGCCAAAGCACCTCTAATTGGCAAATTTCCTTCCTCTCTCTTTCCTTCCCTCAATCCTTCCTTTCCTGTCTCATTTGTTTGGTCTTCTGGTGCCTTTGTATCCATTACTAAACTAGTTAACTCTTCAGGAGAGACCAGCTGGTAGCTCAGAATCATCTTTATCTTCCCAGTGAAGAAGACAGAGGAAAGCAGAGAGACTTGCGCCCAGGTCACTGGATAGTCTGGTGGAATCCAGTCCTACTTCCACTTACCCAGTCTTGGTTAGAAATCACCATCTTTACCATTTTAACAATTTATTCTTACCAAGTGTCATCACAGGCTATCATGTCCAAATCTAAATGATGTATTGAGCCCTTTACTACAGGCAGCCACTATCAGAGAATCAAAGCTCTGTAACAAGCAGGAGTTTTTCAGATAACCACAGATTGTTGACATTGAATGTTTTCTTAGAAGCTTCACATTTATGAAGGGTAAGTGCAGCAAGCTAATTGTCCAGGGTTACCCATGAAAAAGGCTCAGGTATTTATCAACTCATACCTATGGTTAAATTATCCCCTCTCTTAAAAAGGAATACTAAATTCTGGAGGACCAAAGTTCTTATTTCCATAGTGCAATATAAATGTGGGTTTATGTTTGCAAATAAAGTTGCTGAAACTTCACAGTATAATATGGGAATTCCTTTGGCATCCAAGTGTGAATCTGACTCCGACCGAAATTATTAAAAAGACACTGTGATGGGGGGAAGGAAGGGACTGGGGAAGGGCTGGGGAAGGAAGGGACTCTTATTTGGGCCAAAGATAGAGGCAATGTCCAGGGCCGTATTTGAGAATTTTAGAGGGTCTCTGCCATATCTGTTAACTTCTCTGATTCTCCTAGAGAGCTCATCTATGGCCGTGGCTCCATTCATTACTTACAAACTGAAGAAAACAACCTGGTCAACATTTTCTGTCTCAATTTTTCTCTGTGCTGACTTCTCACATCTTCAAGTACCTGTTGCATATTTTCTCTTTGATATTCTCTGGGTCTTTGATATCTCAAACAGAATAATTTATCTCCTTTGACAAACCTAATACCCAGTCTGACTAGCCTACGTGTCCTTGGCACCAATGTTCTCAAAGACATTCTCTCTCATTAGCTCATGGTCATCGACTCCCTTCCTGTCTCTCTTATGCTCTACAGAAGCTTTATTTTATTAGTTCTTTTTTCACAGGCTCTCACTTTTACTTTTTCCGTGATCTCCCTTACTTAGACCCAGATTTCTTCTTGCCTGCACTGTTGAGATAAGATAACCTTGTCACACTGGTTTCCTGCCTGGAGCTTTCCCTGCTCCAGTCTAATTCATAGCCCACAGGAATAGCCTGAGACCAACTGAGAATGATTGAATCCAGCTTGTTAGGTTAAAATTGGGGACAAAAATAGGCTCTAAAAAGCTTAAACCAAAGTTTTTACTGGAATTCCTCCCCCACATGTCACATGAAGGAAGAATTGGACTATTCCCGGGTCCAAGAAAACAGCCATTGAGTGAACAGTAAGAGGGAGCCAATTTTGGACCCATGGTAGAAGAGCCTTCCCTGGATCCGAGCTGTGGTACAGTGGAACAGTACTAGTAGTGTATGAGAGTGAGTTCCCTGTCCTAGATAATAACTTCTTAGGGATGTTGTCACAGGCTTACCTACTTCAGACCACATGACCACTAAGGTCTTTTCAAACTCCAGGTTTTTGCAACATAATCACAGCCCTCTCCACCTCTCTCTTTCTCTCTGCCTCCCACCTACTGGAAATCCAGAGTCCATTTTTGCTCCTTCATAATTCCCTAATTCCAAATCCTATGGTGGATGAACATACTGTCTTTCTCCAGACAGATGTTCCCCTGCTCACCCCATCCCATGGCTTTTCAGTCTAGGTTGCTGCCACCTTGGGTACTTAAGTAACCTGGAGGGTAGTTTTGGTTATTGAATACCTTTTATGTGCCAGTTTCTGTGCCCAGAATTTCTTCTCATTTTTATCGGTACAGTAACCCTGTGAAAATACTGTAGGGTTGGGGTTCTTTTTTAACTGATTTTAAAGAAGGGGAAACCCAGTATCATATAGGTAGTATGTGGCAAAGCTGGGACTGAACCAAGGTTTTCTAACTCCAAGTTTCGTGTACTTGAGAAAAGAGACCAAAGGAAGGAGGGGAAGAGTGGAGGTCCCTCAACCGTGGGCCGTGGATTTTGTGGGATAGGAAGCATGTTCACAGGGAATCCTACATATTGAAAAAGTACATCTGGCACTTTTATCTCAATGAGCATTAAACTATATGTGTTGCCAGCAAAACTTATAAACTCTGCTGTTTAAAATAGTTACTGGGAGCTAACAAAGAAAAAAGAGGAAACTATAATATATTTGACTAGAACATAAAAGAACACTAATTACAGTACATTTTTATCATATGCATAATCATCATGTAATATAGTACAAATGTTCATGTCCTTCAATGTGTGTTACATTAACATTTCAAGAATTATTTTTAATTTGAACACTACAGTGTTTTAACATGCCTAGCTTTCAGGTAGTATACTATTTAATCACAACTTTTAAAAAATTGGAGGTGCTGACAGTGGAGCACTAATAGAAAGAGGTTTGTGAGGTAATGGACATGGACATTACCAGCTCTGTGTGTTGCACATAATAAATGTTTATTGGATCTAAGTCTAGCATCTGTACCAGGAATGAGGTGAAAGGTCATGTCATTGGTTTGTTTTATTCCCTAATATAAGTAACCACCCAGATTTTCAAAAGCATGTGCCCTTTGACACAGTCATCTCACTTTTAGAATTCTGTACACACAGTCAGGCCCCTATTGTTTATGACCCCATCTTTGTGAGCTAAAAATTAGAGAAATCAGAAAAGAACTAACAGTTGTTGAGTGCCTACTATATGCCAGACACTTTAGGTTTATCTGCTTGATCTTCAAACAATCCTGAGTAGTAGATATGTTACCTCTCTCTTAAGAATAAGAAAACTGAGGCCCATAAAGGCCAAGCATCTTGCCCAAGATCACATAGGTAGTAAATACCTGCCTTGGAATTTGATCTCAGATATCTCTGGCTCCAAAACCCATACTCTTTTCAATATACAAATGATTTAAACATTGGATTCTGTGGAAATGTGTGAGGTGGTGAGGGAGGCCAAGGGGAAGGCTGAGTGGGAGGAGCTCATCTCCCACCCTCACTTCAACCAGAGCACCTGGTTGAAAGTGCAATTACAAAAGAATTTTAACCATTCCACTACATCACATATTAGTATGGGAATTTAACATTAAAAGGAATTTTTTAGTACTAGAATTAGAATTATAGTTCTGTAATACGTACTGAGAGGTTGGTGTCTTACTAAAAATGACATAATCTATCATTATCCATCAGCCAAGGAGACCTAAGTGGATTGGAAAAGGCACCCAGGAGTCATAAGCATTGATTTTAATTAAATCGATTTAATTTGGAATTTTGCAAAGATGAGTGTTGGGAGGTTTGAGATAGTGAAGGTCACCTATTCCTGGGCTTAGCCTTCAGAGTAAAGATTCACACAGAGTCCCCACAAAGCCAGATGAACCTGTTTTGGTTAAATGTTAACAATGTAGTATCAGCACAACTTGATGTTTCACTTAAGCTACCTAACAAAACTGGAGACACCACCACACTGATGTGTGCCAAACTTGTTGCTATTTTAGGAGAGGGCACCTGAACTTTAATCTGTCTGACTTATTTGTTTATTCATTTATCCGTTCATTTATTCTGGAGGTGGAAGGAGGTTGACTACAAGGTATTTTGCCCAGGGAAGTGAACTGGAGATGAACTCTTTGAGACCTGCTCACTGCACTAAATCAGATTTTTGTGGTTGGTGTTTTCTTATTTAAAGGTGTGGAAACCTTTCAAAATGTTTGAGTAGTCTTTCAAACCTCTCACATACCTTTATTACTTTAAGGTGGGGGTAGGGATGGTATGGGAGGGGTGTTAAATTACTTTCCCTATGGGGAAAACAACTAAGCTTTTCCCCATTACCCAGTTGTGTTACAGAGTCCTGTCAGTTCCTATAGAGCAATAAATGCAGTTTCAATGGACAAAGGCTGAAAAAAATCACAATATTAGCCCACAAATGGAGGTGAAAATGAAGAGGTTAAAAAGTATATTATTTGTTTGAAAAGTACCCAGGATCAAAACTTCTTTAGAATGTAAGAGCCCAAGTGAACCCTGGGCTCTTTCCTCAGGCAACAGAGACCTCTGGCTAGAGAAATATATTTGTAGTCTCCTGCTCGAGATTTTCTCTGATTCTTATTTTATTTTTATTCCAGTTGCTACATTGATGGCCGGGTGGTCAAGGTGATGGACTTCCTGAAAACTCGCCTATTAGACACACTCTCTGACCAGATTAGGAAAATTCAGAAAGTGAGTAAAAATCTCTGGGGAAGAAAAGGAGTGAGTTTGGGGGTAAGCGAGGAAAATGTCACAGGGTTCCAGCTGGGTGTTAGCACTGTGGGTAGAAAAATAGTGCAGTCTGGATTTGCATGGCCAAGAGGTGCCTCTCACAGCTGGTGATTGCTGTTTATTGCTTTTCAGATTAAGAAGTGTTTGAATGTAGCATATCCAAGTTTAAAAGCTTCTCTATTTTAATAACAAACATTTTGTAACAGTTGGCTTCTAAATTGTGAGTTTCTTAAGGGAAGAATAGGTTTACTTTCTTTTTGCAGGAGTTTATTTTGGGTTAGTTTAGGAGAGAATGATTACATTCATTCAGTGGAGTTGTGGTCTGGGATATTGGCAATTCTGAGCCACATTTACACTATTCCTAGGTGTCTTAGAATCAGCCAAGTAACATCTTACTTTTGTAGAGATGTTGGAGAAGATAAGCTTAAATTAAGCAATTGTATGTAGGTCCTACTGGCACGACACCTGTGGTTAGTAGTTCTCAAACTTGAATACAATCAAAATCACCAGAGATTGCTTGTAGTTTCCAATCTCACTTCTGATGTTCTGATTTAGTATGTCTGGAGTGGATCCCAGACATCTCTATTTTTAATAGTCATCTGTCAAGTGATTCCACCCAATGCAGATCACGTTTTGAAATACACTAGATTAGTTAATTCTGAACTGTGAGGATCTTATACCTACAATTTCCATCTGCCTCTACAAAATGGTGATATCTCATCTTTAGTTTCCTAGTCAGGTCCTTTTCCAGGGAATGAGGACCTTTTGAACATTCAACTTTATTTTGAGCAAATTAAACACATCTTTGCAGAAAAATAGCAACAGGTAGGCCCCCATTAATATGGGATGAATGAGGGGAGTTCCCCAGTGGTCCAGTGGTTAGGACTGCATGCTTTCACTGCCAAGAGCATGGGTTCAATCCCTGGTCCGGGAACTAAGATCCTGCAAGCCGTGAGGTGCGGCCGAAAACACAAAATATATATGGGATGAATGAATAAATGAATGGGCAAATAAATGAATGGCTCATTATAAAATTAGTTGTGAAAAAAAATACTATTTGGAGCAATCATAGAAAAGCACTTTTGATTGCTAAAGGGGAGGTCTGTACACTTTTCTGTATTCATACCAATGCCATACTCAGATTACAAAATAGCTTTTGGAGTCTTTAGAGGCTGGGAGGCCTCAGGACTTCTGAATTTCTACATCCCAGTCTGATCCCTCTGGGGATCAGGTGCACTGACCAGCACCCGTATCTGTCACTGTCTCCTACTAGGCAAAGCCTAGGAGAACTAAATGATTTGAAATATCTCTGTCAATCTCTTTGACATTCACTTAGTTTTTAATATTTAAATATTTAATATTTACTGAGCTTTTAGCAAGTACCAGGCAAAGTGCCAGGTGCTGAGGATACAAAATGTAATAAGACATGGTCTCTGCCCTCAAGGAACTCAGTTTTGAGATTTAATACTTACTTTGAGCAGGTTGAAAAACATATTACCTAATGGAGTAGAATGTCAGCCTGTTGAACACTACAGTTTTCTAGCGCATTATGCTAATCCAATATTAGTTATTGGCCTCTAAAAAGAGAGGAGGAGATTTCTTTCATTCATTCATTCTTTCATTCAGTAGATATTTATTGAGTGTTTACTGTGTTCCAGGCACTATACTAAGTTTCTGTATTACAACAGTGTACAAGACAACAAGTCTTTATATTTTTGGCTTTTCCAGTTTTGAGCCTAATGATCTGATCAAAGGATTGTCATTGGAAGTAAAATGATTCAGTGGTATCATGGCACTGTGAGCAAAGGTTCATGTAATTCTTTAAGTAGAATAGGTAGCTCTAGGTCAAAGCCAAGACAAATGGATTAGGAGTTAGGTTCCTCCCTTTCTCCCCACTACCCAGTACTCTCCACCACTGCATACACCTTCACCATCACAGAATGTTCAGAGACTGAAATAAGTGGCTAAACTCACCTCCTGAATTGGCCAGGCAAGGCCAAAGAAACTTAGAGTAAAGGGCTCAAACCCTGTGCTCAATTGAAATTCAGACCTTTAAAAACATGTTTGATGGACTTGGAAGGGGAGAGCTAAGTGCGGTTGCAGGGGGGAGCAGTGGAGTCTCCAAGAGAAATAACCTACATACAGAAGGCACTTGGCAGGGGATGGCTAGAATTAGCAGTAGGACCTGGAGTCACCTTTTGGCTGTTGCAAATACAACATGCTCAGAGGTCCCCTCAGGCTTATGTTCCTGTTCCGGTTATGTCTTGCTGTGCAACAAATTACCCCAAAACTTAGCGGCTTAAAACAGTCATCTATTATGACTATGAATTCTATGGGTCAGGAATTCCCATAAGGATAACTTGTCTTTGCTCCATTAGCTTCAGCTGGAAAACTCAAAGACTGGGGTAATTCAAAGGCTGGCGACTGGAATTATCAGAAGGCTCGTTCACTCATGTGTCTGGCAGTTGGCTGATGTCAGTTGTCAGCTAGTACCTTTGTGGGGCTGATAACGGGAATGCCTCTTTGTGTAGCCTGGGCTTCCTCCCAAGGTTTTAAAGTCAGATGCCCAAGAGAGAGAGCCAGGTGGAAGCTCTGTCACCTTTTCTATCTACCATCAGAAGTCATAGGGCATCACTTCAACCACAATCTATACATTGAGACAGTCACCAAGACCCATAGGGATTTAAGACAAGAGCAAATAAACTTCTCTGGATGGGGGAGTGGCAAGGTTCTGGAAGGGCATATAAGACCAGAAATATTTTTTCAGTCATTTTTGGAAAATACTGTCTGCCATGCTCCTTGTTTCATTTAGTAGCTCATTCAGTTATTTCTCTGACTGGTTTTCTTTTTCCAATTCTCTTTTGCAAAGCTCTTGCCAGATATTGCCTTAAATGGGTATCTGCTAGGGGTGTTGCTGGATCACAGATTCCTTGAGCTTTGATCCATGGGATAGACCTTCTATTGGCTACAGCAGCCTGGACCCAGTTGTTAGGGCCTCGAGGATAAGAGTCTCTACCACAGCCCAGGATATGCCAGGTACTGGCCTGACTTGGGGAGATGAGGGCTGGGAGACCAGAGAAGGGTCGCCAAGATTTTCCAGTTGAAAAGTTACTTTGGCTGTTCCTGAAGTTCCCTGTGGATGGGTGGGGGTTTGGGGAATTAGATTCCAGGGTACAAACTGGGGCAGAGTGATCAAACTCCTTCTTTCGAGCCCCCAAAACCAATTTGGAGATGGACCAAGTAAGATTTTAATATGTATATAACTGGAACTCTCATCCAAAAGCTAGAAATGGAATCTTTGTTTCTTTTCTATTTTGAGAAGTCCTAATGACCTCTCCTTAGGTCCACAGTAATGGAAAAAAGGGCAAATTTCCCACCAAAACAGATTCACGTGAGATTGGTTAGATAAACCAGTGGTGAGGCTGTTTGAAGAAGAGATAGGATACAGGATTTGAAGTCTAGTGGCTTGGGTTGCATGACCTTGGGCCATTCATGTAACTTCTCTGATTTTGTTTCTTCATCTGTAAAATGAGGATGCTAAGAATACAGTCAGCCCTCTGTATCTGTATCCATGTGTTCTGCATCTGTGGATTCAACCAACCACAGACTGAAAATATTCAAGAAAAAAATTTTCAGAAGGTTCCAAAAGGCAAAACTTGAATTTGCCATGTACCAGCAACTGTTTACATAGCACTTACATTGTATTAGTGTAAGTAATCTAGAGATGATTTAAAGTACATGGAAGGATGTGCATAGGTTATAATACAAACACCATACCATTTTATATACGGGACTTGAGCAACTGCAGATTTTGATATCCACAACTGTTCCTGGAATGAGTACCCGACAGATAGGGACCACTGTACTACCCTCCTTCCCTCTTTGGGAGATTAGGAAGGTCACATGAGTCCCTGTTTTGTTAACTGCCAGTGAATGCTAGTTCTTATTTCTATTATTATTATTTCAGTTATTGTGGTTATTTTTTTTACATCTTTATTGGAGTATAATTGCTTTACAATGGTGTGTTAGTTTCTGCTTTATAACAAAGTGAATCAGTTATACATATGTTCCCATATCTCTTCCCTCTTGTGTCTCCCTCCCTCCCACCCTCCCTATCCCACCCCTCCAGGTGGTCACAAAGCACCGAGCTGATCTCCCTGTGCTATGTGGCTGCTTCCCACTAGCTATCTACCTTACATTTGGTAGTGTATATATGTCCATGCCTCTCTCTCGCTTTGTCTATTGTGGTTATTTTTAATAATAATTTACGTAACTGGAGAAGCTTCATGTTACCTTTATCCTCAACTTGTTCTTTGCTTTTTTCCTCTTTCCTCTTTCTTTGAACCCTGGAGAATATGATAGGTGATATTTTTGGCACCTGAAAGGCAGTGCTAAAAACAGTTGTGGTTTCCAAATTTGGACTGCCACTTAAGAATTTTCAGTTTTCTGAGCAGTGGGTGAATTCTCGTTATGTGAAAATCTACGTGATGCATTTGAAAGCCTAACAGAGACAATGTTTGGACAACCCACTCCTTTGCATGATCCACACACTCTCTCCCTTCCATTAGAATGAGGATAATCACCTGTACTTTGGGAGATGAGTCAAGGGAAAGAGTTGAGAATCTCTCAATGCAGGCAAGAGTCAGACGGGAAAGTGAGAGATGTTCAGGATACAGTGCAGATGGTATAGCATGGATAGCTGGGCTGACTCCAAAACAATAACATAAGAACCAAGATGAACCACTTCGGCTTAAGTCACTTGGACTCTATGATTTGTGTCATCTCCTAGAGGAATCAGAGGAGGAAATAACACTTTTTGATATTATTTTCAGCAATTCAATAGGCACAGGAAGGAGTTGGTGAAATCCCAGTCATAAGGGAAGTATTTCCAAAAGTACTGTCCTTATGATTGCATTTTGAATACTAAATAAAATGAACAATTGTCTTCCCTAATATTTGAAAATGTCCTTCCTTCCTTCCTTCCTCCCTTCCTTCTTTCTTCCCTTCCTTCCTTCATTTACCAACTGTTTATGACATTCTTGTATCTTCAAGACTCCTGAGGATAAAATGGAGAACAAGACTGGTGTGGTGGTTATCCTCAAAGACCTTATGGTCTAATGGGAAAATAGTTAATGGAGCAAGCAATGATAGTAAGATGCAATGATTCCCATAACAGGGGACGTTTCGGGTGCTACAGGAGCCCATGGTGAGATGTATCTACCTTAGTTTGTAAAGGAAGGGAAATTGGGCAAGTCTTCCCAGAGGAAGTGACCTTTAGGCTAATTCTGAAAGGATAGACACCTTCTAATTTATACAGTTCTTCTTAGGGTGTGATCAGAGGACTCCTGGTGGTAGATGTATATGGTGGAGGGAATGGTTTACATGATTTATAATATGACCATGATCTTTCTTTTGTTAATATCATCATTGCTTATGATTGCTCATAATACTTAATAAAGATTAATTCTTTTGAAATCTCAATAAATGCAGTAACATTATACCCCTTTTTCCAATATATCCTAGTTGCAGTATCATGGAAGTAGGTAAGGCAGAGGAATATTTAATCCTTTGGAAGTAACGAATAGATTAAAAAGGAAACTTTTTTCTCAGCCAACTGCTGGTTTACCTACTTATATCAAAGTGTATCAAAGGGGAAGAGGGTAAAAGAATAACAGTTATTCTTGAGGATCATAGAATAACTGGATGCACAACTAAAGGCAAATGAGGACAATGACAATGTTAACCTTCTCTAATGAAGAAAAGTGGAAAATGAAAATACCTTAGTAGGGTAAGAACAGTAGTATCACTACTGGAAAAAAAATCACTGTTTCATTGGTTGATTCATTCATTCACTCATTCATTCATTCATTCAATAATGTTGACGGCTTATTTCAATGTGCCAGTGCCTGCCATAGTGCCTGTCACTTGGCAGGTGCTCAATCAATATTGGAGGCAGGCAGTTAGGGAATGGAAGGTGAATGAGCAGAGTAAAATAGTGGGAGAAATGTAAAAGAAGCAAAGTAATGTGTATGTCTCAATCGCATTTGGATCTGCTATCTCAGCTGTTCACATGCAAAAGAATCTAGTCTGCTACTAACTTAGTAACATAGTGTTGAATAGATAGATATTGATTTAGGCAACCAAAAATGGGCCACGCCTATATGTAGGCACAGAAGGAGAGTATCTTCTGGGTATATGCTTAAGGGTGAAAGAAAGTTCTCTTTGTGGCTCAAAGTAACATTTCAGTCAGTTTGCTAATGCCAGATATTTCATTTTAGAAAAGTAATTTTTCATTTTACATTAGGGGGAGGATGCAGAATGTAAATAACTTGAGAAGAGGCAAACTACACTGATTTAAAATCACACTAAGGTGTTAATATCAAATAATCCTTTCCCAAGAGCAGGGTTTTTTTCTTTGCAATAATTTTAGTTTATTTAAAAAAATTTTTTTAATTGAAGTGTAATTGAATTGCCGTGTTATGTTAATTACTGCTGTACAGCAAAGTGACTCAATTATACATATTTGTGCATTCTTTTTCATATTCCTTTCTATTATGGTTTATCACAGGATATTGAATATAGTTCCCTGTGCTATACAGTAGGACCTTGTTGTTTATCCATTCTATATATACCAGTTTGCATCTGCTAATCCCAAATTCCCAACCCAACCCTCTCCCACCTGCCTCCCCCTTGACAACCACCAGTCTATTCTCTATGTCCATGTTTCTGCTTCTGTTTCATAGATAGGTTCATTTGTGTCATATTTTAGATTCCACATATAAGTGATATCATATGGTATTTGTCCTTTCCAAGAGCAGGTTTTGATGGAGGGGAAAAGAAACACAGGGCAAAGACATACTTAAGAGAGTCAGAGGACCCTAAACACAAACTGTGCCACAGTAATACCTTAGGTGACATCCAGGTGTGAGTCTAAGTTTTATGGGGCTGGAAGCTTATACAATGGGGACCTCTTTAAGAAAAAGAAAACAAAACAAATTTGCATGTTTTAGAAATATATCTGACCATATTAACACATTATCATGGCCCTTCCCAGGACATTAGTAGGCCTGTGAAAACGGGGAGCTGGAAGTTGACGAGCTTCCCAGTAAATTAGCCTCTGTGACTCAACTTGGCTATCTGAAAATGGGAGAATATGTCCCAAGGGAAACTTTGGCTCTTCTCTTTCAGGTATAAGACACTAATGATAAATAGGGGAATCTAGCTGGAAAGGTATGTTTACCACAAAAGAGCTCCAAAGTTTCGGTCAGTGTCCTTCCAAGAAACACATTTCCTTGATTCTTAAACACAAACAATTATAAAATGTAACATCAATTTAATAACAGCTGAGGGGAGAGAGTAAACAGCTGGCAAGTTTCTTTTGATGAAAAACATTCTGATTTCAAAACCATTAAAATGTGGAAAATGCATCATCAACTGACAAAAATATAGTAATTGTATCACCTTTCAGGCTACAAATGCCATCTATTGAGTGCATCATATATTACTAACCCATTGAAGAAACCAGTAATTTTTTTCAAGGCCACACTTACTAAGTAGTAAAATTAGAACTCCTAACTCCAGGGCCCACACGCTATCCAATACACCGTTCTGAATCTCCCATTAATTTTGTAGCCCATGGAATATTTATATTCCTGACCATCCAGGATGAGGAAACCTTTTTAAATAGAAGAATACTGAATGTTCCTGGTGAAAGAATATCAAATTGACCTCTTGGTCAGTTGATATAATCTGGGGTGGGTGTCCTAGAAGTGAAAGCTGAATGAAAGTTGGGGGCCACAATCTTAGGTGATATCTAATATTATCACAATATTAGATAGTGGAAGCAGACAAGGATTTTCAGGGAGTGATTTGCATTCATTCACTGGACACCATTCGTATGTTTCATGTGCACATGTATAGTGAGGTCCTGCTGTGTGGAAGGCAATGACCATATGAAGGACATATTGGGGGAAGGGCCCTGAGAACAAACTGCTACTTGGGGCAAAAATCTTCTTCAGGAGGAAAAGGCAGCTTGGGGTGACCTTCTAACATTTCCACATGGAAGTGGGGAGATTACAGGGTTTGTCTTGAACGAGAGGAAATTACCTCTGAGGCTGGTGGAGCCTATGACTCGTCAGTAGGTAGACAGTAAGCCTGAGGGGTTGGTTAGTCATAGAAGAGGACTGGAGAAGGGAAGAAGAGTGTTTTATGTGCAGGTAGCTGCTGTCCAGTCTTTCCCTCCACCAGCACTTATCCTTGAACATAGTCATTGCTTTGGGACTGTGAAACTTTCTTCCTCATTTTCTTGCATATGATCATAATTTCCTTGCCTTCCCAGTGACTTTCTTTTTTGTGTATTTTCTTATTTTAATTTTATGTTTAGTTGCAATTACACTCGATTGCTTTTCTGCGGTTTGAGATAACAAGAGCAGAGAATACAATTTTAAATCCTAAAAATGACACAGAAACAGAAGCCACAAATTAAAAATTGATCTGATACCAAAAGAAAATGGGCAAATATGGCACTCCGGAACAGGAAGATGTTAAAAAGAAATTATACAGAAAAAATTAATGAAACTGACAGGAAGTTCATTAGACAGAAGAAATAAATCAGGAAGAATGTGATGAGATATTGGAATTGGCTGAGCTCAGAATAGCTCGGCTTTTCTAACCTGAGAAGGACATATTAAATATGGAGGCAGTTTAGTGAACCAGAAGCTTCTAGGTCTCCTCAAACAGGAAAATTCAATTAGAAAGTGAACAGAGTCCCGAAATGGAACTGTGAGGATTTGATGTTTGCTCTTATGGTTTTGAGGTTATTAGTTATCTTCTCTGATATCTACTCAGCATTTCCATTGGTAAAATATTACCTCTCTCACTTATTAACAAGTAAACTACTTCACTGTCTCATTATTTAACAAGTTTTTAATAAGCGAAGTGGCTGACAAGTATTTTATAGGGCATGCAAAATGGAAAAAAAACGTGGCTTTCTCAAGTTGCTTATGGTGTAGGAGGGTTAGGCAAACAGAAAGTTACAACTCAGTATAATAAGGTCAAGGATAGCAATAGGTTCCAAGAACTTTGGAGGCCAGAGGAGAGAATTAATTTTCTGAAGTTTTGAGAAAAGTTTCACAGGGGAGGTAACATTTAAAATAAGCCATGAAAAACAAAAATCAGACAACATGGATGAGGAGTGAGTAAGGGACAAAGTGATCATCAAAAACCTAAAAGAAAATCATGTAGTTGAAAAATGGTGAGTCCATTTTGTGTGGTGAACCTCAGATCTTGTGGGGACAGAGAGGAGAAAAGGTAGCCAAGGGGTAGTTATGAAAGGTCTTAGATACCCAGTAAAGGAGTTGGTATCATATCCCATGGATCAGTGTTTATCACCACGATTTCACCATGTTTAACATGCTCCCATGGACAAGTGGATAAAATAGACTATGGGGCTCTGTGTAGTTTACTGGCTCCTTTGCTTTTTTTTCCATGTTAAGGAAACATTTCATAGTTCTGACGAATGAAAAGAATATTATTGTGATAACATTGAATCTACTTTCTTTTATTTTTAAGTAAATCATTTCCCAAATCACTGCTTTCAATATTATCTGAAACAAGTCACTCATAGCGCATCTGCCAGATAGTCGTACAGAACACTCTGTGAGCACATGATTGAGTTCTGCTGCTGGTAATGGAAAGCCACAGAGGTTCTGAAGCTAGGGAGGAACTTGTCAAGTTAACAGACAGCAGCACTGTAGAGGATAGTCTTGAGAAGGATACACTTTCAGGAAGACCAAGGGAGAAATGATAAGATCCGGAACTCAGGAAGGGACAGTGAGTGAGAAAGGAGAGGACAGAATGGAATGATCCTGTCCTCTTCTAATATAGTAGGTAGCTTAGAGTCAAAAACACACAAGAAGGATGGAAAAAAAATTGGAACATTACTCTCAAGAGCTCTCACCTGGACCTCTTATAAATACAATAAGGAACAAAGAGGCAGGGGCACCCCCAAGAAGAGCTATGTGCATGGGTAAGGTTTAAGAAGCTCCCTAAAGCTATTCAGCTCCTTTTAACCAGTGACATAGGGGACCAGTTCTGGCTGCTTAAAGAGCTACTGCTCTTCCTGAAGTCCTGGGGGAAGTTGATTTCCAACTATATGAGATGCTGGAATTAATGGATTCCAGCGTCTTTTGGAGGGTGGGCCTCTTGCCAGGGCTGATTAGCCCCGCTGGCCTGTCCGCTATTCCTGTTTTATTGCTTCCTTTCTCATTAAGGAAGGTGTTGGGTTTGGACAGCCATAAGCAACATGTCTGCTGTTTCAAGGCTACCATCGCTTGCACACTGAAAGCAGGCTCTCAGGATTCTTTTTTAAACAGATCACAGATTGAGAGAAACAGGAAAAGGAAGCCCAGGTTTGAAAATACGCCACAAAAAAGGTTATTTTCCTATTTTTACTGTTTTCTTTTTTAAAAAATATTCAAAGTGGTAGGGAAAATAAAACTTAAAAGAAAAAAAATCAATACTGTTTTTCTCTCTCACCCCTCCTCTCTCAGTATAGCCACACGAAGCAGTCCTGATGTCCTCAACCCCTGAAATGAGAGGAAAGGGAGTTTGAGGGTTTCCCTTCATACCACCCTGCCCCCAGCTGGCCCAAGGATTCTGAGCAGCCACTGGCAACTTGCTAAGCGGTTCTGTGGATGCCTCAAAGCTCCCTTGTCCACATGGGCCCAAGGCCTGAAGTCTAATGGGGGCAAAAGAACTGCTAAAAGGGAGACAACCACTCAACTCCCCTCTCCCTTCACTTCAGTAATCTCAGCATTTGTACTTCTTCTCCCTCCCCAGACAATATGTTCCTTAAAATAATCTTCATTGGCACATCATTTCTCACCAGGAACTGTACCCTTGTTCTTTCCAGTCCTCCAGTTTTCTCTCTTCCAGCACAGGGGGGATCATATTTACTCAGAAAACCACAGTGTTAAACTATAGCCCTCAGTTTCTTAGAGTTTCGCTTTCTAAGGGAATTTTGCAGCTGGTTCCATCTGTTTTTCCTGATTTTTTTCTCTTCTGTCCATGCTAATTTCCTCTACAGTCCCAACCAGCACCCAGCCTCAGCACCTCCCCTACACGTTACTATGATGGTCTTCTCCACTCATAGTAGACACACAGTTCATTAAGCCTCTCACCATGTCCGAAATAGGCCTTTCCCTGCTACTTAGCATACATCTGGTCTATTACCTACCACCACAAACGTATCCAAAAGAAAAGCAACCAACTGTAATGTTAGATTGATCCAGACACAATCTCATGTGCTTTGGACAAAGAGAGTTGTCTAGGTAACATTTGCTTTACTTTAAGCGCAAGAGGGAGGAGATATGGGGATATATGTATATGCATAGCTGATTCACTTTGTTATAAAGCAGAAACTAACACACCATTGTAAAGCAATTATACTCCAGTAAAGATGTTAAAAAAAAAAAAAAAGAGCTTACCATATGCCAGACAGCTTTCCAAGTGCTTTACAAATATTAGGTCACTTAAATATTAGAAAATGCTCTCCTTTTCTAATTTTACAGCTGAGGAAATTAAGGCACAGTGAGGTCAACAGTGAGTCAATGATAAAACCAGTATTCAAACACAGGCAATGTGTGTAGAGTCCATGCCCCTAACCACTAATCAATTCTGCCTCACCGATTACAAGAAGTTTTAGATTGTTTCCTTCCAAATCTTCCTGCAAGTCAGAAGACAATTCAGATGAACTTTATTTACACAGAGTCTGTGTCCTTGCTGAGTCCTGTGTACACAGTAATTTATAAATCCAACCATTTTCTGGAATCAAGTCCTCATTTAAAGGAACTAGACTTTAAAGTTCTTATATAAGGAGCTAGAGGGATCTTTCCTGACTACCGTCTAAAACATCAACCCTCCCCTCCTGCCAAGGCACTTTCTGTCAGATTACTCTGTTTTATTTTCCTTCTAGCACTTATTATTTCTAAATTTATGTTTGTGTGTTTATTGTCAGTCTCCTCCCCTTGACTAAAATATAAGCCAATGAGAGCAGAGACTTCTGTTTCATTCACTGTCTGCCCCTAGAACTCTGCTTGGCATAGAGCAAATGCTCAGTATTTGTTGAGTGAATGAATAAATGCATTCGATAATGCCTTAATGTTTTTGGATGGACATCCTTCGCCCTTTTTCAGTCTAATTTTAAATATTCCCCTTAGGTAATTTCACCTACTCCTGTGGCTTTTCCCACCACTCTCAATACTTACCTCTGGCCCAGATCTTCAGATCTTTGTTTTTGAGATTACCAGCTCTGACTAGCTCTGGCTTTTTTTTTTTTTTTTTTTTTGTCTCCCATATTTGTTATCTAATTTTAATTTCCATAATCAAATTTACTCTTGACCTTTGAGGGATAGGAGCCAAGGGGACCTGCATAAGCATTACAAAATACTAATACATTTTAACATTTTGTATTTGGAAAGGACTTAGATTTCATCTACTTCAAATTTGTGGCTTTACATGTTGGTGAAGAAATTGAATTCCAAGATAATGCTGAGCCAGAAGTCTCACAGCTGCTGTGTGGTAGAACCCCAGACTTCCAGGACGTATTCCTCGTTCCACATCAGTTATCTGCCTATTAGCGTCTACCTCTCCTTTTGTTAATGATACACACACACAAACACACACACACACGGCTTTATTGAGGTATAATTCATACACCATAAGGTTCACCCTTTAAAAGTGTGAAATTCAGTGGTTTTTAGTATATTCACAGAATTGTGAAACCATCACCACTGTTTAATTTTAGAACATGTTCATTACCCTCCAGAGAAACCCCATACCTATTTGTAGTCACTCCCCATCCTCCCCGCTCATTCTCCCTCACTTTTTCCAACCCTAGAAAACCATTAATCTACTTTCTGTCTCTATGGATTTGACTATTCTGGACATTTCATATAAATGAAAGAATATAATATGTGGCCTTTTGTGTCTGGCTTCTTTCACTTAGCTCAATGATTTCAAGGTTCATCATCTTATACTAGTTACCTTTTTGTTTTGTTTAACCAAACCACCTTTCTCTAACTGCCTCAATCATTTCAATATCTTTGAGCAAAAATTAATCTTTGACTATCCTGGAAACCAAAGGCAAAAAATAAAAACACAGATATGTTACTCAGTTCCAGTTAGTCACAGCTCCAGATCCCGTCCGGGCACAGCCTCTCTGCACACGGCCTGCGTTTCTGCCTCCATCTTGAGCTGGGAAGTTGTGCAGCCGCTTTGCGCTAGAAACTCTGGTCTGAAAGTGCTGGGTTTGAGGCCTCTGCCCGCCACACCCTATGAGCCAGTGAAACTAGACTAAGTGCAAAAGAAAAGAAAAGAAAAAAAGTGGCCTGGAACCGAACCAGCAATATCTTTGAGGTCTGCCTGTATACAATTTGATGAATTTGGACATATGCAAACACTCATGAAACCATCACCATGATCAAGGGAGAAGATGGCGGAAGAGTAAGACGCGGAGATTACCTTCCTCCCCACAGATACATCAGAAATACAGCTACACGTGGAACTGCTCCTATAGTTCCAGTTAGTCATAAAGGAAGCACAAAGTTTATCAGAAGCATGGATGTTTTAAGGGGAATCATCACTGCAGGCCTTTAATTTCACCATATGACTCTGTCTTCTGATCATTTAAGGTGTTTTTCTCGCTTTCTTATTTATACTATTTCCAGCTGCCCTTGGGTTGGGCACTCTGAGCAGTGTCAAGAAGGGGGAGAGGACCACCTTGTGGTGTCCTCAATGACTCTGGGTGCAAGGGGAAATTCTTATTTAATCTTTAACAGTTTCCAGCTTGACCTCCGCTATTAATTTTTTCTTCTATTCTTGATCATAATCCTTACTTGCATCTCAAATTTTTAAAATATATTTACAACTTTAACCCTGAAAGCGTCAAGTACTTTACCAACCCTGATTTTAAAATAGGTCTCAAATAATGCATATTCTCTAGTAGATGCAGGGGAGAGAGCAGAGGGCAGGGAGCTATACATAGGGAGAGATGAAAAGAGGAATATGATTGCTTGCTAATGTCTGCCCACGGGTCTGGGAAAAGGAAAGTTCTGGCATATATGTTACAACATACATATGGTTTTTGTTTTCTTTTTAGACCTGAGGTGCAGAGAATTAATTACCCTCCTCAACTGCAGCAAACTATTATCATCAGTTCATGCAAAGCCCTCCTTTTGTTTTAATTTTCACCTTCATCTCTAATCCGCACTTACATTCACCTCCCTTTTATACATGCCTTCCTTATGTCTTTTTTTTTCTTATTTTCTTTTTTTTTCTTTTTGTTTTCCTTTTTTTTTCTTGTGTCTTTGATATATGTCCTTAACAGAGATGTATCTTTATATACTTTTAGTGTTATTGGGTATGAATGAGTAATCACATAAATAATATTGTGCCATAAACCTCATTCTGTTTCTGTTTTTAAAAAGCTCACTAAATCTTTAAAGCCTGTTCATGTTGCTGGACTTATATTGAATGTATTGCTATAACTGCTGCATAATATTTCATGTATGTATTTTACTTTTTCATTCCTCTAGCAATGGACACCTGCCACAAATAGTGACATAGTAAACATCTTCATACTTGTCCCCTTAGAGACCTGAGGCAGAATTGCTTTGTTCTATATGTCTAGGAGAGGAATTGGTGGGCCGTAGGACCTAAATACACTACTGTCTTTATCCAGCCCCTCTTGTGCACAACCCGCATCCTCTCAGTCCCACCTCCTACTCTAGCCATCCCTGCAGAGACCAGAGCTAGGCAGCTGCACAGGCTGCAACCAGCTTGGTGCTGGTGTGGTGCGGGAGGACCTCTCATTTTCTGCTCTGGGACTTCTCTAAGGCAGAGTGTGGAATGGTGGGAACCTGCTCAGCACTCATGCCTGCACAGTGAAATGGGGTGATAACAGTCACAAGGCTGCTCTTGACCGTTGGAGAATAGGAGCCAAACGATGAATGCTTCCCCTGGTCACCCCCCGGCTTGGGGGACAGTTCTGAGACACAGTTCTTAAGGCTTTTACCAAGTTCCCTGTAGAATTGAGTATAAGTTGCCAGTAGTTACCAACTTGAAAACTCATTCTTGTACTGTTTTTTTCTTCTTCCTTTTCACAGTCCCCAGTTCCTCATTCCTGCTCCCGGTTATTTCTTCCCAAATGAACTACGTATAGACAAGCCTTTGTCTTAGACTCTGCTCTCAGAGATTACCCAGCATACAACATTATCCCTAAGTACTGCCAGATTGCTCTCCAGAGAATCTGAGACCACATCTAGATAGTCTGGCCAATCTCCAGCTTGTGGATCAGAGACGAGGATATTTCAAAATTTCAGAGGGCCACCTTTTGACGAGAGGCTTTGTGTATGCTTAGAAGGCAGCTCCCTGTGTAGGATGTTTCACGTGTGAGTCAGTGGTTTTTCTTTTTACACTTACTGCAGTTATTTTCAAAATGTGGTTGTAATATACATACATGCCTTGGTAATGATAATATACCTTTCCCAAACATTGATCTCTGCCCTCTCTCATGATTCACAACTGCTGATGCGTGGACAGTACACTCATCCATGGATGTGCCATAACAGAGTATTAAGAAAATTTGCTTCTCAATACTTGTTAATATGGAAACGTCATACCACCTGTATCTTCCAGTGAAGGGTGTTGCAGTCAACTTATGTCCTAGATAAGGATGCATTGTTCTTCTGTCACATTGTCACTTGGGTTTTCTTATGGGAAAAAAATGATCATTTCTTTGAGTGGACATGTATCGATATTAATTCTTTTGTGTGTGTGTGCCAGCTATCTGTATGGGATGCATCACCATGAAAAGAGCACAGGTCATGACCACCTGGGAGCAGCAGATGAGAGGAACTTCTTTAAGGGAATGTATGTTCCTTCTCATTTGGGAACAGCTTTTAAAAATCTCATCATCTCCTTCTGCTTTTGTGTGAACAGGTGGTTAACACATACACCCCAGGAAAGAAGATTTGGCTTGAAGGTGTGGTGACCACCTCAGTTGGAGGCACAAACAATCTGTCAGATTCCTATGCTGCAGGATTCTTGTGAGTAACACTTGCAATTTCACTCCCAAGGGCTTTGAGGAAAGGACAGTGAAATTGCTCATTATTCTGCCTATTGGGCGGGGGAGGGGGGGTTCGTTTCCCACTGAAAATTCTTCATCCATTTCTTTGTAAATGTGTTTAATCACTCAACAAACAGCAATTAGGGACTTGTCTAGTTACTAAGATCTCAGGTACCAGCATTAGAGCAAAAGTAATAATAGTAGTAGTAATCATGATAGTAATAAGAGCTTTATTTTATGTCTTCAGTGCAAAATACAGTACAGACAACATACATTTTCTCTTCTACTTTTCACCTGAGTCCTGGGAGATAGGTAAGAGTAAGACAGGGGTTTTGCCCTTTAGAAACTTATGATTGGAGGAATGGAGATGGGGAATAAGAAAAGCTGTAGGAGACAAGTGTCATAATAATAATAATTTTAACTGCATAGTGCTTACCATATGCTAAGGACTATCTGATGTGCTTTATATGTATTTAATAATTTAACAACCAGTGTATTAGATACCCTTATTATATCCTTATACCCTTATAAGAACCCAGTGAGATAAATGTGATTATTGATTAGTGGCAGAGCTTGGACTCAAGCCAAGGCAGTTTGCTCCAGAGTCCAGCCTCTTTGCCACTACAGTATGCCATCTCTCTTTCTGCCTTACGTGGGCTATCCACAAGAGGGGTTACATGCAAAAGAATCAAGAGTTTCTGAATGGGAGGATCAGGAAGGGCTTTGCGGAGGAAGAGGCGTTTGAGTGGAACATAGATTTCTCTAATTTCTATAGGTGAAGACTGTTGCTGATGGTGGTGGGAGCATAGAGGCTGAAGGAACGTTATGAGGGGAAGTGATTAGTGTGAGAGAGCCTCAGTATCTGCAGGGCTGTAGTGGGGGCTGTGATTAGGGACAGAGTTCTACCACCAAATCATGGAAGACCGTGAAAACCAGGCAGGGGAAATGAGGCCTTGTTCTATACTCAGTGGCTAAACCATTGATGATTTTGGAGGAAGAGAGAGACCCATCTGACCTGTATTTAAAACGCTGGCTTTGATAGTAATATGCACAAGAGTTTGGATAGGCAAGAGGTAGGAAAATGAACTTGAAGGCTACTGCAGTCGTCTGGAGAACAACATAAGCCAGAAGCATGAGGACCTCTGGCTGGCCTGCCATTGTCATGGACCACAGATTAACCAAGTGACCTGTTCCTGGTCCAGTCTAGTCTGTGGTCCTGGTTTTTTGTCTGAGCAAGGTTCTCCTAAGAACTGCAGCTCTGCCCTCAACTATGCGTTTCACTACTAACAGCTGCTCCTAATTATATAGCTGTAGATCTTCTCCATGAAGGCAGCTTCTTCAATACAGTTGTGAAGGACAAATCAGGCTGGTCAAGTAGGTTGTCTTTAAGATGGCATCCTGGCAGATGCAGATGAAGATAATGAGTCACTGTCTACGTGATGATGGCTGGGGTCTTCCAGCCCTGTGTCCTCACATGAGAGGCACAGAGAGGTTGTTCAGGGAGCATGGTTCAGTGAAGGAAATGGAGTGAATCAGCATTTGCTACAGTGTTGCTGAGGGTCTTCTTTCAAAAGTACTCTCCTCACGGGGTTTCACTGTGAGAGACAGGTTGACAGTCCGTACTGCAGGAGGCCTCTGGAATCAGAAGAAGAATGGCCTTTGCTCAGCCTTCACAGAATGACTCCTCTGCAGGGCCCAGCAAGCAGCCCTCTTGTACTGTTTTCGTGAACATTCTTCCCTTTAGAGAGTGATGTGAAATGAGAAATAGCACAGACCTTCATGAAGAGAGCTAGAGAGAGACCTGCCTTTTCATGAGCATCAGCCAGATATCCATAGATCTCTGAGTCGCTTTGCAAACACAGATTAATATTGTTGTTTAGATTTTGGTTGTAGTTCAGATGTCCAATGCTTTGTTGACAGATCAAATGACAACCAGCTCATTCTGCCCCTGGTCTTCTCTCTTACCTCTTTATCACCCATTTCCTCTCAACCCCACTGGCAGTACCTAGATATATGCCCTTTGAGTCCAGTTCTCCAAGGGGCATAAATTGCTTCCTGGGAAAAAAAATGTAAAGCATTCTAGGAAGCTCCAGAAGGCTAGCAAGGAGTTGGAAAGAAGGCATTTTACAGCCCTTTTGCAATACATGGCATAACCATAAGCTTACCAGGGCATATACAAATGCATGCACAAATGAGAATTCTCTGCTGCCAAGTATTCAAGGGTAGTTTTCCCAGTCAGGGCTTTGCGATTCTTTGATGCCCTACCCTTGGCATACTGCTGTGTCTGCAGCACCTAGTAATGTCTGCCATGTAGTAAATATTCAATAAAGTTTTGTGGATGAAAGATAATGGCTGCAGAAGCATCCTTGGTGAGATATACCAGTTATCTTGCCACTTTTCTCTACCTGAACATAAAAGGGAGACCTGGAACATCATTTATTTCCCCTACTCAGGAGATTTATTATTACAGGAGGAAGATGAAGACAACCCCAGAACTAACCATCTATTCTGAAAAGCCATGGGGAAACAAGGGCTCTGGCCATAGTGATTAATTAGCAATGGTCTTCATGTCAGTAAGGTCACTGGTTTGGAGCTCCATATGGTCTCAGATTTGGGAAATCATAACTATGCATTATTTGTCCCTAGAATGCTGAATGGTGATTCTCAAAGTCCTAGAATCTAATTTTATCCAGATCAATTTCAACTTAGAGTATTGAGCACCTATAGTGTGCCAGGAACTGTGATGGTTGTTTTGGGTACAAAGCTAAAATGTGTCTATTTTTGATGAGCTCATACCAGCTGGGAGAAGACAGAGAAGTAAGTAATTATCATTCAGTGGGCCAGCAGAGGGTATGAATAAGAGTTCTGGGGAAGCACAGAGGAGAAAGATACTACTATTGGCTGGGGCAGCAGAGTTTAGAAGGAAATGACACTTGACTTGGAGATTAACAGATGGGAAGAAATTTGCCAGGTGAGGTGGGTTAGTGGAAGAGAGGAAGGAAATTCTAAGGAGAAGTTAAAACATATAAAAAGGCTCAGGTAAGTATGTGAGAGCAGCCAAAAGTAGTTTGTTTTTTGGGTTTTTTTTTTAAGATGTTGGGGGTAGGAGTTTAGTAATTTATTTATTTATTTTTTGCTGTGTTGGGTCTTCGTTTCTGTGCGTGGGCTTTTCTCTAGTTGTGGCAAGCGGGGGCCACTCTTCATCGCGGTGCGCGGGCCTCTCACTATCTCGGTCTCTCTTGTTGCGGAGCACAGGCTCCAGACGCGCAGGCTCAGTAGTTGTGGCTCACGGGCCTAGTTGCTCCGCGGCATGTGGGATCCTCCCAGACCAGAGCTCGAACCCGTGTCCCCTGCATTAGCAGGCAGATTCTCAACCACTGCGCCACCAGGGAAGTCCCCAAAAGTAGTTTTATGTGGCTTAGAGCCTGGGGAATAAAGTTTAGGGTGACAGAAGAGGTGATAGGTGAAGCCAGACAATATATTCTTAGGAAAGATTGTGAAATGTCGTATCTTTTACCCTGAGAAGACTGAAGCTCTAAGTCACCTTTCTTACACACATATATTATTACAATTGGAAATTTCCTTGCATTTCAGAATACAAAGAAAGAAAATGAAATCAATTCACAAATGAATGAATGAGTTAAATGTGTAAATGATGAAGGCAGAGTTAGCAGTAGGTGTTGGAAAAACCATGAGGGCAGTATTTTTGAAGGATAGCATGCCCTGGAGACTCTATTTGGCATGATGGGGTATGTAGTAAGTGTGTGAACAATGCAGGTCCTCCACTGCAACATGTGTGTGATGGTAGCTTACTCCAATCCCTGTATAGTTAGTTATAGTGCCAAGGGAAATTATTACTGCATTGCCTACTGACAGTGATATATGAGGGATGCAAATGACTGGACCATAGGTCACAGGAGTATGTGGGTTAGCGTCATATGTAAAGTACATGTACAGTGAATAGGTGCAAGCAGGGGAGTTTGAGTGATGGAAAAAATATTGTGTTTGCTTCTGTGATTGTGTGTTTTGTGGTCAAGGGGGATGACTTTAGGCTTACAAGTGGCTAGGGTGTTCATTTTATTTGTTAGTATTATAGGAATAAGAGATGTCATTAGCAACAAGCTATTTTATGACCAAGGGCAATTCATTTTACTCCTCTGGACCTCTTTATTTTCTTATAAAATGAAGAGGTTAGATTTGATCATCTCTATAGATCTCTTCCATCTGTGTATTTAATGCTTAAAATAGTTTTCTCTAAAGTACTAGGTAAATTTGATGGGTGTGGGTGGTGGTGTGTATGTTGGCAATTTTTATAGAGCTTGTTTTATGCTATTTTTAAAATGTATTGATGTAGCTTTTTTCCCCGGCTTTTCAGATGGTTGAACACTTTAGGAATGCTGGCCAATCGGGGCATTGATGTTGTGATTCGGCACTCATTTTTTGACCATGGATACAATCACCTCGTGGACCAGAATTTTAACCCATTACCAGTAAGTGTAATATAAAGGTTCCCAACTCCTTTTCCATGTCCTTCAGTTCTTTTGATCATGCTTTGTTCCACACTGGTAGAATTTTTCTCCTCCTTCTGTTACCAGTTAATTTCATAAATTGAACAGAAGAATTCTTGACCCATTTTACAGACTCTTGGCTTCACCTCCCACACATACCCCAATATATACACACACGTATGTACATATGGGTTTATGCATATACACATATATACATTTATATGTATTTATATACTTACCACTATTATTTTAACAAACCTTGTGCAGTTGAGATTCCAAATCTACTTGTGGCCTGTTTGAACTCTGCTTGAGTGAATTTTTCCAGATTGTTTTCTTTTAATGCTAATAGGAGACTTAGTTAATGTTAGATGCAACATGTTGAAAGCAGATGGGAGAGTGTTGGCCAAGATCAGATACAGTAGGAACCCATCCCTTGGAAAATGGCTGAAGTACACTTACACTAGATGCTGATCCCTATGTGACAATGAGGGGATTTGCCCAGGGTATCACCTTCTCTAGGAAAGCAAAGGAAAGGGAAGGCTAAAGAAGAATGGCAAAAGCAGAGATCTGGGTTTGTCCAGTGACTTTATTGACCAATCAAAGAAATCCCACTTAGTCTAGAAAAGCTGTGCTTATCAAAAATATTACGTGAGTTATCCTTCTCACAGACATCTTAGTCATGATAAAAGGTCAGAGTCCTCTCATTAACCCACAGAATGTCAGAGCTGGCATTCCCCTTCGAGATGATCCAGTTCCACCTCATATAACAGAGGGAGTGATAGCCTGGGGTTGCGGGGAGGGGCATGTAGAGCCAGCCCTAGAACCTGCTTCTGTGCTCTGGTCCAGTAATCTTCCTACAGAATTACTGCTGCCCTGGGGTCCACAGTAAACAAACCCAACTGGAACCAGTGAGTGTTCCTGCCATTTGCTTCCCCCTGCCCATTTCCACCCCCCTATTCTTCTCACTACCCAGGCCTCTAAGCCCAGAACAGAGAACATCTTGGCACCCAACAGCACCATTGCCATGTCTCAAAAGAATCCCTCTAGTTAGAGTACTAAGTAATTATTGTATCCCTGATTGTACATGACTCCAATTAAGTCACAAATATTAAAGCTGACTGGCACAGTTGCTTTTATTCACAGGGCCAGGATACCTCTCTCTCAGTGTATGTGGGGCTGGGGTATGGAGGAGTGAGAGGGAATTTTCAGTTTGTAACCATAGGGGGTTTCCTTTGTTTGTTGTTTCTTTTGAGCTCATAAACTTGTGGTGATAAAATAAATAATAATTAGAAAAGCATCTATGAAATGTAAGCACTGAACAAATATAATGTCACACAAATGTAAATATTTATTGACCATCAGGCACTGGGGAGGAGACTAGTAGTAGATACCTGAATAAGTAGATAATGGATTACTATAAGAGGGGGTCAGTGAGGGCTCCTTTAGAGTATATCCAAGGAAGACCTCTCTGAGAAGGTGACATTTAAGCCAAGAGCCCAGTGACAAGAAGGAGCCAGACATGCAGATTTTTGCAGAAGAGCTTTCAGGCCGGGGGAGGGGCTAGCACAAAGACTCCGAGGCAGGAACAGAGTTGGCATGTTTGAGGAAACATAAGAACACCAGAGTGCTGGGGGCCTGGCAGGGAAGGGGGAGACTGGACATGAGGCCAGCCCGGGTCAGATCACGAAGGGCTTTGAAAGCTAAAAGGAGTTTGACTTTTTTGTAAGTAGTATGAAAAGCCATTGGAGGGTTTTCTACAGGGCAGTAACATGATCTAACTTACATTTTTAAAAGATCACCCTGGTATAATTAATGCACCAAATATTATTTATATATTTAATAATGTGTATAATACTTAACAATTTACAGACCCACTTTCATATACCACACATCAGTAAAACTCCAAACACTCTGTCCTTCCTTCCTCCTGTCTTTCCTTTATTCCTTCCTTCACACATTCAAATCTCTTTCACTCCTCTTGATCATGTACTATATGCTGATCGCTATTCCTGGCAAACAGCCACTGTGACGAGCCAAAAAGACAAGGTCCTTGAACTCCTGGAGCTTATAGTCTAGTGAAGTGAACTGAGAAACGGAAAGTATATAAACACATAAATAAGATAAAAAAATTTGTCATAATTGCTCTGAAGAGAGCCTGGTGAGATGAGTATGACTATTTATACTTATTTTGCTGAAGAGAAACTAGGGTTCTTTCAAGTTGTTAAGTGACTTATCCAAGGTCAGACAAGTAGTAAGAGCTGGAACTCAGAGTTTTTCAGTTCTAAATGCTATTTTCTTTTCACCGTGCCACACTGTTTCTTGCAGTACTCTCTTTGGTGTCTGTGCTGTGGTCTGAGGCCACTGTTAGTCTCCGAATTGAGTCTGGAGATGGGAACAGGCATCTTGAGGAACTGAAGAGAAGAAAACCTAGGCTAGAAGAAAACCTATGGTCTGTGGGTGACTAGACTCGTTTGATTTCCAGAGCTGGACAAACCTGGATTGCGTATCAACTCTCTATGTACCTTCACATGGCCATGTGTTAGATTAAAGATGCAAGTTCTCATGGCTTCGTTCTCCCCAAATGAGCGATAATACAGGTGACTTTCTTTAAAAGCTTACCATGAGACACCTTGGTTGATAGGTAGTAGCAGCACAGAGGTTCATTGGAAGCTCAAACAAGTCCTATTGATGTAGTACAAAGGCTCAAATGTTCTGCACAGCTGTATTTCTGGAAATGCCAAGCTCTAGTAAAGAAACTGTATGTAAAAGCACTTTAAAAGGTAGCAGGCTTTCTTTTTCTCTTTTCTTTGGGCTAATAAATTCTGTACCTTATAAGCAGAGAACTTTGCAGCTGGGAGAGTGTGTCCTAAGTCTCCCGGAAAGAATTTACTAGGCTAGACCCGGGCACCAATCGGACAGACCTTGCCAGCAGGCCCCTGAGATGTGCAATGGTCACAGACCTAGGAGCATACTGTTGCCGCTTCAGAGAGTCGTACGGTTGATATCCAAACACTGACAATAAAAACTTGTGGGTTTTACACTGTGATTAAATCTTCAAGAGTGTTAAGAGTTTAGGGCATTAGTGAGTTATGTTTTAGTTGCCTCCCAGAAAAATCAGTATTTTCTATTACAGTCCCTTCAAATTCAGCTCAGTGCATTTCAGGAAAAGATCCTATTGGCAGATACTAGTTTTTTTTCTGTTGTTGTCGTTATCGGGTCTTAGCCTAATGGCACCTCAACCCATATCCCATATTACCCCTCCACCTACCCAGTCAGCTTTTGATTCGAGTTTGTAGGATTCCAGTCCAGCTCTGGCAAGGCCATTCTAATCTAAGGTAAGAGAGAATATTGAAGGTAGTCCTTTTTGTTTTGAGAAAAGATCATTTTCAACTACAGCCCATGTTGTTTCTGGCTGTTCCTCTAGAAATGTGCCAACTCTCCTCCTGTTGTGAGATTTTCCTTCTCCTGGGAAGAGGAGAACATTTAGTCCAGCAGTGCTTCATCACTCGACTCCCACCCCTTTCCCCTGACCTGCTCGCCATTGGGAAAGAGGGAACTTGTGAGTCTCCACAGCCTGTCGGCTAGTCATAGGCTCTCTTGGGAGTAAGGGATGTTTGTGCAGAAGCGATCTGCACGTTCAGTGGACATAGTCCAGACCCCACCAGCCGTGGGCATTTCTCCTAAGAGACGGTTTTGGAATTTAACTTGCTGCTTTTTTTAAGAGCTTGATTTACAGAGCTTTCAAGGAAAGGAATAGTGAATTACTAGTCAACATCTTCTTAACTCCCACACCGGCCTAGCAAATACAATTCAATTCAAAAAACATTGACACTTCAAATGTGTCTGGCTCTAGGCTAGGTGTTCTGGGGACATGAAGATAAATAAGATTTGGTTCTCTCATCTGTAGAGCTAACAATCTGGTGTGTGTCTGAGGGATTACAATTTAGTCCTTTGCTTAAAATAAAATAGAAAGGTAGTTCACATTGGATAGCCTTTTCTATACTGGGCGTAGTGGTAGGGATATTTATATTTGCTGGCAACATTCTTTTTTGCTGACTACCCCTTATGAATAACTATAAACATTCAATTCAGCCCAATGCACAGTTATTGAACACTTGCTGTGTACGTTGTTCTGGAATACAGTTAGTGGTCATAGAAAACTCACTAGTCTATGACAGGATTGAACCTATAGCTGTGGTTCCTGTAGCAACATGCTCTGAGCCAAGCCATCACTGTTCAGATGTCATTTGGCTATTGGAAAGAAACTCCGCATCTTAATGATATCTGCGTAGCTCCACTTCTTAACCTATCACAGGGATGAGATCCTAGGTGCTCCATCCTTGTTTCCCTTTGAAACATTAGATTCTTATGCACTACACAACCATGATGTAGAAACAGGATGAGCTTAAATCTGTCCCTTTCCTGAGGAAGAACATCCAGTTGTAAACCCATGTCCCATGGATGCTGGATGTTGCACACTCTCTTGCAAGAAGAGCACCACCTAATGAGGAGGCCTCAGGGGAGCAGCAGGAGCCTGGTACTGTGACAAGGTTCACAGATTCCAGTCCTGGCTCTGCCGTCCATTAGACGTGTGTCTTTGGGTTCCAGTTTTCTCATCACTCAAATTGTGATAAAAATGTCTCCTCTATCTGTCTCCAAAAGATACTGTTATAATCCTTGAGAAAACTAGATATGACAGGAGGATTCTGATTTCATATGTACGTGTACACATAGAAAATTACTGGAAGGGACTACATCTAAATGTTAAAAGTGGTTTTCTTTGGGTGGTGGGATTACAGATAATTTTTATTTTTTTCTTTGTGGATATTGTATGAAAAATTGGTGCAATCGGCATTATTGCTTTCATAATCTGAAAAATAAAAGGCTATTTTTAAAAGAAAAAATAGAGTGTTTAGAAAGAAGTAAGTGCTTTATTACACTTGTGCTTTGTGCTCGATACTGTGCTGGACCCTGGAGACAGTGTCCCTGCCCTCAAGGAGCTTACAGTGTGGATAGGAGATGGATCAGTCAGCAGGGACTGTGGCAGAAGTGCTTTAGCAGGACAGAAGAGGAACAGATGCCAGCCTGGGTAGAGGGCAGGCATGGGGCATCAAGGAAAGCTTTCTGGAGGAGACAGTACCTGAGCTGGATCTTGACGGAGAAGGGCAAGCTAGCCACAGGAAGAAGAGTTTGAGGTCTGGGGAGAATCTTCCAAACAGAGGCAATGGCATGTACAAAGGGTCAGAGGCTTTAATGTTCCAGAGAGTCATGGTGGATGGATTATGAAAAATTACTTAGGAAAGCTTTTCCCATCGCTCTCTGTCGGCCACACAGGCTGTGTAAAAACTAAGGAATCTCAAAGTTACAAACCTGGAGGTGGTGGGGCAGGGGTGGTACAGAACCTTGCCAAATTAAGCCTGTGACCTGTTTCTTGGCATAGCTTCCTTTCTCTTTCTTTTCTTTCCCGTGGGAGCCATCAGGAAGATGAAAGAAGCAGAGAGTACCTGTTTAGGGGTAGCTGTGATGTGAAACCCAATCCTCTCATTAGAGTCCCTGACAAAGACTTCTCCATGTGCAACCTTCCTTTGTGGGAACCTGCGGCTGCTGAGAGAAGGACATCCTCAGCTGCAGGATCAATCACTGGGACTCAGGCTGGCTCCATGTCAGTGGCTGAAGCGCCTGGGCTGCATGCCCAGTGGGCATGACTTGCTTCTTTCCTCCTCTGTGCCTCTGAACCCTGCCCTCTCAGATCAGAGCCTGCACCTGCACCATGTGACCAGGCACGCAGCTCTTTTGCTCCTGATGCTTTAAAGAGAAGCCCCTCTGATTTTTAACTACCAGTCTTCATCCGTTGCTTATTTATCAACCTGAGTGGTGCGCATGGGATGTAAGTGACACATGTCAGCAGTTGAACAGCTCACCCTGGTGGAAGCTGTCTCGGGAAGTAGAAAGAGCTCTGCACCTGGAATCAGAAGATGTAGGCTCCAGGGCAGCACCACAGTGTTCCAGTTGCTTGAGTTTGCATTTCCTGCTTTGTAAAATGGGGCTAACTGTGCTGGGGTCAGGGAATGGGGAGTATCTGACTGTCATGCTTAAAAGTATTGGCATTGGAATCAGACTGACCTGAGTTTCAGACCCAGCTCTGTCATTTACTACTGTGTCCCTGGGCGGATTACTAAACCTCAACAAGCATCCATTTCCCTTCATAAAATGGAGACAATAATAGTGTCTATCTCAGAGCATTGTTGGAAAGGATTGAATGAACCAATGTATATGTATCTTTTACCACATAGTAAGCACTCAACAAATGTCAGCGGCTATTATTATTTTATAAAGTCACTTTGTAAAATTCTGTAAGTCAGTAATATCAGTAATTATCATTAATAATGAATATAACTGTGGCAAGATAATATACATTTGAATATTCATACAGATACCTGGAAATCAACCAAGTAATGATAGCTAAAGTATGAAAAGTAAATTTGTTTGCAAAAATTAAGTGACTGGAGAATTAGAAGAACAAAAGAGGAAAGCTGTGATTCCTGCACTTGAAAGAAATTGACTGCAAATGGTTAAAGACAAACTAAAAATTACATTTTATTTTCCTCCAGAGAAGATGCTGCCAACCTTTCCCACTGAAGGCAATTAAGACAGTAACCACGCTGCAACGCTAGCTCTAATACCTTCATGTGGTATTTATAAATGGCCCAATAAGCCCTGGAAACCATGATATGTCACATAAAAAGTGCTAATGACAGCACATTATATGAATCGCTGAGAAGCACCAATTGAAAATCTCACTCTACCGTCAACCATTTATATTGCTCCCAGATTGCAATACTGAGGGATTACAGTTACAGTCAGTTGTGCAGCGACCTCAGTAAATCAGGGAGAGGGAGAAGAAGCAATTGCAGCCTCACTGTGCTTGAGCTTTAGGAGCACAGTGTGCCATCCTCGAAGCAACCTTCCGGCGATGGAGGAGCAAGGCCAGCCCTGGAAATGCGAAAAGCTGCAGCTTACCTAACTTCATCGGTTCACCTAAAACACTAGAATATTATCGAAAAATAATCTGACTAGAAAGAGAGGAAGGGAGGGAGGGAGGAAGAAAAAGAATGAAAGGAGAAGAAAAGTGGAATGCCCTTTGGTAGGTTGGAAAGATCTTTTGCGAGTGCCAAAATATGACAAACTTGTAGTTATTTCACCTTAAACATTATATTTACAAACATTAAGGGCACAATGATGTCTGGTTATGACATTTAGGAACCAAGAAATAGGCCTCTGATAGAAGTGACCATGAGAGCCAAACATAATACATTGTCTTTTCTAACTCAATTTTGATGTTTTGTTTGTTTAAATAAAAGCAGAAGTCTTTAAAAATAGAAATAGAATATTGTTTTTAATTCTTATTTAAATGCCCTACACTATTTATAAAGTTTAAAAAATCTATCAGTCATTAGGTACTTCACTCACTAACTTTCAACTATTATCAATCTCTGTTCATTTCATCTCTGATTTGGTTTTAAGCATTGAAAGGATTGAATAGAACACGTCATTTTGACTCACTCTAAATCTGACTTGAGCAGACCTGCCTTCTGCTCCAAATTCACTGCCCTCATCTTAATGTCAAAATCCTTGTAGTGTTTCTTCATTAGAGCAGTGATTCTCAAGTCTGTGCACATTATAGTCACCTAGAGGGCTTTAAAAAAATACCTATGCTTTGGAACCACCCCCCAGGGACTCTGATTCAGTTTGTCTATAGAGGAGGGCAGGTGTTTGTATTTTTTAAAACTCCCGGAGTGATTCTAATGTGCAGCCGGAATTGAGAACCACTTAGTTACAGGGTGCCATTTACCCTGATTAAATTAAAAATTACCCTTTCGTTTTCCTGTACTCTTTTGTACCCAACTTGTGCTTCAACAGTCAAGATATTAACAAAAATTTTAAACTGTCTATCATTAATTCATTTGCCAGATATTTATTGAGTATCTATTATGTGTCAGACACTTTTCTAGTTTCTGAGGAGATAGAGGTAAAGGAGGAAGACAAGATCCCTGCCCTCATTGGAGATTACAGTCTAGCAGGGGAGACTAATAATAAACAAGTAAACTAACACTAACATAATTAATTACAAAATTCAGAATGGTATGTAGGAAGTTGAAGAATAATGAGGAGAGGATACCTCTTTGGAAAGTGTGGCCGAGGAAGTCTTCACTGGGAAAGCAGCCATTGGAGAAGCTGGTGGAAGAGCAGAGCGTCCTAGCAGAGGAAGCAGCATCCGCAAAGGCTGCAGTGGGGAGAGGCTCTGTCACACATCAGAGGCTGCGCAGTGTCTCTAAGACTACCCTGAAGCGTGCACCAGGCACAGAGGCAGCCAGCCAACTGCTGGGTACAATTTATCTCGGGCTCCCACACCTGATTCCCGACCCTACCTGTGTCACCAGCACTTGGCAAACTGCTTTGCTTCCTGTCTCTTCGTGTGAATGATGGTATCCCACTGCCTGCCCCTACGTCTGGGGTCCTTGACCAAGCCTGATGCCTACTGCGTTTCCCTGTCACCGACCTGGCCATTTCCATGTGCACCCTCTGTCACCTCTCAGCAGGCTCTGAAACAAGAATGGCAGAATAACAATACTTGTGGAAGCTGGTGTTGAACATTTTGGAGTTTGTCATACAATTCTGTTTTTGTGTATGTTTAAGAATTCAGTCATTTTTTAAATGTCTTCATGCTAGTGTGTTGTGACATACAGTAAAGCCAAGCACTGTTTTGGTTGTTCTGGGACATAAAAAATAAAAGTCAAATTCCTTCTCTCCATGTTCACAATCTCTTTGGGTTGACAGAACATAGAGCCTTTGAGAGGGAGCTAATAGATGATGCTCTAAGGTCTGTCTTGTTCGCTCGGTATCTCCAAAGCCAGACCTCCGAGTAGGAGATATTACTGTTGTCTGGAAAGAAAGTGCTAGAGGGGAGAGTCAGGGAAGGCTTGTACAACAAGATGTCATTAGTGGACACTTGTAAGATTAGTTACCCAAAGAATACATGTTCCTGAGAAAGCTCCTTGCCCCAGGGCACCATCTTCTAGACAGTGGGAAGGAAGGAGTGCCTTAGGATGGAAGGAAGACCAGGAGTTCTGTATCTGATCCCAGTTTTTGCCACCAGCTCATTCATCCTGGGGCACTGGGTACTCTGGGTTCACCTCAGATGTGGGTGTTGAACTCGACCCTTTGAGGTTCCCTTCAGCTCTGATGTTTTCTTATTCACTGTCAAGATTTCTATACCGGTATCTTCAGACATACCTCCCAGCTGAACTGACACTAATAAAACTTTAAAAAATAAAACTAAACCACACTGTTTTACTTTTAAATCACACAGGGAGTAATTCCTCTTTTCTCAAGGCTCTTGTAACCCTGTTATAGCAGTTATCACTTTCGTTATTAGAGTTGTTGGGGTACATCTAATTTCCTCTCTCTGACGGTAAGCTCCTTGAAAACACAAGCCATCTCTCATGTCTTTATCTCTCTCACAATTCCCTGATCATAGTCAGTCCTTACTGAATTCTAAAGATGCTCAGTGACTGGAAATCTGGGGGCTGCAGAGCACTACTTAGTAATGGAAATATGGAAGGCAGGTGTTTATTGTCAGGTGTTGCATGCACACTGTGTAAAAGAAGATAGTTACCTTGGTCCTTAAGAGACTGGGCTCTGGAGTCAGATCTGGATGTGAATTCATCTCCACTGTCTACTTGTTGTGTCACATTTGGCAGATTTTCTCATCTTCCATCACCTGTATAATGAGGATGCCTATAGTTTGTACATCACAGGGTCCTTGTGAATGCTTAAGAAAGTGCCTGACAGTAAGTATATAAAAATGTGACCATTATTCTAAATATATGAAAATTATTCCTTGGACATAAATTGTAGTAATATTTTCTTAGGTCAGTCTCCCCAGGCAAAAGAAATAAAAGCAAAAATAAATAAATGGGACCCAATAAAACTTGTAAGCTTTTGCAAAGGAAACCATAACAAAACAAAAAGACAACCTATGGACTGGGAGAAAATATTTGCAAATGATGCTACTGACAAGGGCTTAATTTCCAAAATATACAGATACCTCATGTAACTCAATATTAAAAAAAAAAGAAAGAAAAGCAAACAACCCAATCAAATAATGGGCAGAAGACCTAAATAGACATTTCTCCAAAGAAGACATACAGATGGCCAGGAGGCACATGAAAGGATGCTCCCCATCTCTAATTATTAGAGAAATGCAAATCAAAACTACAATGAGGTGGGACTTCCCTGCTGGTCTAGTGGGTAAGACTCCATGCTCCCAGTGCAGGGGGTCTGGGTTCAATCCCTGGTCAGAGAACTAGATCCCACATGCATGCTGCAACTAAGAAGCCCACGTGTCACAACTAAGAAGTGCACATGCCACAACTAAGAAGTCCACATGCCGCAACTAAGAAGCCCACATGCTGCAACTAAGAGTCCGCATGCTGCAACTAAAGACCCCACATGCCACAGTGAAGATCCCACCTGTTGCAACTAAGACCCAGTGCAGCCAAAATAAATATTTAAATATTTTTTTAAAAAACTACAATGAGATATTACCTCACACTGGTCAGAATGGCCATCATCAAAAAGTCTACAAATAATAAATGCTGGACAGGTTGTGGAGAAAAGGGAACCCTCCTACACTGTTGGTGGGAATGTAAATTGGTGCAGCCACTATGGAAAACAGTATGGAGGTTCCTTAAAAAACTAAAAATAGAGCTACCATATGATCCAGTAATCCCATTCCTGGGCATATATCTGGAAAAGATGAAAACTAATTTGAAAAGATACATGCACACCAATGTTCATAGTAGCACTATTCACAATAGCCAAGATATGGAAGCAACCTAAGTGTCCATCAACAGATGAATGGATAAGATGTGGTATATGTATACAATGGAATATTACTCAGCCATAAAAAAGAATGAAATATTATCATTTGCAGCAACATGGATGGACCTAGAGATTATCATACTAAGTGAAGTAAGTCAGACAAAGACAAACATTATATCACTTATATGTGGAATCAAAAAAAAACAAATCAACATATTACAAAACAGAAACAGATTCACAGACATAAAAAACCAATTTATGGTTACCAAAAGGGAAAAGGGAGGGGGAGGGATAAATTAGGAGTATGGAATTAACAGATACACACCACTATATATAAAATAAATAAATAACAAGGACTAACTGTATAGCACAGGCAACTATATTCAGCATCTTGTATAATAACTTTCGTCTTTGGCTTCTTTTAATTTATTCTTTATGTTCCACCATAAGTTCCACAGCTTATTTCCACCCACTAAATCATCTGGCTTTTCCAGCTCCCTGATAAGGCAGGTAGATAGCACAGATATACTTATCCTGTTTGGCAGAGAAGAAAACTGAGGCTCAGAGAGGTCCAGCAACTTATTCAAGGGGACACAGCAAGACCGAGCCAGTTGTTCTGAGTTCTGTGATTCTTCATTACTACTTCATCTCCTCCCTCTGGTTGGTTCTGCCACAGCTTTGTCAAGTTAAGAATTCAGGTTAACCGTGTCTGCTAGCGGCCAAGGCAGATAGAAATGGCAATGAGGAAGCAAAATAAAAAGCTGGCTTCAGGGTAAAATAAAATGATTCAGGAGGTAAAACCTGGGATTTAACAGTGACTGACTTATAGATTTACATTTTTACTGAATAATGAAAGAACAAAGGAAGAAAGGAACAAATTTTCAGTTTCATGCAGCAGCAGGTTAGTTTCACTGCTTATAGTGACTATATTTTAGAGATATAGAGTTTACCTGTCTTATGGCAGCTGTCATTTTCCTCATTATTATTTATGTATATGTCTGCCTCCTTGAAAGTGGGGCTACTTTAAAACCTTTCCACCAATGCAAGAGCTGAGCCATCCCCTGATGTTTAGCCATCTGATGATGGATGGCAGATCCAGTTCCAGAAGTCAATGAAATTGTTTGGGAGAGCCACAGCAGGGCATTTTCCTGAGGAAAGTTCCAAGGTGGCTCTGAAAGACAAAAGGTAATTAATGTCCCTTCATTAACCGTACCTCCTGAGAAGTACTGCAAACATATATTTGAAGATTTGCCATGAATGCAAACTGGTCTGGACCCTTGCCCTTGGGGGCAAATAAAGGAAAGGTGTTGTCAATGTCCAGGACAGCATACCAAGTGCCATCAGTCTGTGCAGTGGATTCAGCTGCAGCTACAATGTCTGGAATAGCGGGGGCTGCAGGAGTAACAACTTAATGCAGTTGGTGATAATCTACCATAAGTCTCCAGTTCCTGTTCCTCTGGACCTACAGAGCTATAGTATTGAGATACTATATCTCTTAATATCCCTGCTGCCTTTTAGACCTTAATCAAGACTGTGATTTCCCTTTCTCCTCCTGGGACCACCTGGAGATAGAATAGGGAGGTGGGCTGGGGAGTGATTAACGTGTCCCACTAGATGTGAATATTCCCGCTACATGTAAATGTCCTAATACATGTCTCATTACTTCTCTACATGTGACTTTTCTAGATCAGGAGAATCCCCTCTGGATATTATGAGCATTCACAGCACAAACATGTAAAACATCAATGCCAATACACATTCTATAAGGAATATACATTGGAAGCCACAAAAACAAGACATTGAATTGGTCCAAAGGGCCTCACCCACAAGATCACTTTAGATTTATTTTTCCTACTGGAAACCCTGCCCAATCCTTATTAGTTGAATTCAGGAGCCTCCTCCCCAATGAAATGGGTAGAATGGTGACTTGGGCACCTGTATCTAAAAGAACCATAAGAGTTTGAGTTCCTTCCTCCCCAAAGTTTCCCAACTTACTTGAATGGACGCATATGGTCTTTGGTCCTCATGGAGAAAGGGAGACCTCAATTCTACCTTTAGTCATCTTTCTCCTTAAAACAGCTAGAACCGGGATAGAGGGGAAGGGAAGGATCAGGGATGCTGAGGAAGAAAGCAGCTCCACACCAGTAAGCAAGGCTTTGCATTTACATTGTTAGGCATCTTAAAAATAACAGCTTTTTGAGGTAAAAATTCACCTACCAGAACATTCACCCTCTAAAAGTGTACAGTTCAATTGTTTTAGTACTAATATATTCATAGAGTCGTGCAACCATCACCACAATCTATTTTAGAATATCACCCAAAAAGGAAACCCCATGCCTATTAGCAATTACTCCCCATTCTCCTTTTCCCCCAGCCTCTGGCAACCACTAATCCACTTTCTATCTCTGTAGATTTGCCTATTCTAGATATTTCATATAAATATGATCATACAGTATGTGTCCCTTTGTGACTGGCTTTTTTCACTTAGCATAATGTTTTCAAGGCTCATCTGTATTGTAATATGTATCGATACTTCATTCCCTTCTATTGCTGAATAATATCCTGTTGTATGGCTATACCATGTTCTATTTACCTACTCGTCAGTTGATAGACATTAGAACTATTTCTACATTTTGGCTATTATGAAAAATCCTGCTATTAAACATAAGTGTACAAGTTTTTATGTGGCATATATTTTCATTTCGCTTTGGTATACACCTTGGAGTGAAATTGCTAGGTCATGTGTTTAACTTTTTGAGGAACTGCCAAACTGTTTTCAAAGTGACTTCACCATTTTTTATTCCCACAAGCCATGTATGAGGGTTCTAATTTCTCCACTTCCTCACCAACACTTGTTATTGTCTGTCTTTTGATTATAACCATCCTAGTGAGTGTGACTTATATCTCATTATGGTTTTGATTTGCTCTTCCCTAATGACTAATGACGTTGAGCATCTTTTCATGTGCTTATTGGCCATTTATGAATCTTCTTTGGATAAATGTCTATTCAAATTCTTTGCCGTTCTTTAAGTGGGGGTCTATTTGTCTTTTACTGTTGGATTGTAAGAGCTCTTAATAATACAGATGCTTTATTGGATATATGATTTGCAGACATATTTCCAATTCTGTGTGTTGTCTTTTCATTCTCTTGATAGTGTCTTTTAAGCACAAAAGTTTCTAATTCTGATAAAATCCAACTTATATATTTTTCTTTTTGTCACTTATGCTTTTGGTGTCTAATCCAAGGCCACGAAGATTTACTCCGATGTTTTCTTCTAAGAGTTTTATAGTTGGCTCTTACGTGTAGATCTCTGATCCATTTTGAGTTAATTTTTGTATATGATGTGAGATAGGGATTCAGTTTCATCCTTTTGCATGTGGATACAGTTGTTCCAGCACCATCTGTTGAAAAAACTATTTTTTTTCTCATTAAACTGTCTCGGCATCCTTGTTGAAAATCAATTGACCATAAATGTAAGGGCTTTTTTCTGTACTTTTAATATTCTATTAATCTAAATGTCTGTCTTTATGCCAGTACCACACTGTCTTGATTACTGCAGATTTGTAGTAAATTTTGAAATTGAGTATGAGTCCCATGAAGAAAATGTTCTTCAGTTACAAAATTGTCTTAGCAACTACTTTCAGTTTTGAGCATTGTGTCAGCTGCTCATAGCTCAACCAAATGAACTGCCGACGTTCAGTCCACCCAAAGACCCATATTGGGTGGCAAGGTCATCATTACTGACATCACCTATTTCAGCTTTAGGAATCCCTTGGCTCAGTAACCTCAGCCACACTGACTTTAGGTTGGGGTAACAGGACTCACTGCCCCCATTGTCATGATAATATCCTTTCCCTCACCCAGCTGGGGAGAGTGAACAACAGACATGGTACAATTTTGGTGGCTTGTTTCAATCCTACCTCTCACTGCTCAGCCTCTAAATATTAATTCAACTTTTGTTCATTAATAGGCAGGACACTGGGGGACCCTTACTCCCCAACCTCACCCACCACTTGGGTGAGAGCGTTCACCACCAGATCCTGGGAAGGCTTCATATATCCCTAAACCTGGCCTACAAAGCCCTTGTCCTTCCTCTTCCATAAAATCATGCCACTGTCAGCACCCCATCCTCATCACTACAGCTGTCAAGAACTGTGAAGGGCCTGAGATTTTACCCTGCTTGCAAACTAGTATGTTAGCCTTTGCTGCTTCATAGATGTAGGCAGAAGACACAAGACTCCTGGGTCAGCAACAAAAGACTATGTACTCATGCACAGCAAGCATCATGAACATTAGCATATCTGCACCGGTTCTTCTGGCCACCAGGTCCCACAGGGGCAGTGCAGTGGGCCCATGTGTATGCTCCCCATGCAGTGGGTTTGAGTTGCAGCTGAGGAATTCAGGACCAAGGACCCAGCACTTTTTGAGCAAGCAGCAAACATTGTAGCAAGCAGTACACAAACCAATGTTCCTCCCCCCAGAAGCATGCATGGTAGTTATATACCGTGGTCACTGACCCATTTTATTGCCTATGTGAGTAGCTACATAAACTGCTCTTTATCAGAATACAGATAAACCTTGTAGACCGGCACACTCACCAAGAACATGCAAGACAATCAGGGCTGGTGGCCACCAGTTTGGTGGCCTCTCCCAGAATTCCACCCCTTGGCCCTATATGTTCTTGGCTGAGCTCAAATTTACATCTAAGTGTGACAGTCTGTCAGTCACTCTGGTTAATCTGACTGACAGAAGTCTGGGACCAAATTTGTTCAATTTGTTTCATACAGTATGATGGTTAATTTTATGTGTCAAGTTGGCTAGGCTGTGGTACCCAAATATTTAGTCAAACATTCTAGATATTTCAGTTAAGGTATTTTTTTAGATGAGATTAACATTTAAATCAGTAGACTTTAAGTAAAGCAGATTGTCCTCCATAATGTGGGTGGGCCTCATCCAATCAGTTGAAGACCTTAATAGAAACAAAACTGACCTCCCCTGAGCAAGAAGGAATTCTGCCAACAGACTGCCTTCCAACTCTAACTGCAACATAACTCTTCCCTAGGTCTTCAATCTGCTGGCCTACCCTACAGATTTTAGACTTGCCAGCTTCCGCAATCATGTGAGCCAATTACTTAAAATCAATCTCTCAGGTAGGTAGGTAGATAGATAGAGAGAGAGAGAGAGAGAGAGAGAGAGAGAGAGATACACACATAACATCCTATTGGTTCTGTTTCTCTAGAGAACTCTAATTCATATAGCATTTAATTAAAGTTACTATCAGAAGGACCTTTATAAAATACTGACAATATTGTATTACAATTCACCTGTTCATCTTTCTTTCTTCTTCTTTCCCAGGAGAGGAGAAACACTTGAGTTGAAAGAGATTGTGAAACTTTGGGTATAGAGACTCTATTTTAGTAATCTCTCTGTTCCTCAACTATAGTAGGCATTCAATTAAGGTTTGTTGAATGAGAGGGACTGAGTGTGTGAGTACATGATTGGAGTTCTTCTATTGCCTCTGGTTGGCTTCCCTAACATCTCCATCCAGCAAAAATGTCTAGTTATCTTTCAAGCTTCATATCACCAATCAGCTCTTTCTCAGAGCTGTTCTTGAATTCTTCTAAGTGAATGTTTTCTCTCCTGCTTCTAAATTTCATTAACATTTTAACTGTATCCCTTTATGCATTTAGTAGGTATGATGTTGTCTATAAATATTCATAGTCTTTTGCAAACTTGTCATATTTCCCTTCCTAGAGTATAAGTTCCTTGAGAGTAGGGGCTTGGTATACTGATTCTTACATCTCCTCTAGCACCTAGTACACAGTTGGTACCTAATAAACAGTCAAAAATTGTCTGCTGACTTGGGCTGTCTCAAATGAGAGTAGGGAATCAGTGACACAAATGTGCTAATTATCCACATCTGGTCTTAAAGGTGTTTCTGATTATTAGTTAGCAGTTCAGTTTCCCTTTAGGAAACATGGCCCTTTTGCTAATGATCACTTTAACTACCACACATCTCTGTAATGACTGGTTGCCTTTAAAATGAGCCAATAACTAGATGTTTATGGAGAGCATACATGTGAAAGACCTGTGAAGAGAATACACAAAAGGTTCAGAGACCCAGTAGAATGGGTGGTGAATTTTTCTAGAAGTCCTACTTCATATATCTCATTATCATCTTCATCTTCTGAGCTACCATAAAATGAGAGCCTGCTATATGCCAGGAACTAGGTCATTTCATACCATGTTTTTTAATCTTTAAAATAACTGGAATTTTTCTTTAATTGTTACTTTTTAATTTTAGATTTATTTTTTATCAAGGTAACATTGGTTTATAACATTGTATAAGTTTCATGTGTACCCTATTGTATTTCTACTTCTGTGTACCATACAGTGTACTCACCACCAAAGAACTGGAAATACTATCTTTAATCTACTGTTGAGGAAACGGAGGCCTAAGGACTTTAGGTAATTTACCCAGAAATCACTCACAGCCTACCTAATCTTCATACCCTGCTCATATCTAAGCTCTCTGAAGTCCATCTCAGCAATATTTCTCAAAGTCAAGACATCCACTGTCATTACTCCAGTCTCTCTGTCATTGTTTAGTCCCTCTTTAGCTCTTGTCTGGGTCATCACAGGGGGCTTCTCATGGTTCCCCTGCCTGTAGTTTCTTCTACTTCCAGTATGTCTTCCACAGTATTAGACACAGACATAGACATAGTCATGTCACTCACCTTCTTCAAAAACCTTTGTTAGATTCCCATTGCCCTCAACTCCTAAGCATGGCATTCAAGGATTTTTGTAACCTGGACTTGCCCTCACTTTCTAGTCCTATTTTGAACCAGTTACTCCCAGATTAATATCCACAATAGGAATCCCTCACTCTGGTTCTCTAGTAGCACTTTAATTATGTTACACCTGGTTCTCCAATACTGTCTATCATAGTTGTAAATACACAGGTCAGTCTCTCCTTTTAGACAATGAACAAATTTAAGGCAGAGAATATTATGACTTACTGTGCCTAGCACATAATAGGTGCATAAGGAAAGATTACTAAATTGGCTGAATTAAATTGAAATGAGCTTGAATTTGGGGTGAATAAGTCATTAGAAGCCATACCCCATTTTGAGGAACAATTACAGCTGTGGCCTAAAGGGACACATTTATGATTATGAATTGATTATAAAATGATTATAAATTCTTAAATCGGTCTCTATACTGTAAGACGCCAACCATTCAGGCAGTTGTGTATCAACTACAATATGGACAGAATGGATCTCAGATACATTTAGGACAACTTTTCTAAGTGTTTTGCTAGCTCTGAAAAGAACCTGGGTGCAGTGGTTCCATACCAACTCAAATAAGACTTGAGAGGGGATTTGAAGGGTGAGAGAGAGGTAGCTTGCCAAATGAAATGTCTTAGAAACACCAATTTAATGACTTACATATAAGTTAATCATAAACACGTGCCACAGAAAAGGAATGTTTTGGCTCTCTGTGGACCACAAATGATTGAAAAATAGTTGGAGATATTTCCTGAGCCTAAAAATGAAGAGAGAGCAGGTCTGTACTTCTTTAACTATGAATATTAGTGCAACAGATAAATTATCCAGGGGGTCTGGGGAAGGTAGAAATATGGACAGGAAATAAGAAAATGAGATTCAGCTTGAAAGTATGCTCCAGGTACATCTGGGGCAAAATAATCAGAAACAGAAAATTTTGTTTGAGGGAGAATGCAATAAAGTTATGGAGACTACAAGGCATTCAGGGTAATTTCTAGTTGGTATGGCCATTGTGCTTTTGGTAATATCAAGATTTACCTGGCAGAAGAAAGCTTTTGCTAAAATTGGACTAACTTTTCCAGATAACTCAAGGAAATAAATGAACAAAGTCAAAACTGTACTCTTTGAGCATAGAGTCCAGAGGCAAGATGGAGCCTGAGATCCAAAGCAAGAGAAAACTGAAGTTCAAGTTCAAATGAGATACCTTTGCTAGGAAAGGACACAATCTTTGTCTGAAGCCATGAACACATTATGGACCATCAACAGAAGACCTTCCTAGAAGTGTTTATCCATCCTTATAATTTGAAAACACTTTTTGAAGTGATCAGACATCTGAATAGGCCAAGCTAAAGTCCAGTCATGATAGGCAAGTTCTGACCTTGGAAACTGGGCCATGCAGTGTTATACAGGTACATTGAAGTGAAGACCAAATGCTCTAATGACAAGGAAATACAAAGATGTTTTCTTCAAGTCTAGAAAAGAGAGTTGAAGAAAATAATCTATTGCTTTCTAGGAGGCAGGATATCTTGATCTTATAATAATCTCTGGATGCCCAATCAAGTATGAGAAAAATAACAATGATCAATGATAATTATAATCTTTTACATTTGTACAATGTGTTACCATTTACCTGGTGCTTCTTACTCATTGTCCCATAATCTTCTCAGTAACCACCAGACAATATTACTATTTCATTTTTACGGGTAAGAAACTGAAGCACAGAAATACCAATTTGCTAGCTAGTGGCAGTGTCAGGGACTCAAGACTGGTTCTTCTGAGCCCTAATTCAGTATTCTTTCCGTATCTAGATAATTTCATAACTTATTGGTATAACTCTGTAGGGAAGATTACTATAGCTTGTTGAAAGTTTCTTTACATAATTCATATCTCTTGTTGATTGAATTGATTGGATGGTCTAAGCGTTTTACTATACTAACTCATTTAATATTCACAGCAATACTGTGAGGTAGACCTTATTATTACCCTCATTTTAAAGATAGAGAAACAGGTAAAGAGCGATTAACTTGCCCACTGGTTAGTAAGTGGAGGGGCTGGAATTCAAATCCAGGCAGTCTGGCTCAAGGACTTACTCTTTACTACATTTTGCTGAATTTAGAAGCTACTTTATCATAAATATCATTTTTTCTGGTGAGGGGAAATCCATAACAAAAAGAAGTTGGCATCTAATTCTGGGTGTATCTAATCCTGAAATACAGATTTCAATTAACTGCATGTTTCTGTACTGGAGAAAAGTTAATGTGACATGCCTATCAGCAGATGACACACTGTGACTCCAACCTAGACATGTAGCTCTAGTCTCAGCCACTATTGTGACTGCTAAATCCTGGGTGGAAAGAGATTTCCAAAGTGTAAGAATAAGGAGTGAGAGTCTGTCCGAGCTCATTGAGAGAACGGGCTGAGACAAAGCAATAGCCAAAGGCCCCTGAGACAATAAAGCCCAGAGGATCTGAACTGGTTTGGTAACCTGGTGAGCCACAACCAACCCCCATCTCTGCATGAGACCCTCCAACACTAGCAGGTGCTGCTGCTAACATCTGCAGAAGATTTGGACTGCACTCCTGGATTTTAGCAGAAATTGTTCCATATCAATCAGCCAGCTGAATTCATCGAGGACCAGGCAATTCTAAACTGGTCTTGGTCCTCTGGCAGGGTGTCAGGCCTGAGCCTGGGAGGTGAGAGAGCCGAGTTCAGGACATTGGTCCACCAGAGACCTCCTGGCCCCTTGTAATATCAATCGGCAAGAGCTCTCCCAGAGATCTCCGTCTCAATGCTAAGACTCATCTCCACTCAACGACCGGCAAGTTCCAGTGCTGGACACCCCTGCCAAACAACTAGCAAGACAGGAACACAACCACACCCATCAGCAGAGAGGATGCCTAAAATCATAATAAGTTCATAGACACCACAAAACACACCACCAGACCTGATCCTGCCCGCCAGAAAGATAAGATCCAGCCTCATCCATCAGAACACAGGCACCAGTCCCCTCCACCAGGAAGCATACACAACCCACTGAAACAACTTACCCACTGGGGTCAGACACCAAAAACAATGAGAATTACGAACCTGCAGCCTGTGAAAAGGAGACCCCAAACACAGTAAGTTAAGCAAAATGATAAGACAGAAAAATACACAGCAGATGAAGGAGCAAGGTAAAAACCCACCAGACCAAACAAGTGAAGAGGAAATAGGCAGTCTACCTGAAAAAGAATTCAGAGTAATGAGAGTAAAGATGATCCAAATCTTGGAAATAGAATGGAGAAAATAGAAGAAACGTTTAACAAGGACCTAGAAGAAATAGAGAGCAAACAAACAATGATGAACAACACAATAAATGAAATTAAAAATTCTCTGGTAGGAATCAATAGCAGAATAACTGAGGCAGAAAAACGAATAAGTGACATGGAAGACAAAATAGTGGAAATAACTACTGCAGAGAAGAATAAAGAAAAAAGAATGAAAAGAATTGAGGACAGTCTCAGAGACCTCTGAGACAACATTAAATGCACCAACATTCAAATTATAGGGGTCCCAGAAGAAGAAGAGAAAAAGAAAGGACTGAGAAAATATTTGAAGAGATTATAGTTGAAAACTTCCCTAATGTGGGAAAGGAAATAGTCAATCAAGTCCAGGAAGCGCAGAGAGTCCCATAGAGGATAAATCCAAGGAGAAACATGCCAAGACACATATTAATCAAACTATAAAAAATTAAATACAAAGAAAAAATATTAAAAGCAACAAGGGAAAGGCAACAAATAACATACAAGGGAATCCCCATAAGGTTAGCAACTGATCGTTCAGCAGAAACTCTGCAAGCCAGAAGGGAGTGGCAGGACATATTTAACGTGATGAAAGGGAAAAACCTACAACCAAGATTACTCTACCCAGCAAGGATCTCATTCAGATTCGACGGAGAAATTAAAACCTTTACAGACAAGGAAAAGCTAAGAGAATTCAGCACCACCAAACCAGCTTTACAACAATGTTAAAGGAACTTCTCTACGCAGGAAACACAAGAGAAGGAAAAGACCTACAATAACAAGCCCTAAACAATTAAGAAAATGGTAATAGGAACATACATATCCATAACCACCTTAAATTTAAATGGATTAAATGCTCCAATCAAAAGACATAGACTGGCTGAATGGATACAAAAACAAGAGCCATATATAGGCTCTCTACAGAGACCCACTTCAGACCTAGGGACACATACAGACTGAAAGTGAGGGGATGGAAAAAGATATTCCATGCAAATGCAAATCAAAAGAAAGCTGGAGTAGCAATTCTCATATCAGACAAAATAGACTTTAAAAGAAAGACTATTACAAGAGACAAAGAAGGACACTACATAATGATCAAGGAATCAATCCAAGAAGAAGTTATAACAATTGTAAATATTTATGCATCCAACGTAGGAGCACCTCAATACATAAGGCAAATGCTATCAGCCATAAAAGGGGAAATCGATAGTAACACAATCATAATAGGAGACTTTAACACCCCACTTTCCCCAATGGACAGATCATCCAAAATGAAAATAAAAAAGGAAACACAAGCTTTAAATGACACATTAAACAAGATGGACTTAATTGATATTTATAGGACATTCCATCCAAAAACAACAGAATACACGTTCTTCTCAAGTGCTTATGGAACATTCTCCAGGATAGATCATATCTTGGGTCACGAATCAAGCTTCAGTAAATTTCAGAAAATTGAAATTTTATCAAGTATCTTTTCCGACCACAACACTATAGGACTAGATACAGGAACAAAACTGTAAAAAATACAAACACGTGGAGGCTAAACAATACACTACTAAATAACCAAGAGATCACTGAGGAAATCAAAAAATACCTAGAAACAAATGACAATGAAAACACGATGACCCAAAACCTATGTGATGCAGTAAAAGCAGTTCTAAGAGGGAAGTTTATAGCAATACAATCCTACCTAGAGAAACAAGAAACATCTCAAATAAACAACCTAACCTTACACCTAAAGCAGTTAGAGAAAGAAGAACAAAAACCTCCCCAAAGTTAGCAGAAGGAAAGAAATCATAAAATCACATCAGAAATAAATGAAAAAGAAATGAAGGAAACGATAGCAAAGATCAATAAAACTAAAAGCTGGTTCTCTGAGAAGATAAACAAAATTGATAAACCATTAGGCAGACTCATCAGGAAAAAAGGGAGAAGACTCAAATCAACAGAATTAGAAATGAAATCACAGAAGCAAAAACTGACACTGCAGAAATACAAAGGATCATGAGAGATTACTACAAGCAACTATATGCCAATAATGGTCAACCTGGAAGAAATGGACAAATTCTTAGAAAAGCACAACCTTCCGAGACTGAACCAGGAAGAAATAGCAAATATAAACAGACCAATCACAAGCACTGAAATTGAAACTGTGATTAAAAATCTTCCAACAAACAAAAGCCCAGGACCAGACGGATTCACAGGTGAATCCTATCAAACATGTAGAGAAGAGCGAACATCTATCCTTCTCAAACTCTTCCAAAATACATCAGAGGGAGGAACACTCCCAAAATCATTCTACGAGGCCACCGTCAGCCTGATACCAAAACCAAAGATGTCACAAAAAAAGAAAATTACAAGCAAACATCACTAATGAACATAGATGCAAAGATCCTCAATAAAATACTAGCAAACAGAATCCAGCAACACATTAAAAGGATCATACACCATGATCAAGTGGGGTTTATCCCAGGAATGCAAGGATTCTTCAATATACGCAAATCAATCAATGTGATACACCATATTAATACATTGAAGGAGAAAAACCATATGATCATCTCAATAGATGCAGAAAAAGCTTTCAACAAAATTCAAGACCAATTTATGCTAAAAACCCTCCAGAAAGTAGGCATAGAGGGAACTTACCTCAACATAATAAAGGCCATATATGACAAGCCCATGGCCAACATCGTTCTCAATGGTGAAAAACTGAATGCATTTCCACTAAGATCAGGAACAAGACAAGGTTGCCCACTCTCACCACTATTATTCAACATAGTTTTGGAAGTTTTAGCCAGAGCAATCAGAGAAGAAAAATAAATAAAAGGAATCGAAATCAGAAAAGAAGAAATAAAACTGTCACTGTTTGCACATGACATGATACTATACATAGAGAATCCTAAAGATGCTACCAGAAAACTACTAGAGCTAATCAATGAATTTGGTAAAGCAGCAGGATACAAAATGAATGCACAGAAAGCTCTTGTATTCCTGTACACTAATGATGAAAAATCTGAAAGAGAAATTAAGGAATCACTCTCATTTACCATTGCAACAAAAAGAATAAAATACCTAGGAATAAACCTACCAAAGGAGATAAAGACCTGTATGCAGAAAACTATAAGACACTGATGAAAGAAATTAAAGATGATATAAACAGATGGAGAGATATACCATGTTCTTGGATTGGAAGAATCAACATTGTGAAATTGACTATACTACCCAAAGCAACCTACAGATTCAATGCAATCCCTATCAAACTACCAGTGGCATTTTTCACAGAACTAGAACAAAACATTTCACAATTTGTGTGGAAACACTAAAGACCCCAAATAGCCAAAGCAATCTTGAGAAAGAAACAGAGCTGGAGGAATCAGGCTCCCTGACTTCAGACTATACTACAAAGCTACAGTAATCAAGACAGTATGATACTGGCACAAAAACAGAAATATAGATCAATGGAACAGGATAGAAAGCCCAGAGATAAACCCACACATGTATGGTCACCTTATCTTTGATAAAGAAGGCAAGAATATACAATGGAGAAAAGACAGCCTCTTCGATAAGTGGTGCTGGGAAAACTGGAGAGCTACATGTAAAAGAATGAAATTAGAACACTCCCTAACACCATACACTAAAATAAACTCAAAATGGATTAAAGACCTAAATGTAAGGCCAGACACTATCAAACTCTTAGAGGAAAACATAGACAGTACACTCTATGACATAAATCACAGCAAGATCCTTTTTGACCCACCTCCTAGAGAAATGGAAATAAAAACAAAAATAAACAAAGGGGACCTAATGAAACTTAAAAGCTTTTGCACAGTAAAAGGAAACCATAAAGAAGACAAAAATACAACCCTCAGAATGGGAGAAAATATTTGCAAATGAAGCAGCAAAGGATTAATCTCCAAAATATACAAGCAGCTCATTTAGCTCAATATCAAAAAAACAAACAACCCAATCCAAAAATTGGCTGAAGACCTAAATAGACATTTCTCCAAAGAAGATATACAGATTGCAAACAAACACATGAAAGGATGCTCAACTTCACTAATTATTAGAGAAATGCAAATCAAAACTACAATGAGGTATCACCTCACACTGGTCAGAATGGCCATCATCAAAAAGTCTACAAACAATAAATGCTGGAGAGGCTGTGGAGTAAAGGGAACCCTCTTGCACTGTTGGTGCAAATGTAAACTGATACAGCCACTAAGGAGAACAGTATGGAGGTTCCTTAAAAAACTAAAAATAGAACTACCATACGACCCAGCAATCCTACTCCTAGGCATATACACTGAGAAGACCATAATTCAAGAATAGCCATGTACCACAATGTTCACTGAAGCCCTATTTACGATAGACAGGACATGGAAGCAACCTATGTGTCCATCGACAGATGAATGGATAAAGAAGATGTGGTACATATATACAATGGAATATTACTCAGCCATGAAAAGAAACAAAACAGTTATTTGTAATGAGGTGGATGGACCTAGATTCTGTCATACAGAGTGCAGTAAGTCAGAAAGAGAAAAACAAATACCATATGCTAACACATATATATGGAATCTAAAAAAAAGGTTCTGAAGAACCTAGGGGCAGGACAGGAATAAAGACACAGGCATAGAGTATGGACTTAAGGACAAGGGGAGGGGGAAGGGTAAGCTGGGACGAAGTGAGAGAGTGGCATGGACTTACAAATACTACCAACTGTAAAACTGATAGCTAGTGGGAAGCAGCCGCATAGCACAGGGAGATCAGCTTGGTGCTTTGTGACCACCTGGAGAGGTGGGAAACAGAGGGTGGGAGTGAGAGGCAAGAGAGAGGAGATATGGAGATATATGTATACGTATAGCTGATTCACTTTGTTATAGAGCAGAAAGTAGCACACCACTGTAAAGCAATTATACTCCAATAAAGATGTTAAAAAAAAAGAATAAGTAGTGATATTTAAATTGTACAATATTTAAATGATATGACTCTGGAAGCATAATCAGAGATTCCCATTGGCAGGATGGTTGCTTCTTCCTTCTTAATGGGGAATGGAGAGAATGGAGTTCTCTTTTTTTCATTAGGAGAAAAGGGAATAGGCTTTTGGGATTTGATGTTGGGACATGCAGATACCCCTTGCCTTACTCTCTTATTTTTCTGTTCTTGCTCTGTAGAGAAGTGGTGACCAGGGGACTTGGACCCAATAGCTGACCTTCTAATTCAGCTCCTCCTTGTTTAAATCTACGAGCTTAATGGAGACAAGGCAGGGAAAATCGTGAACATCTGGATAGTTGACTCGCAGCTGACAGAAGGCCTTTTCCTAACAGGCTGAGTAAATTCTGCAGTAATTCCATAAGGGGTTTAAGTCACAGATGAGGATTCAAAGGGAATGAAAAGAACCATTCCAATCAAGGCTGAGGATAAAAATGTAGTGTTATCAAGCAGTGACATGCAGCAGTGTGGAATGAGTGTGAAGGGAATATAGACGACTTGCAAAGGCTTCTAGGCAGAGCCATCTGGATGGTGAAGGGACTCCAAGTCGTATAATATGAGTATGGGTTGAAAGTCCTGGAGAAAGAAGGTGAAAGAAGGGCAGACTCACAGGTGATGTGACGGTTGTCTTCCAACATCTGAAAGGCTGTCACTTAAGAGAATTTAGATTTCTTCTATAAGGCATAGATTTCCTGTAATGCACAGGACTGCACCCTTGGGTGGAAACTAAAAAGAGAAGGATTTCAGCTCCTGCCAGAAGTGATGAGCCAGGATTTGAAGCCCAAGTCTGACCCCAGAGCACTTCATCTTTTTTTGAATTTAATTTTTATTTTATATTGGAGTATAGTTGATTTACAGTGTTGTGTTAGCTTCAGGTATACAGGAAAGGGATTCAGTTATACATATACATATATCCATTCTTTTTCAGATTCTTTTCCCATAAAGGTTATTACAGAATATTGAGTAGAGTTCCCTGTACTATACAGTAGGTCCTTGTTGATTATCTATTTTATATATAGTAGTATGTATTTGTTAATGCCAAATTCCTAATTTATCCCTCCCCCCAGCCTTTCCCCTTTGGTAATCATAAGTTTGTTTTTGAAGTCTGTGTTTCTGTTTTGTAAATAAGTTCATTTGTATCATTTTTTAAGATTCCACATATAAGTGATATCATATATTTGTCTTTCTCTGACTTACTTCACTTAGTACAATAATCTCTAGGTCCATCCATGTTGCTGAAATTGGCATTCATTCTTTTTTATGGCTGAGTAATGTTCTGTTGTGTGCATGTACCACTATGTTAACCACTATATTATTTTAACAGCAGGGCTTGAATTTATACTCTACAACTCAGATATTTTTAAAAATCAAACTTTATTTTACTAACTGATCCTTCTGAGCCGCTACCTGGGAGTAATAGAACAACAACCAAAAATCAACTTGCCAGTTAAAGGTAGCTCAGTCTTTTCTTCCTGGTAATTTTGCAGACTTTTCATAGTTTCTGTCTCTTACTCCTCCTTCCTTTCTTCCTCCTAGATGCCATCAGAATACAAAGGGATGCTGACATTTTGTTCTGGTAATGGGGAGGGGCAGCATGGTTCATGTGCTATCATCTGGTTACTCAGTCATCCCCCCGATAACGTGACACACTACCCTGGTATTTACTGAGGTGTAGGGGGTGCTGCCATTGGCTTCATGTTGACACTTGCCATTGAGCATGGGCATTACCATTGCTCCATGCTAAGTTCCCCATACTTTGGGACCTCCTTGTACTGTCACCAAGATTCTTCCAGACACCAGTCCCCTCAGCAGTTCTCCATGACCTAACAGAGCACAGGGGAACTTGTGGGTCTCCTGCAGCCAAATGGAAGCCAAAGCAGACAGGAAGCACTGACTCAGCCTCTCTTTTCGTGGAGTCTCACTAAGCCACTGTTTCTGTGCCACTGTAGCTGCCCATGTTGGTATGTAAAGCCTCCCTCCAGAGTTCCATATGAAAAGTGGAACATACTACCATCTTCTTTCAGTTTCTCCTTCCTGGCCTGAGAACTAGGGGATGAACACAGGGTCTCTTTTCTGTGATCTAGGTAACTTCCTAACCCTGGTCCTCCAAAATTTCCGTATGTCATATTCTCAATCCTCTCTACAATAAGAGCTCCGGTGAAACTTTTATGTTCAGACCTCTGAGCTTTGCTATGTTAAGACTAGCTTTAAGAACTTAGGGGGGGATTTCCCCCCTTGGTGTCCATATGTTTGTTCTCTACATCTGTGTCTCAACTTCTGCCCTGCAAACCGGTTCATCTGTACCATTTTTCTCGGTTCCACATACATGCGTTAATATACGATATTTGTTTTTCTCTTTCTGGCTTACTTCACTCTGTATGACAGTCTCTAGATCCATCCACATCTCAACAAATGACTCAATTTCGTTCTTTTTTATGGCTGAGTAATATTCCATTGTATATATGTACCACGACTTCTTTATCCATTTGTCAGTTTATCTCTTGTAAAAATAAAATACAGTGTGTGTGTGTGTGTGTGTGTGTGTGTGCGTGTGTGTGTGGAAAAAAAACATATTGAAAGCAATGTCAAAAATAAATTTCACTATGTATACTCCAAGTTCAACTTGAACTGTATGGAGCATATGTAATAGTTATAATTTTAGGACAGAAAATATATGTGTACAAATAAAAAAAAAACAGCCAAAAAAAAAAAGGAACTTGGGGGGGAAAGAAATTAGCAAAATCTGTTTTACAAGACTTTGCCTCATGAAGCTTTCTTACGCTAATTTGAAACTCAAAGGTGAGCACTGACCCTGTTGATTTAAGTGGTTTCTAACTTTCTAAAGAAACTTGAATATCCTTGATTCAATATATAAAGAGCTGAATCAATATATAAAGATTTATAGGGAATGAAAGCTAAAATTGGTTCTAGAGAATGAAAACTAAATTGATTATTTTATGTATCCTGTTTCAAGAAATATTTTATAATAAAAAATTTAAATACATTGGTTTAATCTTAAAATATCATTGTCATTATACTTTACTGCCTTCTATAGTAAAGAAAATAACCCAACAACCTGTTAGCATAAGTCTTTTTTCAAAAATGCCAGGCCAGAAAATGTTCCACAGGAGCTATCTTAGGGAAGAAGGGCAGAAGTTTCCCATAGGGCTTTAGCAAGAGGGGCTAGCTGAAGTTCAGCTAATTTCGGGAATAGTTGGATCAAGAGAGTTCTCAGAAGAGGGAGGAATTGCACTTGTGAGTTAGCAGCCATTGTTTGGGCAATTTGAATTTATTAAGAGTAGAGAGGAACAGCTGTGGGAGACAAGGACATGCTAGGGTCATAGTGGAAAATTCTCTGGACTTAAGTGTCTCTTAACTTACAAAATGGAAAAATATACCAGTTGCTCTTTTCAGCATGTAAAAGGCTGTTTTCTGAGCAATTGTTCTAATGATGTGACCATAACCCACCCTGAGTACTCTGTCTTTCAGTAACCAAATTTGCAAAATTTCTCCAGATAATGCTATGGTTCAAAAAACTTTGAACACAGTAGACTTTCAATCAATGTCTGCTTTGCTGGGCTGAAAAGAGGCCCTGCCTTTGAAGAACTCACCAAACAACAAGTGAGACAGATGTAAACAAATTATTCTATCAAAATGAAAGAATATTCAGAGTATTGTGATTTCAAGGAAGAAAGTGGCGTTTTTGCCAAGCTAATGACATTTGATTTACACCTTGAAGGATGGTAGTGATAATGATGATAAAGATAATAATATTAATATAAACTACTGTTCATTTAGACCAATCATGTGCTAGTCACTCTATATATACGTTATCTCAAATCTTCAAAATATTCCACTCTCTTCATTCATTTTGGCTGCTATAACAAAAATCCCATAAACTGGCTAGTTTACAAACAACATAAATTAATTTTTCACAGTTCTGGAGGGTCGGAAGTCCAAGATCAAGTTACCAGCAGATTCCACGTCTGGTGAGACCTGCTTTCTGGTTCATAGATGGCTGCCTTTTCTCTGTGTCATCCCATAGAGGAAGGGGTGAGGGATGTCTCTGGGGTCTCTTTTATAAGGACCCTGATTCATTCATGAGGGTGGAACCTTTCAAAGGCCCCACCTCCAAATACTATCACGTTTAGAAATTAGGATTTCAACACATGAATTTTGCTGAGGGGGACACCTTCAGTCTATAGCACCCACTGAGATAGATCTTATATGCAGTTCTTAATAAGAAGTAAAACGTGAAGCTCACAGAGGTTTAGTGACTTGTCTAAAGCCAAATTTACTAATGGCAGAGCTCAGACTCAAGCCCAGAACAATCTAGCTCCAAAGCCAACCATTGTTCTCAATGCACCAATGTTCCCAAAGTGGGGAACAAGCATCAGTGGTGATGAGGGAGACAAATCTAGGTGTGCTGTGAAACAAGGAGAAACAAGGCATAGGAGAAACAACACACCATTTCATTGTTCTGTTAAAGTCTGGGAGGAATTTCAATTTGATGGAATATGTCCTTACAGCTCTTTAATCTTTTTTTTTAAACATCTTTATTGGAGTATAATTGCTTTACAGTGGTGTGCTACTTTCTGCTCTAAAACAAAGTGAATCAGCTATACATATACATATATCCCCATATCTCTTCCCTCTTCCGTCTCCCTCCCACCCTCCCTTTCCCACCCCTCTAGGTGGTCGCAAAGCACCAAGCTGATCTCCCTGTGCTATGCGGCTGCTTCCCACTAGCTATCTGTTTTACGTTTGGTAGTATTTATAAGTGCATGCCACTCTCTCACTTCATCCCAGCTTACCCTTCCCACTCCCCTTGTCCTCAAGTCCATTCTCTACGTCTGCGTCTTTATTCCTGTCCTGCCCTTAGGTTCTTCAGAACCTTTTTTTTTTTTTTTAGATTCCATATATATGTTAGCATACGGTATTTGTTTTTCTCTTTCTGACTTACTTCACTGTGTATGACAGACTCTAGGTCTATCCACCTCATTACAAATAACTCAGTTTTGTTTCTGTTTTATGGTTGAATAATATTCCATTGTATATATGTACCACATCTTCTTTATCCATTCATCTGTCGATGGACATGTAGGTTGCTTCCATGTCCTGGCTATTGTAAATACAGCTTCAGTGAACATTGTGGTACATGACTCTTTTTGAATTATGGTTTTCTCAGGGTATATGCCCAGTAGTGGGATTGCTGGGTCATATGGTAGTTCTATTTTTAGTTTTTTAAGGAACCTCCATACTGTTCTCCTTAGTGGCTATATCAGTTTACATTCCCACCAACTATGCAAGAGGGTTCCCTTTTCTCCACACCCTCTCCAGCATTTATTGTTTGTAGACTTTTTGATGATGGCCATTCTGACCAGTGTGAGGTGATACCTCATTGTAGTTTTGATTTGCACTTCTCTGATAATTAGTGAAGTTGAACATCCTTTCATGTGTTTGTTTGCAATCTGTATATCTTCTTTGGAGAAATGTCTATTTAGGTCTTCTGCCCATTTTTGGATTGGGTAGTTTGTTTTTTTGATATCGAGCTGCATGAGCTGCTTGTAAATTTTGAAGATTAATCCTTGTCAGTTGCTTCATTTGCAAATATTTTCTCTGATTCTGAGGGATGTCTTTTCGTCTTGCTTATGGTTTCCTTTGCTGTGCAAAAGCTTTTAAGTTTCATTAGGTCCCATTATTTTTTTTAAAACGTCTTTATTGGAGTATAATTGCTTTACAATGGTGTGTTAGTTTCTGCTTTATAACAAAGTGAATCGTTATACATATACATATGTCCCTATATCTCTTCCCTCTTGCGTCTCCCTCCCTCCCACCCTCCCTCTCCCACCCCTCTAGGTGGTCACAAGCCACCGAGCTGATCTCCCTGTGCTATGCGGCTGCTTCCCACTAGCTGTCTATTTTTCGTTTTGTAGTGTATATATGTCCATGTCACTCTCTCACTTTGTCCCAGCTTACCCTTCTCCCTCCCCATATCCTCAAGTCCATTCTCTAGTAGCTCTGTGTCTTTATTCCCATCTTGCCCCTAGGTTCTTCATGACCAATTTTTTTTTTTATTCCATATATATGTGTTAGCATACGGTATTTGTTTTTCTCTTTCTGACTCACTCCACTCTGTATAACAGACTCTAGATCCATCCACCTCACTACAAATAACTCAATTTCGTTTCTTTTTATGGCTGAGTAATATTCCATTCTATGTATGTGCCACTTCTTCTTTATCCATTCATCTGTCGATGCACACTTAGGTTGCTTCCATGTCCTGTCTATTGTAAATACAGCTGCAATGAACATTGTGGTACATGACTCTATTTGAATTATGGTTTTCTCAGGGTATATGCCCAGTGTGGGATTGCTGGGTCATATGGTAGTTCTATTTTTAGTTTTTTAAGGAACCTCCATACTGTTCTCTATAGTGGCTGTATCAATTTACATTCGCACCAACAGTGCAAGAGGGTTCCCTTTTCTCCACACCCTCTCCAGCATTTATTGTTTGTAGATTTTTTGATGATGGCCATTCTGACAGGTGTGAGATGATATCTCATTGTAGTTTTGATTTGCATTTCTCAAATGATTAATGATGGTGAGTATTATTTCATGGGTTTGTTGGCAATCTGTGTATCTTCTTTGGAGAAATGTCTATTTAGGTCTTCAGCCCGTTTTTGGATTGGGTTGTTTGTTTTTTTGATATTGAGCTAAATGAGCTGCTTGTATATTTTGGAGATTAATCCTTGTCATTGCTTCATTTGCAAATATTTTCTCCCATTCTGAGGGTTGTCTTTTTGTCTTGTTTATGTTTTCCTTTGCTGTGCAAAAGCTTTTAAGTTTCATTAGGTCCCATTTTTTATTTTTGTTTTTATTTCCATTTCTCTAGGAGGTGGGTCAGAAAGGATCTTGCTGTGATATATGTCATAGAATGTTCTGCCTATGTTTTCCTCTAAGAGTTTGATAGTGTCTGGCCTTACATTTAGGTCTTTAATCCATTTTGAGTTTATTTTAGTGTATGGTGTTAGGGAGTGTTCTAATTTCATTCTTTTACATGTAGCTCTCCAGTTTTCCCAGCACCACTTATCGAAGAGGCTGTCTTTTCTCCATTGTATATTCTTGCCTCCTTTATCAAAGATAAGGTGACCATATATGCATGGGTTTATCTCTGGGCTTTCTATCCTGTTCCATTGATCTATATTTCTGTTTTTGTGCCAGTACCATACTGTCTTGATTACTGTGACTTTGTAGTATAGTCTGAAGTCAGGGAGCCTGATTCCTCCAGCTCTGTATTTCTTTCTCAAGATTGCTTTGGTTATTCGGGGTCTTTTGTGTTTACATACAAATTGTGAAATTTTTTGTTCTAGTTCTGTGAAAAATGCCAGTGGTAATTTGATAGGGATTGCATTGAATCTGTAGATTGCTTTGGGTAGTATAGTCATTTTCACAGTATTGATTCTTCCAATCCAAAGAAATGGTATATCTCTCCATCTGTTTGTATCATCTTTAATTTCTTTCATCAGTGTCTTATAGTTTTCTGCATACAGATCTTTAGTCTCCTTAGGTATATTCCTAGGTATTTTATTCTTTTTGTTGCAATGGTAAATGGGAGAGTTTCCTTAACTTCTCTTTCAGATTTTTCATCATTAGTGTACAGGAATGCAAGAGATTTCTGTGCATTAATTTTATATCCTGCTACTTTACCAAATAAATTGATTAGCTCTAGTAGTTTTCTGGTAGCATCTTTAGGATTCTCTATGTATAGTATCTGTCATGTGTAAACAGTGACAGCTTTACTTCCTCTTTTCTGTTTTGGATTCCTTTTATTTCTTTTTCTTCTCTGATTGCTCTGGCTAAAACTTCCAAGCTATGTTGAATAATAGTGGTGAGAGTGGACATCCTTGTCTTGTTCCTGATCTTAGAGGAAACTGTTTCAGTTTTTCACCATTGAGAATGATGTTGGCTGTGGGTTTGTTATATATGGCCTTTATTATGTTGAGGTAGGTTCCCTCTGTGCCCACTTTCTGGAGAGTTTTTATCATAAATGGGTGTTGAATTTTGTCAAAAGCTTTTTCTGCATCTATTGAGATGATCATATGGCTTTTCTCCTTCAGTTTGTTAATATGGTGTATCACATTGATTGATTTGCATATATTGAAGAGTTCTTGCATTCCTGGGATAAACCCCACTTGATCATGGTGCATGATCCTTTTAATGTGCTGCTGGATTCTGTTTGCTAGTATTTTGTTGAGGATTTTTACATCCCTGTTCATCAGTGATGTTTGCCTGTAATTTTTTTGTGTGTGTGACATCTTTGTCTGGTTTTGGTATCAGGGTGATGGTGGCCTTGTAGAATGATTTTGGGGGTGTTCCTCCCTCTGCTATATTTTGGAAGAGTTTGAGAAGGATAGGTGTTAGCTCTTCTCTAAATGTTTGAAGGAATATGCCTGTGAATCCACCTGGTCCTGGGCTTTTGTTTGTTGGAAGATTTTTAATCACAGTTTCACTTTCAGTGCTTGTGATTGGTCTGTTTATATTTGCTATTTCTTCCTGGTTCAGTCTCGGAAGGTTGTGCTTTTCTAAGAATTTGTCCATTTCTTCCAGGTTGACTATTATTGGCATATAGTTGCTTGTAGTAATCTCTCATGATCCTTTGTATTTCTGCAACGTCAGTTCCCCATTTTCATTTCTAATTCGGTTGATTTGTGTCTTCTTCCTTTTTTTCCTGATGAGTCTGCCTAATTGTTTATCAATTTTGTTTATCTTCTCAGAGAACCAGCTTTTAGTTTTATTGATCTTTGCTATCGTTTCCTTCATTTCTTTTTCATTTATTTCTGATGTGATCTTTATGATTTCTTTCCTTCTGCTAACTTTGGGGAGGTTTTTGTTCTTCTTTCTCTAATTGCTTTAGGTGTAAGGTTAGGTTGTTTATTGAGATGTTTCTTGTTTCTTGAGGTACGATTGTATTGCTATAAACTTCCCTCTTAGAACTGCTTTTGGTGCATCCCATAGGTTTTGGGTTGTCGTGTTTTCATTGTCATTTGTTTCTAGGTGTTTTTGGATTTTCTCTTTAATTTCTTCAGTGATCTCTTGGTTATTTAGTAGTTTATTGTTTAGCCTCCATGTGTTTGTATTTTTTTACAGATTTTTCCGTGTAATTGATATCTAATCTCATAGTGTTGTGGTCAGAAAAGATACTTGATACAATTTCAATTTTCTTAAATTTACCAAGGCTTGATTTGTGACCCAAGATATGATCTATCCTGGAGAATGTTCCATGAGCACTTAAGAAGAACGTGTATTCTGTTGTTTTTGGATGGAAGGTCCTATAACTATCAATTAAGTCCTTCTTGTTTAATGTGTCATTTAAAGCTTGTGTTTCCTTTTTTATTTTCATTTTGGATGATCTGTCCATTGGGGAAAGTGGGGTGTTAAAGTGCTTATTTTGGCCCTTACACTGCTGAAGATTCATTGAGGCTTTTTGGTCGTCAGGGTAGCACACTGAAAATTGCCGGGGTTTAGGAGTTAATATATTTTGTATAGCCCAGTGCTCAGCAAATGTTCCTTTCCTCCACCCTTCCTTTCCTCTTCCTGCTTCCAAAGGCTTCTGTTAAGATGTGGACCAACTGGAATGCTCATATATTTCTCATGGAAATGAAAATTGGTGCAGCAACTTGGGAAAACAGTTTTGCAGTTTCCTTAAAAGATAAACATAAACTTACGCTACAACCCAACAAATCCACTGCTAGGAATCTATCCAAGAGAATTAAAAACATGTGTCTATACAAAAGCTTGTGCACGGATGTTCATAGCAGTGTTATTCACAATAGCTAAAAAGTGGAAACAACTCAAATGCCCATCAGTATTTGAATGGATAAATAAAGTGTTATATGTCCATGCAATGGAGTATTATTTGGCAATAAAAGGAAAAAATTATTATATATGCTACAACATGGATGAAACTTGAAAACATTATGCTCAATAAAAGAAGCCAGTCACAAAAGACCACATAGTGTATCATTGCATTTATATAAAATGTTCAGAATAGGTAAATTTATTGACACAGAAAGTAGAGTAGTGATTGCCTGGGGCTGGCAGGTAGGAGGGAGAAGATGAGCTGGGGGGAATGAAGACTGACTACTGATAGTCATGGGGTTTCCTATTTGGGGTGATGAAAATGTTCTAAAATTGTGGTGATGATTGTGCAACTCTGTGAACATAGTAAGAATCGGATGGTACATTTTAAATGGGTGAATTTTATAATATGTGAATTACATTATAATAAAGCTGTTGTTAAAAAATGTTCCCATAAAATGTAAGTATTCTTTAGAGAGAGCCATGCTGTAAAAGAATAGAGCATGAGTGCTGAGTGAAATTTCAGAAAAGGAATCTTGTATTTGGTGAAAAATGGGATGGGAACTGGAAAGGAACAGGGCCTGAAAGAGGAAATGCCCGTGGAGCTAATGAACTGGCACCACCAACTCTCTTGGTTCAAACACCGCCTGGACTGCCCTAGCGGCCAGCCAAGTCACACAGGAGCGTGCTCCATGTGCTTTGGCACTCAGAGGAGGATCATTTTTTAAAATCCTCATTCCTCAGTATGACAGTTATTAGTAGTGATAATCAGTAATAGCATTATTTTCTTGATTCTTTTTTTAGTATTAAAAAGTTGCCGATGTAAAAGAGTGAATATATTTCTATTTTAAAGAAATTTCTATTTAAATAGATTTTTCAAATTCAGAAAAGATTTTAGTATAAATTAAAATTTGCATTTATCAAACAGGAATAGTACACCTTACAGCTTGTATTTTGTTTTACTGTTTAAATTTTAAACAAAAATCTCCAAGTGGTCACATAAAATAACAGCATTGAAATAACTCTAGTTATGTTTTTTTTCATCTTTAAGATCACCATGCAATTGCTGTTTATTTAGAATCTCTAGTTTAAATGTAGGAATATGTAGTATCACAGGGGTTGGAGATGTGAAGTTCTGGCTGAAAAAGAGTTTGCACAATTCCGAACAGCTCCCACTGTTCTGAACTGATTCTCAAAAGGAACATGTGTTGCCAACTCCATGTGTGTAGGGAGCCCACTGAATAATTGATGGCTCTCAGAATAACTTCCATGTAGAATACAATGTTTACTGACAGTTAAATTATTAAAATGTGATAATTTGAAGCTTACACATACATTATTAAAATTCAGCAGTAACCATTGTGGTTGTCTCAACTCTTCAGGGAAGAGTACTTTATCAATGGCAATGTTTAGAACTGTTGGCACATGGTGATAATAAAAAGCAGACTGACTTTTAGTTGGTTTTATCACTGTTTTTGAAATCTCTGTAAATAATGCACCCCCCGGATGCCTGTACCAGGGCAGACTGCCCCCACTATCCTACACTGGAACACCACTGATGTTTTTGCGTAAGTCTGAGTAGATGTAACTGTATCCATGGTAAGTGATGGTTTATGTATTCTAACAACTATAGTTACTGTAAATAAAATATGTAAACCTAAGAGTAAAAAATTGTATCCTTTAAATCTAAATTTGCTGTAAGACTGTTATATAAGCCTAGCACTGGAATTAAACGGTTAACTTTTAGCAAACCTCTGAGCTCACAGAGGTTCTAAAGCCCACACTAAGTTGTAATAAGTTAAAATGGATTTCCCAAGGTAAAAATTGGTTTTGTTCATTAAGAAGAAAAGACTGATTTTTTACATTTTATTTTTTTATTGAAGTGTAGTTGATTTACAATGCTGTGCCAATCTCTGCTGCACAGCAAACTGAGTCAGTTATACACATATAGACGTTTTAAAAATATTCTTTTCTATTATGATTTATCACAGGATATTGAATATAGTTCCCTGTGCTATACAGTAGGACCTTGTTATTTATCCCTCCTTATATAATAGTCTATATCTGCTAATCCCAAACTCCCAGTCCTTCCCTCCCCCACCTCCCTGCCCCTTGGCAATCACAAGTCTGTTCTCTATGTCTGTGAGTCTGTTTCTGTTTCATAGATAGGTTCATTTGTGCCATATTTTAGATTCCACATATAAGTGATATCGTGGTATTTGTCTTTCTCTTTCTGACTTACTTCACTTAGTATGATAATCTCTAGTTGCATCCATGTTACTGCACATGGCATTATTTCATTCTTTTTTATGGCTGAGTAGTATTCCATTGTATATATGTACATCTTCTTTATCCATTCATATGTCAATGGACATTTAGGTTGTTTCCATGTTTTGGCTATTGTGAACAGTGCTGCTATGAACATATGGGTGCATGTATCTTTTTGAATTATAGTTTTGTCCATGTATATTCCCAGAAGTGGGATTGCTGGATCATATGGTAATTCTATTTTTAGTTTTCTGAGGAACCTTCATACTGTTTTCCATAGTGGTTGTACCAACTTACATTCCCACCAACAGTGCAGGAGGGTTCCCTTTTCTCCACACCCTCTCCAGCATTTCTTATTTGTAGACTTGTTAATGATGGCCATTCTGACCAGTGTGAGGTGGTACCTCATTGTAGTTTTGATTTGCATTTCTCTAATAATTAGTGATGTTGAGCATCTTTTCACGTGCCTACTGGCCATCTGTATGAGAAAAGACTGACTTTTACAAACTACTGTTGAGATCTTGGGGCACCCGACACACATTTTGTTTTTAAATGTTGAAAATATTTTAATATAAAAAATAGCTAGAACATGAAAAGAAGAAAATAATAAGCAAACAATTATAACAATGCTGTATAAGAGCATTTAACATAGTAATGACATATTGTCTGGATTTACCTCTTTTTCACCAGGAAGGTGTATGAAATATAAGATAAATATGTACACGTAAAACAAAACCAGTTGACCCTATACCCTGAATCATTAAGACTTCTAGAGACTTCTTATATAATTTACTCATATATTAGAGATCTAAAGTTTGTTTCGAGAGCTAAAATATCCCATCAACCTATCCATCCATTCTTTTTCTTAGCTGCCTGCCTTTCCGCCCTTTTTTTTTTTTTTTGTGGTACGTGGGCCTCTCACTGTTGTGGCCTCTCCCGTTGTGGAGCACAGGCTCCGGACGCACAGGCTCAGTGGCCATGGCTCACGGGCCCAGCCGCTCCGCGGCATGTGGGATCTTCCCGGACCGGGCCACGAACCCGTGTCCCCTGCACTGGCAGGAGGACTCTCAACCACTGCGCCACCAGAGAATACCCCTTTTCCGACCTTTATACTTTCCATTTTTTAAATTCTTCATTCATTCAGTTCCTCTTATATTCCAGGCACTATGCTAAGTAATGAATCTCAGAGATGAATGTTATAATTTCTGCCCTCAAAACTCTCTCAGTCTGGTGGCAAAGACAGACAGACAAACAACTTATTATCATTCAGTATGGTTAGTGCTGCAATATAAGAATGTACAGAGAGCTGCAGGAGCATTGAGGAAGGGTTAACTAGCCCTATATGGGCATAGAGAAACTCTATAAGAGGTGACATCAAACTGAGTGTTAAGGGCTTCAAGAGTTCTCCAGGTAGTGTACACATGTGTGGTGGGTGGTGGTGGTGGAGCAGAGGGAAGACATTCTACAGTGAGAGTTCAAGACTTGTTTTGCTTTCTTCTCATGTTCCTCAATTTTATATTGAAGTAGTTTAAAAACTAATTTATCCTCAGTGTTTTACTGAGCACCTCATATGGGCAACATTCAATTAATGGGAAATTCCTGGATTATTGACAGCTTACAAGACATTAACTGACTTTGTAGAACAGGTTGTCAAGCTCACTTAAATAGGACCTTTACAAATTTGAATTTTTACTCTAAAATCTTTTCTTTCTGCTCAGCTCTATACATGAGAGTGAGTTTGGGATAAGCAATACTTTATAACTTTTCCCCATCTCCATTTTTCAGGTTTAAGAGGTCCTATTAATTCTACTAGTCCATAACAAAACCTGCTTACACTGGTTGATTCCCTTGAGAACAGGGTTAGGGAAGCCACTACACCTCGCCCTAAGAATTCCTTTCCTCAGAAAGCTGTTTTAGGGTGAGAGGCCTGCTCAGCCTTATTAGAAGAAGTGCCATCAGGCCCATCTAAGGGCTACTTTCTCCAGCCCCTGAAGTTTCCAACCACAACAAAATCAGACAGTTGAGAAAAAGAGAGCTACTTCTACTCAGAAATAGAGCTTCTCCCATATGGATTTAGGTCAATGAAAATTCACTCAACTAAAACCCTAAATGTATGCTTGAGCCTTATTATTTTCTAAACTACCACAATATCATCCATCCCACATGTTCTTCTTATACTGTGACCTTGACATTCCACCCATAGAGTAGAGGGCACAGTGTTCGCTCTTTTTATCTGGGCACACCACTGTGACTGCCTCCACTGATGGAGTACAGTGGAAGATACACCACGTGACTAACAAGACTAGATCACTAAAATACTAGGCGCTCTGATTACTTCTTAGAACACTTACTCTTGTATCCCAGACTCCAGGCTGTGAGGAAGCCCAAGCTAGCCTAAACAGAGAAACCACGTGGGGAAGCCACATGGAAGTGCTCTAACCACTGGCCCATCTGAGGTCTCAGCCAACAGCCAACTCAGTCAACAGATAAGTGACTAAAAATGCCTCCAGATAGCTCTAGTCCCCAGCCTAAGTACCTGTAATTATTTTAACATTTTATTTTCTAAATTAACCTCAAAGCAATAACCTATAAATCCATTTGACCTAGTATGCTAAAATAGCCTAGTGTATGAATCTACCATGACAAACATTATACTTATAGGTTTGTGTTGGGTTAATTTAAGTAGGACACACTATAATGGGAAATGTCACCTAAATTATTTTCTTCATGCCTTTCCTGTTCACATCTGAGAGGGGAAAAAGACAAAAACAAAAACAAAAAGCTAGTCTAGCTATTCTGCCCCCACCTGAGATTATAATGCTTTCACCATGGCTGGGAGTCTGAGAGCTGCACATGAATCTAATGTGAATGATTTAAGGTCACCCTGCCTGTCATACTATCAGCCCAGGATTTGAATTGCACTCTTCTCTACCTCCCACTTCCTGGCTCTACTCAGCAGGATATATCGTCCCATTATCCACCCGGTTTCAACATAACCACACAGTCTCCTATCATTCTGTTTTTCCTGTTGGTTAGCCTAAGAGAATGGCCCAATACATAGAAGTTTCAGAAGCTTAAAAGAGAGAGAAAGTTGGTATTTCTGCAGCTCTGTGAATATTAACAAGCTACCTCAGATTTGTCTACCTTTTACAGTTTCAGTTGCTTTATATTGCTGCTGAGGATGCAGAGAAACTGGGTCTCTCACACCTTGCTGTGAAATGGTACAGCCACTCTGGAAAACCTTTGGCAGTTTTTTTGAAAACTAAGTACACACTTCCCATGAAACCCAGCAATCATACTCCTAAGCGTTTATCCCAGAGAAATGAAAACTTAAAACTTATATACTGTTGTTCATAGCAGCTTCATTAGGAATAGTTAACAACCTGTTAACAACCAAAATGTCTCCCAATAGGTGAATGGTTAAACTGCGAGACAGCCATACCATGGAATACTACTCATAAATAAAAATAAATAAATAAGTAATGAACTACTGATGCATTCAACAACTTGAATGGATTTCAAGGGCGATATGCTGAGTGAGAAAAGCCAGTGTCAAGAGGTCAAATAATATATGATTCTATTTATATAACATCCTTGAAATAGCAAAATTACAGAGATGGAGAACAGATTCATGACTGCCAGGGACTAGAGATGCTGGGAGGTTGTGAGGTGGGTGAGACTATGCAGAGGTAGCATGAGGGAGATCTTTGTGGTTGGAACAGTTCTATCTCTTGATTGTGGTGGTGGTTGCAGTATTGTACACATGAGGTAGAATGACATATAGCTATACACATTATACTTATGTCAAATTCCTTGTTTTGATATTGTATTATCATTACATTAAGATGTAACCATTAAGGAAAACTCGGTGAAGGGTACATGAGACCAATCTGTACTATCTTTGCAACTTCCTAAGAATCTCTAATAATTTCAAAATAAATTATTTTAACTGAGTTTTTGTCTCACTCTCTTAAAAATCCTTTCAGACATACAAGCATTTTATCTTTATCCCCACCCCATTTTACAAATGAAGAAACTGAGTCTCAGAAAGGTTTCGACTTTCCTAAAGCCACATGGCTAAGATGATTCTTGAACTGGGTCTTTTGATTCCAATTCCAGTGCTCTTTCATTCAGGTTTTAGTAGAGCCAGCTTAGCTCTAAGGATCAGAAGCTTAAGGCTTCTGTTCTTATTTCACAAATGCTATATTAGGTAAACTTCTCATGCTTTATTCAGTTGAAAGTTTTAACGATCTGAATTTACTAGATAGTGTGTCATTTTATGAAATGGCCATTTGTAGCTCTGTAAAATTAATTCCTTGTTTATATGAGTGGAAATACCACAGAGCCAAAAGAACATGAATTATCTATTTGAGTACTAAGATTGAACTCAAGATCTTTTTTAAAAACCTGTACTAGATATATTTGGAGCTTTAGGGCTTAAAAAATAGAAAATCTCAAAATATTTGGGGGTTTCTTTCTGCAAAATGGCAGGTCAAAGTGTATTTGCCCATCATTTTTGTAGTCTCGGTGTTTATACAACTTAAAAAAGAACACAGAAGCTGCTAATCCAAAATGTATATAACTTCATACAAATTTTAGGATTATTTGTTCTACTTCTGTGAAAATGCCATGGGTATTTCGATAGGGATTGCACTGCATCGGTAGATTGCTTTGGGTAGTATGGACATTTTGACAATATTAATTCTTCCAATTCATGAGCATTTATTTGTGTCATTTTCATGTTCTTTCATCAGTGTCTTACAATTTTCCCAGTATCGGTCTTTTGCCTCCTTGGTTAAATTTATTCCTAGGTATTTTATTCTTTATGATGCAGTTGTAAATGTGATTATTTTCTTCATTTCTCTTTCTGACAGTTTATTAGTATATAGAAATGCAACAGGTTTCTGTAGATTAATTTTGTATCCTGCAACTTTATTGAATTCACTTATTAGTTCTAATAGTTTTTTGGTGGTATCTTTAGGACTTTCTGTATATATTATCATGTCATCTGGAAATAGCAATAGTTTTACTTTTTCTCATCTGATTTAGATGCCTTTTATTTCTTTCTCTTGTCTGCTTGCTGTGGCTAGGACTTTCAGTACTATGTTGAATAGAAGAGGTGAGAGTGGGCATCCTTGTCTTGTTCTTGATCTTAGAGGAAAAGCTTTCAGCTTTTCACTGTTGAGTATTGTTAGCTGTGGGTTTGTCATATATGACCTTTTATTATGTTGAGGTATGTTCTTTCTATACCCACTTTGTTGAGAGTTTTTATCATAAATGGATGTTGAATTTTTTCAAAAGCTTTTTCAGACATGAAACTCCAAAAAGCACCAGCTGTGTAGCAAGTTTACAGAGCAGGTGGTCCAGATTGGAGCCATTGGAAGATGGAGGACTCCAAGAGGATAGTTTCAGGGGAGAAAATGGCAATTTTATGAAACAGGCAGAATGTGGAGATTTTAGCAAAAACTGAAGAAAGGTCTTTTAGAAACTCTGAGGTGGAGAGGAAAAGTGAGGAGAAAGGAGCGAACCAAACGAGAAAGTCATGATTCAAATACGAGCAAACTAAGAGTTGATATGACCTTCAGCAGTTGATATTCAGTGTTTAGAATACACCAATAGACAAATAATAAAAGACAGTCATCGTTATAGAAAAGACCGTAAATATTGTTGGCCTTGGAAAAATGTAAAAAACAAAGGCGTGGCTGATAGAAGTTGGGAAGTGGAAAGTGAGAGGAGAGATGGAGGGAAAGATGACAGAACTAATGACATTCTCTTACAAAGTGGAGTTGAGTGTACTGCAGATACAACCCAAATGACCTGTTGATGTGGAAAGATGAGTATATTGCTTACTGCAGTAATGGAGAAAATGGAGAACACTAACATGGCAAATCTTATTCTGTTTTTGTTCTCAACCTCTTTTTTAATATACAGTGAGGTATTGATGATCTGGCAACAGGACTCTTTCCCATTCTAGATTTTGGTTGCATATTAAATCCCCTATTTCTGGCTTAAGGCTATTCACAAAAAGTGAGGAGAGAGCTAGAGTCACCTCTGCTTCAGGATCTACTCCTGAATGCTGTCTAAAGGTGCTGAAAAGCTTATCCTTGAAGTTTCAGATGCACTCATTCTTCCTTTACTTATAGGACGGAATCAGAGCTTCCGATGCAGTTCTAGATCTTTTTTTTTTAATTCAAATCCACTTTATTGTTATTTACTTTTCCCTTTTTTCAGTTCTAGATCTTTTAAGTCATCCTCAGAGTCTTTCCATTCTGCCTTCTCCATCTGTTTGTTTGCAGCTGAGGTCCCCACTAACAAATTAAATACTGGGTGTGGATTTGGGAGCCCTAGATTATGCACAACCAAAACTACTCTAAATTCCTCTGCAAATTTCACTATATCTTGTCTAGACTTTGCAAAGTCTTTTTACAATGGCTGTCAGCTCAGGTTGAGATCAGGAACTGAAAGCTGGGGATTTTCGCTGTTCTGAAAAGGGTTTAACTTTAAGGAGATTTGAGGGTTTCCGGCCAGCAAGGAGAGAAGTAGAGTGGGTGAAGAAGAGATAGAAACAGAGGTAAATGGAAGAAATTATGGTGAAATTATGACATTTACAAAGTAAGTTCATGAATTTGGACTTTGTATAAGTACATGTAAGAAGCAGGAGTATAGCCTGGAAGGTTGAATCATGAGATTTAGACTGAGACAAACACATGAGAGGCTGGAAACAGTTGGTTATAAGTGTCACTGTGCTCCTCATGACCTAGGTCCCCATCTAAATGGCTGGGCCATTGCCATTGGGAAATTTGATGGATATCCAGTTCTCAAACAGAAAGTTTGAAGAGAAGATCTCTCCCAGAATCAGAATCTCACAGACAAAATAGCAAGAGTGAGAAAATTTCTTATAAGGTTTTGAAAACTTACCTGAAGCATAGTTTACCCAAAGGATGGTGGTCAAGAAGAAACTGCTGGGGTTCAGGACACATTACCCCAAAATACGGCACCTTGGCATGTTGAATATTTTAAGCTGAAGGAGTTGAAGACCACAACAGAAGCATAAAGGTCACTCTGACCTTTCTCCCTCTCTCCTTCTTTCCTGGAGCAGGGAAGCCAAGAAGAATTTAACAAACAGGACTTGCTAAATTTCCCCACTTCACTACACTTATCTCATACTCTTTGACCGATCACATTTCTCCATGACTATCCACTCTTCATCAAACCCAACATAAAAATACTCAGGTTTTAATGTTTCCATGGGTCTTCATTTCTTTATGAAGCCCCATGTGTCATGCAAAAACTTACATTAATATATTCATTTTCTTTTTTCTTGTTAATCTGTATTTGTTGATTTAACTTTTAGACCCAACCAGGGACCCTCAGAGGGTTGAGGAAAACTTTTTCCACCCTAACAAAACCTCCTGAACTTCTTAGTTCTTGGGGCCAGCTTGAGGAACAGACTCTGAGTCTTTGTCCTGTCCCCTCTGAACTTTCATCTTAAAGATGCCCAATAAAAAATGGGAAGGACAGAACTAACTGCTGAACAATCATCGACAGGAAGACACTGGAACTCACCAAAAAAGATACCCCACATCCAAAGACAAAGGAGAAGCCACAATGAGACGGTAGGAGGGGCGCAATCACAATAAAATCAAATCCCATAACTGCTGGGTGGGTGACTCACAAACTGGAGAACACTTATACCACAGAAGTCCACCCACTGGAGTGAAGGTTCTGAGCCCCACGTCAGGCTTCCCAACCTGGGGGTCCGGAAACGGGAGGAGGAATGCCTAGAGAATCAGACTTTGAAGCCTAGCAGGATTTGATTGCAGGGCTTCAACAGGACTGGAGGAAAGAGAGACTCCACTCTTGAGGGCACATACAAAGTAGTGTGTGCATCAGGACCCAGGGGAAGGAGCAGTGACCCCAGGGAAGACTGAACCAGACCTACCTGCTAGTGTTGGAGGGTCTCCTGCAGAGGCAGGGGGTGGCTGTGTCTCACCGTGAGAACAAGGACACTGTCAGCAGAAGTTCCTGGAAGTACTCCTTGATGTGAGCCCTCCCAGAGTCCGCCATTAGCCCCACCAAAGAGCCTGGGTAGGCTCCAGTGTTGGGCCACCTCAGGCCAAACAACCAACAGGGAGGGAAGCCAGCCCCACCCATCAGCAGACAAGCAGATTAAAGTTTTACTGAGCTCTGCCCACCAGAGCAACAGTCATCTCTACCCACCACCAGTCCCTACCATCAGGAAACTTGCACAAGCCTCTTAGATAGCCTCATCCACCAGAAGGCAGACAGCAGAAGCAAGAACTACAGTCCTGCAGCCTGTGGAACTAAAACCACATTCACAGAAAGATAGACGAGATGAAAAGGCAGAGAGCTATGTACCAGATGAAGGAACAAGATAAGACCCCAGAAAAACAACTAAATGAAGTGGAGATAGGCAACCTTCCAGAAAAAGAATTCAGATTAATGATAGTGAAGATGATCCAGGGCCTCGGAAAAAGAATGGAGGCAAAGATCAAGTAGATGCAAGAAATGTTTAACAAAGACCTAGAAGAATTAAAGAACAAAAAAACAGAGATGAACAATACAATAACTGAAATGAAAAATTCACTAGAAAGAATCAATAGCAGAATAACTGAGGCAGAAGAACGGATAAGTGACCTGGAAGACAGAATGGTGGAATTCGCTGCTGGGGAACAGAATAAAGAAAAAGGAATGAAAAGTAATGAAGACAGCCTAAGAGACCTCTGGGACAACATTAAACACAACAACATTTGCATTATAGGGGTCCCAGAAGGAGAAGAGAGAGAAAAAGGACCCGAGAAAATATTAAAAGAGATTATAGTCTAAAACTTCCCTAACGTGGGAAAGGAAATAGCCACCTAAGTCCAGGAAGTGCAGAGAGTCCCATACAGGATAACCCAAGGAGAAACACGCTGAGACACCTACTAGTCAAATTGGCAAAAATTAAAGACAAAGAAAAATTATTGAAAGCAGCAAGGGAAAAATGACAAATAACATACAAGGGAACTCCCATAAGGTTAACAGCTGATTTCTCAGCAGAAACTCTACAAGCCAGAAGGGAGTGGCAGGACATATTTAAAGTGATGAAAGGGAAGAACCACAACCAAGATTACTCTACCCAGCAAGGATCTCATTCAGATTCGATGGAGAAATCCAAAGCTTTACAGACAAGCAAAAGCCAAGAGAATTCAGCACCACCAAACCAGCTCTATAGCAAATGCTAAAGGAACTTCTCTAACTGGGAAACACAAGAGAAGAAAAGGACCTACGAAAACAAACCCAAAACAATTAAGAAAATGGTAAGAGGAACATACATATTGATAATTACCTTAAGCATGAATGCATTAAATGCTCCAACCAAAAGACACAAGCTTGCTGAATAGATACGAAAACAAGACCCGTATATATGCTGTTGACAAGAGACCCACTTCAGACCTAGGGACACATACAGACTGAAAGTGAGGGGATGGAAAAAGATATACCACACAAATGGAAATCAAAAGAAAGCTGGAGTAGGAATACTCATATCAGATAAAATAGACTTTAAAGAATGTTACAAGAGACAAAGAAGGACACTACATAATGATCAAGGGGTCAATCCAAGAAGAAGATATAACAATTATAAATATATATGCACCCAACATAGGAGCACCTCAATACATAAAGCATCTGCTAACAGCTATAAAAGAGGAAATTGACAGTAACACAGTAATACTGGAGGACTTTAACACCTCACTTACACCAATGGACAGATCATCCAGACAGAAAATTAATAAGGAAACACAAGCTTTAAATGACACAATAGACCAGATAGATTGAATTGATATTTAGAGGACATTCCATCCAAAAACAGCAGATTACACTTTCTCCTCAAGTGCACACGGAACATTCTCCAGGATAGATCACATCTTGGGTCACAAATCAAGCCTCAGTAAATTTAAGAAAATTGAAATCATATCAAGCATCTTTTCTGACCACAGTGCTATGAGATTAAAAATCAATTACAGGGGAAAAAACATAAAAAACACAAACACATGAGGGCTAAACAATATGTTACTAAATAACCAAGAACTCACTGAAGAAATCAAAGAGGAAATCAAAAAATACCTAGGGACAAATGACAATGAAAAGATGATGGCCCAAAACCTGTGGGATGCAGCAAAACCAGTTCTAGGAGGGAAGTTTATAGCAATACAATCGTACCTCAAGAAACAACAAACATCTCAAATAAACAGTCTAACCTTACACCTAAAGGAACTAGAGAAAAAAGAACAAACAAAACCCAAAGTCAGTAGAAGGAAAGAAATCATAAAGATCAGAGCAGAAATAAATGAAATAGAAACAAAGAAAACAATAGCAAAGATCAATAAAACTAAAAGCTGGTTCTTTGAGAAGATAAACAAAATTGATAAACCATTAGCCATACTCATCAAGAAAAAGAGGGAGAGGAATCAAATCAATAAAATTAGAAATAAAAAAGGAGATGTTACAACAGACACCGCAGAAATACAAGGCATCCTAAGAGACTACTACAAGCAACTCTATGCCAATAAAATGGACAAATTCTTAGAAAGGGATAACCTTCCAAGACCGAACCAGGAAGAAATAGAAAATATGAACAGGCCAATCGCAAGTAATGAAATTGAAACTGTGATTAAAAATCTTCCAACAAACAAAAGTCCAGGACCAGATGGCTTCACAGGTGAATTCTATCAAACATTTAGAGAAGAGCTAACACCCATCCTTCTCAAACTCTTCCAAAAAATTTCAAAGGAAGGAACACTCGCAAACTCATTCTATGAGGCCACCATCACCCTGATACCAAAACCAGACAAAGATACTACAAAAAAAGAAAACTACAGGCCAATATCACTGATGAATATAGATGCAAAAATCCTCAACAAAATACTAGGAAACAGAATCCAACAACACTTTTATTTATTTATTTTTTTGCAGTACGCGGGCCTCTCACTGTTGTGGCCTCTCCCATTGTCGAGCACAGGTTCCGGACACGCAGGCTCAGCGGCCATGGCTCACGGGCCTAACCGCTCCATGGCATGTGGGATCTTCCCGGACCGGGGCACGAACCTGTGTCCCCTGCATCGGCAGGCGGACTCTCAACCACTGCGCCACCAGGGAAGCCCCCAACAACACTTTAAAAGGATCATACACCATGATCAAGTGGGCTTTATCCCAGGGGTGCAAGGATTCTTCAATATACACAAATCAATCAATGTGATACACCATATTAACAAACTGAAGAATAAAAACCATATGATCATCTCAGTAGATACAGAAAAAGCTTTTGACAAAATTCAACACCGATTTACGACAAAAACTCTCCAGAAAGTGGGCACAGAGGGAACCTACCTCAACGTAATAAAGGCCATATATGACAAACCCACAGCAAGCATCATTCTCAATGGTAAAAAACTGAATGCATTTCCTCTAAGATCAGGAACAAGACAAGGATGTCCACTCTCACCACTATTATTCAACATAGTTTTGGAGGTCTTAGCCACGGCAATCAAGAAGAAAAAGAAATAAAAGGAATACAAATTGGAAAAGAAGAAGTAAAATTGTCACTGTTTGCAAATAACATGATACTATACATAGAGAATCCTAAAGATGCCACCAGAAAACTACTAGAGTTAATCAATGAATTTGATAAAGTTGCATGATACAAAATTAATGCACAGAAATCTCTTGCATTCCTATACACTAATGATGAAAAATCTGAAAGAGAAGTTAAGGAAACACTCCCATTTACCATTGCAACAAAAAGAATACAATACCTAGGAATAAACCTACCTAAGGAGGTAAAAGACCTGTGTGCTGAAAACTATAAGACATTTGATGAAAGTAATTAAAGATGATACAAACAGATGGAGAGATATACTGTGTTCTTGGATTGGAAGAATCAATATTGTGAAAATGACTATACTACCCAAAGCAATCTACAAATTCAATGCAATCCCTATCAAATTACCAATGGCATTTTTTACAGAGCTAGAACAAAAAATCTTAAAATTTGTATGGAGACACAAAAGACCCCGAATAGGGCTTCCCTGGTGGCACAGTGGTTGAGAGTCTGCCTGCCGAAGCAGGGGACACAGGTTTGTGCCCCAGTTTGGAAAGATCCCACATGCCGCGGAGTGGCTAGGCCCATGAGCCATGGCCGCTGAGCCTGCACATCCGGAGCCTGTGCTCCGCCACGGGAGAGGTCACAACAGTGAGAGGTCTGCGTACCACAAAAAAAAAAAAAGACCCCGAATAGCCAAAGTGGTCTTGAGGGAAAAAAACGGAGCTGGAGGAATCAGACTCCCTGACTTCAGACTATATTACAAAGCTACAGTAATCAAGACAATATGGTATTGGTGCAAAAACAGAAATATAGATCAATGGAACAGGATAGACAGCCCAGAGATAAACCCATGCACCTATGATCAACTAATCTATGACAAAGGAGGCAGAGATATACAATGGAGAAAAGAGAGTCTCTTCAATAAGTGGTGCTGGACAGCTACATGTAAAAGAATGAATTTAGAACACTCCCTAACACCATATGCAAAAATAAACTCAAAATAGATTAGAAACCTAAATGTAAGACTGGACACTACAAAACTCTTAGAGGAAAACTTAGGAAGAACACTCTTGAACCTAAATCCCAGCAAGATCTTTTTTGATCCACCTCCTAGAGTAATGGAAATAAAAACAAATAAAAATGGGACCTAATGAAACTTAAAAGCTTTTGCACAGCAAAGGAAACTACAAACAAGACAAAAAGACAACCCTCAGAATGGGAGAAAATATTTGCAAATGAATCAACAAACAAAGCATTAATCTCCAAAATATATAAGCAGCTCATGCAGCTCAATATTAAAAAAACAAACAACCCAATCCAAAAATGGGCAGAAGACCTAAATAGACATTCCTCCAAAGAAGATATACAGATGGCCAAGAAGCACATGTAAAGCTGCTCAACATCACTAATTATTAGAGAAATGCAAATAAAAACTACAATGAGGAATCACCTCACACCAGTTAGAGTGGGCATCATCAGAAAATCAACAAACAACAAATGCTGGAGAGGGTGTGGAGAAAAGGGAACACTCTTGCACTGTTGATGGGAATGTAAATTGATAACAGCCACTATGGAGAACAGTATGGAGATTCCTTAAAAAACTAAAAATAGAATTACCATATGACCCAGCAATCCCACTACTGGGCATATACTCAGAGAAAACCATAATTCAAAAACACACATGCACCCCAATGTTCATTGCAGCACTATTTACAATAGCCAGGACATGGAAGCAACCTAAATGCCCATCAACAGATGAATGGATAAAGAAGATGGTACACATATACAATGGAATATTACTCAGTCATAAAAAGGAACAAAATTGGATCACTTTTAGAGACGTGGATGGATCTAGAGACTGTCATACAGAGTGAAGTAAGTCAGAAAGAGAAAAACAGATATCATATATTAACACATATATGTGCAACCTAGAAAAATGGTACAGATGAACCGGTTTGCAGGACAGAAATTGAGACACAGATGTAGAGAACAAATGTATGGACACCAAGGGGCGAAAGTGGCGGGGGTGGTGGTGGTGGTGGGATGAATTGGGAGATTGGGATTGACATGTATACACTGATGTGTATAAAATGGATAACTAATGAGAACCTGCTCTATAAAAATATAAATTAAATAAAATTCAAAAAAAAGTGGGAAGGACAGAAACAAATAGTAGTGTTTTTACTAATAAGGCAGAATTCCACGAAGTATAAAAGTTTTGCCAATCTGATCAGATGATCAAAGTATTCTTAAAATGGATTTCTTAATCCTGGGATACAAAATAAACTCAACATTTGAGGAGCTCAAAGAAATGAAATAAAAAGAAGTCAGAGTCAGTCCAAATACAAGACTTATAAACTTCAGTGTTAATATCAAAGAGACCACAGCAGGAGGCTGAGGGGGTCTGGGAAACACTGTTTTTGAATTGAGAGCCTTGGGTCCTGTTGATGAAGACGTCTCAATTGGATTTCAGTGGGAGTGTCAAAATTATTGAACGCTGACTCCAAAATGCCACCAAACTGACCTGTTGGTAAGGCAAAACTGAGTTTATTGGTTATCGTGATAAGAGAGGAAATACCTTTACAAAGTCTAGCAGCATCTCAGAAGAGCGAGGACAAAGTCAGGATATTTATGAAGATTTTGAAGGCTGGTTTAAAGTAGGTCTTTCGATGTGTGAGCTTGCTGAGGTTTGGGTATCATGACATAATAGTTTAGGATTGGTGGATACAGCAAAGCAAGGGTATTTTTTTTTTTGCGGTACGCGGGCCTCCCACTGCTGTGGCCTCTCCCGTTGCGGAGCACAGGCTCCAGACGCGCAGGCTCAGCGGCCATGGCTCACGGGCCCAGCCGCTCCACGGCATGTGGGATCTTCCCGGACCGGGGCACGAACCCGTGTCCCCTGCATCGGCAGGCGGACTCTCAACCACTGCACCACCAGGGAAGCCCAAAACAAGGATTTTGAGGCGAGGGTTTCATAATGTCTTGGAGAGTTAACAGTCATTTGATACTATCTATTGAAAATTTGAGCAGTCTGATGTTCCTTTAAATGGGTTTTCATAAAGTTACTGAAATAAACTTTTTTCAAGTTGTATCTGCCTGGGCAAGAGCTTCCTGGAGTAGTAAAGTCATGTTGATGAAGAGAGTAGTTGGTTTCCTTTCTCAGTGAGGTATCAACAGATAACTGTGTGTGGTTGCTAACAAAAGAATTATCCGCTTAAATGTGTTGTTGGAAATTACAGAGGTGAACAGAAGAGGAAGCGAAAATATAATTTAATCCTATTGAGAGGAGGAAGGAAGGAATGGTGGTGGGGGTGCTTTTAAAGACCTAAATCCTTGGGCTTCCCTGGTGGCGCAGTGGCTAAGAATCTGCCTGCCAATGCAGGGGACACAGGTTCGAGCCCTGGTCTGGGAAGATCCCACATGCTGCGGAGCAACTAAGCCCATGCACCACAACCACAACTACTGAGCCTGCACTCTAGAGCCCTCAAGCCATAGCTGTTGAGCCCTTGTGCCGCAACTACTGAAGACCATGCGCCTAGAGTTCATGCCCCACGAAAAGAGAAGCCACCGCAATGAGAAGCCCGCACACTGCAACAGAAAGTAGCTCCCGCTCGCCGCAACTAGAGAAAGCCCGCGCACAGCAACAAAGACCCAACACAGCCAAAAATAAAATAAATAAATAAATTTATAAAGAGTAAACCCTTATCTTTCATACAAGGAAATCTAGGATAGTTTCCAAAATTGATGATTAAGAAATGGTAGTATATTTGGTGGGAGAGGCAGTACTCTTCATTATGAACCTTTTGTTTTTTTTAACTATCTGAATAGATATTACTCTGGTAATTAAAAAATAATAATAATGAAGGAAAGGCTAATTAGCAATTGATTGTTCAGTAGAAAGACTAGAGAATAAGAGCTTTGGTTAGACAAGGGGTCATTGAATATCTTCTCCAAGTTTGCTCAGAGTGGTGAGGGGGGAGTGTTAGGGAGAGCATGGGGGAGGGGAAGAAAGTAGAAGCAAAGGGAGTGCTTGAGAAGTTTAGGCAGCAAGGAAACAAAGAAATGGGAGAGTCAGGAGGAGGGCACTCAGAGAGGGAAGGAGGTCTGCTTGTGACAGATGCAAAGGTGGCTGGGACCCAGCTGAGGGTCCTCTTTTCTGTCCCCTGCACTCCCTTCCTCTTTGCTTCTCCTTTTCCTCTTTCACTGGCTGTAACATGGGCCTGGAGTAGTTTTTAATTACAATTTTTGGTGTATTTATTGACTATAGTTTTATGTTTCCTGTTCATAATTGAAAAAGCAGATGAGTTAAACATTTTCTGTTTCTCACGAGAAAAAAAATCAAGCTAAATTGAGTTACTTTTTATTTCTCTGTGGTCTTCAGTTGACTTCCTTCTGTGGGTGAGTATTCTTCAAAGCCTTGCCCCTCCCCCACCCCCCAGCCTACACTATTCCCTTTGGTAAATGTAATCTGCCTTCTCATATGCCAGAATTTTTATTGTTTCCCTGGTGATTTGTGCTCTTCTATGACACTTTTCATTATTTTAACCTACTCTAGGTTTTATCTATGAGGTCATAAGTTGGTCACTTTATAGTTTAGTATATAATATTCAAATTATTTCTAAACTTACTTTTGACCTTTACATATATTTTCCCAGTAAAAAAGTGAAGCAGGGGTTTCATTCCACCTAGAAACTCAGGAGTCAATTTCAAGTTTTAGTTAAATAGTGATAATAAACACTTAGATTTTAAGTGTCAGCATATGAAAATATTAACTGGAGGTTTACACAGGATGAGCAAAATTCCAGCAGATAATTATTTACTAAAATAACCTTTTGTCTTTATCAGATAAATTTAGCTCAAATATACAGTTAGAAATGATGAGAAAAGATTAAGTAACCTGTATTCAATTTGAAAACTTCTAAGGAATTAAAGATTTCAGTGGTTGTAGGAGGCCTAGGGCAAGAAAGACAAGAATTGACATCATGGCACAGCAGGGGTCCTGGACTGGAGTCAGAAGACATGAGGTGTACATCTAGCCTCTTATGAGCTGTGTGACCTTACTGGCTAGCAAACTACTTAATCGCTCTGAGAATCTATTTCTTTATCTGTGAAATGGGGATAATGATACCATCTACATCATAGAGCCATTGTGAGGATTAATTGAAATAATGAATATGAAATGCTTGGCACATAGTAAGTACATAATAAATATTAACTTATATATTATTATATATGTATAATATTTATAATTATATATAATATTTATATTATATATATATATGGTGACCTTTGAACAACATGGGTTGGAACTTAATGGATCCACTTGTACGTGGTTTTTCAATAGTAAGTATGACAGTAGTACACTCATGATGCACAGTTGGTTGAATCTGTGGATGCAGGACCACTGATATGGACAAAGTGCATATAAGGAGGGCCAGCTAGCTATGAGTTACACATGGATTTTTGACTGCATGGAGGGTTGACACCCCTAACCCCTGCATTGTTCAGGGGTCAACTGATTATATATTATATTTAATATATTTTAATATTTTATTTAAATTATATTCTATAAATATAATTAATAATCTATCATCAATGTTACTATGACTGCTGCTGCTACAAATTCACCATTTCGCTCCAGGCAAATGATTTTACCTATCTGGGTGTCTGTTACAATAGATGAGTTCTCTCTTATCTCTGTTTTTATGTGACACTCCAGTTCGGCTCTCTTCTGCCTAAGACCCACCACGGACCACCCATCATGTGGTGACCTGTATTCTGTCCACAGGTAGGGAGATAGCAGACATCCCTTCTAAGGTTATTACATAAGCAGATTCAGTTATGCTTAGGTCTTAAGCAACATCAGAGTCTATTGACAACAAACCTAAATTCTTTTCATGATCCATACATAATTAGCTGCTTAAACCCAGGATCCTATCTGAGGTCTTTTCCTTGTCAAGGCTGCTCAGCCTGTTTTTCCCTATTACTAGCTGGAGAACTAACCTGCCCAGCTTCTTTCTTTCCTGCTATCCCAGAAAACAGTTAAAAAAAAAAAAAGAAAAAAGTTCCCTTCCTCTTTTTGTTTTAAGTGCGATTCCACTAATCTCTGTGGAGACTCCTGAGGTTGAGGTAGTTCCCAAGGTTCTAGAAATTGGATCCTGGTTTCTGTGTAATTGTCCTGGGAAATGAGTTCCTGCCCCCCTTGTATTTCCTGGATCTTGGTGGTTTCTCTCAATGCTCACAGTCCCCAGTCTCCCACTTCCCTTTAAATTAGTAGAAAACTGAGGACAACTTGGGATTGTCCTAAGGTTGAAGTAGACCTTGTTCCTGACTCCCATGCTCAAAGGAGAGCATCTCATTCTGGGCTTTGCTCTGGGTCTGAATCTTATCCTAGGAGTTGTCTGCACATTGGGTCAACTGAATGGGTCTATGACGTCAGAATGGTTCCAAGTTCTTCAGGATGCATCAGCGCACCTATGACTTACTGTCCAGATTCTGAGTCTTTCCAAGGAAAGCTCCCACTTCTCTCTCTCTCATTTCTAACATTCTCTTTCCCAGTTTTTGTTCTCTTTGCTTTTCAGTTTTTGAGGATTCTGTTGAGATACCCTCTAGCTCAGAGATTCTTTCCTCAGCTAGGTCCAGTCTACTAGCAAGCCCGTCAATGGAATTCTTCATTTCTTGTTACAGTGTTTTTGATCCCTAGCATTTCTTTTTGGTTCTTTTTTGGGATTTCCATCTCTCTACTTACATTGCTGTCTATTCTTGTATGCTGTCTACTTTATCCGTTAGAGCCCTCAGGAGTTAACATTAATCCTAATTGTTTGAAATTCCTGGCCTAATAATTTCCAACATCCCTGCTGTGTCTGATTCTGATGCTTACTCAGTCTCTTGTGTTTTTTGCTTTTTGGTACTCCTTGTAATTTTTTATTGATAGCTGGACATGATGTACTGAGTAAAAGGAATTGCTGTATATAGGACTTGAGCAAAGTGGTGGTGAGGTATGGGTGGAGGGGAAAAATTCTATAGTGCCACTATTAGGTCTCAGTCTTTTAGTGAGCGTGTGCTTCTGGACTGTGAACTTCACAATGTTTCTCAATTTTTTTTCTCCTCCCCTTAGGTGGGACAGGATGCCCAGAGTGGGTTGGAGTTGGGTATTTCCCTTCCCCAGGTCATTTCAGCTCTGATAATTAGGCACTGGTTAACTAGTTTCCCCTGAGGGTAGGCCTTGTTAAGAACAACAGTGAACTCTGCTCTGTTTCAGTATGGTTCCTTTTCTCCTCCTCCTGCTGGAAGCGTTAGGGATCTTTCTCCATTATTTACTGTGGGAACCTGGTCGAGCTCCTGGTGGTAAATCACACAGTATGGGGGTGGGGGGGGAGCCGTGACTGGGACCCCCCGGAGTTTTGGGTTTGTTTTTTTATTTTTGTTTTTACATCTTTATTGAAGTATAGTTGCTTCACAATGTTGTGTTAGTTTCTGCTGTATACGAAAGTGAATCAGCTCTATGTATACATATATCCCCGTATCCCCTCCCTCTTGCGTCTCCCTCCCACCCTCCCTATCCCACCCCTCTAGGTGGTCACAAAGCACTGAGCTGATCTCCCTGTGCTATGTGGCTGCTTCCCACTAGCTATCTGTTTTACATTTGGTAGTGTATATATGTCAGTGCTACCCCCTAGAGTTTTAAACTCTCAGAGTCAGTCACAGTTCAGGTTTCCCTGCCCAGGCACTGGTTCCCAAGATGGTTTCCATTCCCAGGTCTCTACTCCAGTTAGCAGTAATGACCTGTATTTGCCTGTCTGACTCTCCAATCTTGCGAGCAGTACTGTGCACTGTGTCCTCCCCTTTCTTATAGATCCAAGAAGAGTTGTTGATTTCTCAGCCTGTTCAGCTTTTTACTCATAGTTAGGATGGGATGGCGACTTCCAAGCTCCTTACATGTAGAACTGGAAACTAGAAATCTAATGTTCTCTTTTAAATTAATTCTTAATTATAAAAGTAATGCATGAATAAACTATCCTTGAAAAAGTTAATATATTCTAAATAAGAAGAGCCTTCTTTGTGTTCCATCCCCAGTCTTATTCCCATCTCTTTCTCCTTGGAGGTTTCCACTTTTATCATTTTGATGTGTATTTTTCCAGATTTAATATGTATGTGCATGTACTGGAGACCTTTATTAATATATGTAGATCTACCTAATGTTTTAAAGTGCTACAGTAATCCACAGTATGGCTGCACTCTGCTTTATTTAGCAATTTCCCTTCTGACAGACTTTGACGTTACTTCTGCCTTCAAGAAATAAAGTAGTGCTAAATGAAAGAAACCAGTCACAAAGGACCACGTATTGTATGATTCTGTTTATATGAAATATCCAGAATAGGCAAATCTGTAGAGGCAGAAAGTAGATTAGTGGTTTCCTGGCTGGGGGTGGGAGGGAGAGCAATGTTGGGAAGTGATGGCTGAGGGGTACAGGCTTTCTTTTCAGGGTAATGAAAATATTCTAAAATTGATTGTGTTGATGGACACACAACTCTATGAATGTACTAAAAGCCATTGAATTGTACACATTAATTGATGAATTATATGGTATATGCATTATATCTCAATAAAGCTATATAAAAGAAAAAGAAATATATTAATAATCTCATTAGATATGCTTCTTCAGGCCTGATTGAATCAGAGGCTGTCTCCAAGGACTGCTTACTGGTGCTGGTGGTTTTGTTTTTTTTTTTCCTATAAATTTATTTTCATACCAAAAGAAATAACATTCTAAGGCAATGTTTTTACTGTATAGTATAAAATAACTTCCACTAAATTAAAAATGGAATTTTTTTTTGCTGTAAGCCACTGATAACTTTTCCATGAAAAAAATTTACAATTTGCAGCACCTGTAGAAAAAAACACCTGTTCAATAATTATATAAATACTGTTGACAGATCCCAGTAGCCCATTATGTATCCTTTTTGGCAATGTCAGCTTCCTAAAGTCAATTAGCTTCTAAATTTGAAAGGCACCCGGTGGCCAACATTCTGCGTATTATTCAAGGCATCCATGTTAATTTTTTGGAAACAGACTTGAGAAGTCTGAAAAATCTATTAAGTTAAAAAGAATGAAGAAGTATCATGCAGTTGATATTAGCAAACAACATTTTTTCCCTTAGCTGCAAGTTTTCCCCAGGGGATTTACAAAGTGCACCAGTTAAATACGTCTGTACATTTAAAAGCTCCTCACTTATGCAGGTAGCATGTTCTGTGATAAGCCTAGTCTCTTTAGCAGTTAAAGCTTTTTAGGTTTGAGCCATGACCTATGTGACCTGTGACCTTTGTGAAGAAGTGAGGAGGGGTAGACGGGCTGAGCAGTGCAGAGCTCCTGGTGGTTCCCATCATCTACCCTAAGAGCAGGAGTCAAGTGGGAAACTTGCTCTCACCCCATATCCCTTGTGAGTCTAAAATGGAAGGCAGCAAACTCAATGTCCTCCTCTTCATCCTTGTGGGCCTGAGCAATAGACAGTACTTCCCAGAGTGGGCTCTCCAAAGAGTTCTTCAATGCCTCATGGTAAAAATGGGCCCTTTCCTTAGGAGTAAAAAGATGTTCTATATGCCAGGCTCAACAGTCAGGCTTACCAATGAGGCTGGAGCAACTTCTCTCTGCTCTGTACTAAAAGCTTCTCTGTGAAGGCTTTTCTACAATAGAAGTAGGTTTCAGATTTTGTATTGCTGACTCTGGGCACTAATAGTAAACACTGCTATTATATTAGGAAACATTAAATAATCAATCACCATATGTTGAATGCCTAGTATATACCACTCGCAGTAGTAAATTCTCACAAGAAACCCTATGACAAAGGTATCATCTCCTTTCACAATTGGGGAGAGTAAGGTTAAGTAGCTAGCATGAAGTCATGCAGATCTATTGCCCCAAAGCCTATGCCCCTTCTACTACATATGCTGTCTTCTGTGTATTTTAGCCTTGAATATCATGCTAAGGACCTGAGAACACGAGGTCAGAGGGCTTACTCGATTAATCCCTGTCTCATTCACCACCTCTCGCAGGCTGCTCCACACACAGTTGGTTCCTGGTACATGTCAGTGGAAATGTACTCTTAGTACCTTCTGCCTTACATCGTCTGTGCAGGCCTTGTCTGAGCGTGGCCATGTACTACCTGAGGCATGAGCTCCCTATCGGGTTCACACAGGAGGCCAGGTGGAGCCTCTGACTAACTCTGAGAAGGGGATTTTTTTTAAAAAAGAGGATGTTAGGAAGAGTCTAAAGGGAAATCTTAGGAAATTAAAATCTGTGGAATCAGCATGAAGGCTGCCTACGGATTGCATTAGTCATGGAAGGTAAATTCACTCTCAAGAAAGCAGAAAAGTGGAGACACAGGGAGGATGCAGTTGGCAGGATGCCATGGTACAATGATAGGTACAGGAGTTAACAAAGTACCTTCAGAAGGAAGAAACCCAACCCCAGTCCTCCCTAATGCACATGAGCATGTGTGGATCAGGTTAGGAAGGAGAGAAAATTAGAGGATGGCCAAAGCAGAATGATGCACATTGAGATATGGTTACATGTTCATAGAAACAAATAAAACTGACCCCTGGAACACGCAGATGCTATCTCAAGACAAAAAGAAAAATCATCCACTAGAGTGTCTTGCCTCAATGGAAGGGAGATACTACTGTATTTGGAAAGTAGTTTTGTTTTGAAATTAGATGTAAGGCCAGATAGGAACAGAAAAGGATTAAAGGAACCTTCTTCCTCTGGATTAGAACTTCAGGACTTGGAGCTCAGAATAGATAGATAAAAGTCCTTGTGAGACAGACAGCTTTGAAAATAAGGCTGGCCTAACTGCCAGTGCCAGAAATGGATCAGGCTGGACTTGAGGACCCTCTCTTGCCTACCAGTTATTTTGTGTGAGATATTCTATATAACTTTGTTTTAGAGGGATTTTTGAATGCCCTCTATTCTGCTTGTAATTTCTTCATCTCATGAAATAAGTCAGCGGTCCATGGACATTTTAGCTTCAAAACTGGAGTCGGGTCTCTGGAGTAAGTAAATCTTGAATTCACTCCTAGGTCTACTATGGACACGTTAGGAGACACGAGTCAGTTCCTCAGTTGTTCCTCAATGTCTCCTTTTGTAACAGAGATAATGTAGTTTTAGTGGTCAGTGACCTCAAGATAAATGCTTTTAAAAATGTAAAATTGGGCTTCCCTGGTGGCGCAGTGGTTGAGAGTCCGCCTGCCAATGTAGGGCACACGGGTTCGTGCCCCAGTCCGGGAAGATCCCACATGCCGCGGAGCAGCTGGGCCCGTGAGCCATGGCCGCTGAGCCTGCGCGTCCGGAGCCTGTGCTCCGCAACGGGAGAGGCCACAACAGTGAGAGGCCCGCGTACCGCAAAAAAAAAAAAAAAAAGTAAAATTATTTTACTCCTTTGAAACCCGTTCAACAATCATTCATTAAATATTGGTCTCCTTTGTGCAAGGAACAGGGCTAGAGTCTCTGGAACATGATCCCATGCTTAATCCACAGGATTATTGTATCAGGCAGCAAATGGGCCAAGCAGTGACATGCATTAGGTCTCTTCTACTTTCTTTTCTAGAAATATTTCTCCTGGAGTCCGCCTCTGGTATTTCCTGAGTTTTCCAAGTTTAGATAATAAATCTTCCATTGCACTAGGATAACTTAATGCCTTTATTTGCCTGAATTATATTTTTAAAAGAGAGTTGTATATTCCTGCTGCCCTCAATGAGGCCACACTAAGCATATTTCATTAGATTTATACTCTTGAGATTTTATACTATACAGTACCAAGGACTTTAAACATACAGTAAGTAATACTATACAACTGAAAACAGAATCTGGGAAGGAACAGTATTTATTAAATTATGCAGGATAGATTATTTCAAGCCTCAAACTTCAAGTCAGAAGATCCAAGGTACAGTTTGGTCAAGATCCAGTTGACCAATACTGGTTAGTTGTCTACCCCTGGACCCCGCATCTCTGGCCACAGGGTCACATTGTACAAAGGGCTGCTTCTATTTAGTAACCATCAGATGGCTCTGTTTTAATGAAAAAATTTAATGAATTGGTAGATGGGGGCTGAGCAGACAAAACAATGAAACCAACTACCAGGTGACCACTAACTGCTGGATTCCTGTTCTTAGCACATGGACAATTAAGAGCTAATTATTAACGGTTTATTTTAAAAAGCAAAACAGGACTTCCCTGGTGGCGCAGTGGTTGAGAGTCCGCCTGCCGATGCAGGAGACACGGGTTCATGCCCCGGTCCAGGAAGATCCCACATGCCGCGGAGCGGCTGGGCCCGTGAGCCATGGCCGCTGAGCCTGCACATCCGGAGCCTGTGCTCCACAACGGCAGAGGCCACAACAATGAGAGGCCCGTGTACCAAAAAAAAAAAAAAAAAAGCAAAACAAACTTTCTCATAGTCCAGAGGGAGAGCTCTGAAGCAGCCAGGACATATTTCTTAAAAAAGAAAAGTCAAGTCAGCAAACATTCAAATACCTACTGGAGACAGTGTATCTTACTGTGTGGTGAGGGCATTAAAGTGATAGAAGCCATGCCACATAGACATGACCAGCTAGGGCAAAATAATGGACCATAAGCGGAACAAAGAAAGATCAGGTAAGTGTGGAATAAGGCTCCTTAGGGGAGGACTTCCTTCAAGGAGAAGGAATGTTCAGACCTGGCTTTGGAAAGAGGTGAGGGTCAAAGAAGGGGCAGCTTGGAGAAAGGATTCCACCTGCCAGGAAAAACCCTTTGAGACAACAAGTGGGTATATTGGGAAGTGGCAGTAGATGCCAGTGAGATATAAAACAGCTGGTCCAGAGGAGGCCTCTTAGCACTTAGATGGACTCAATTAGCAATTGGGACCGTGTTGGGCTCTCAATTCAGAGAGGAAAGTCAATGGAAGTGGTGTTTGAGAAAGCTTCTTTTGCAGCAGCTCTTTGGGAGTCAGTGGAGTAGGAGAATCCAGGAAGCAGGAAAGTCTTCTGGGCATCAACCCAGGTCTGAGTCGGAGATTGGAGCTCTCCTGAAAGAAGTGAATGGGAGAGACTTCTGGGTGGAGGAGTCTCCAAGAGTGGTCCTGTTAATATCCTCCTTCACCTCCTCATCTTTACACCCCAGAGCCTGGTTCCATGCAGACCAGACAGGAGTAACCAAGTACAGGTTTTATACATGATTAGAGAGAGGAGACTTGCTGGTGGAGACCAGGAAAGGCTTTCTGGGATAAATTTGGAAAGATGAATTGAATTTTGACAGGTACACAGTACTTGAGGAGGAGGAGAGAGAGAGAATGAGAAGGAATATATACTTGCAAGAGTAGAGGTAGTATTTTAATCTTGGTTCAAAATGCTACATGGTATGTTATGGCTCTTTATAATTTAATTAAATTTGTATTTTATAATTTAAATTTGTAATTTAATTTTATAATTAGATTATAATTTATATTTCAATTAAAACTAGAGAAAGAAGAATGGAAAGCTAGATAGTCTGAACTATTTAATTTATAACAGCTTTATTGAGATATAACTCACATAACAGAAAATTCACTTTAAAGTGTACAATTCAGTGGTTTTAGTATATTCACAGAGTTATGCAACCATCACCACTCTCTAATTTTAGAACATTTTCATTACCCTAAAAAGAAACCCCATACCCATGAGCAGTAGACTGACCTACTTAAAACTCAGGAACACAATGAGAATGGAGGTTCTGATTGCCAGGAATTCTCTCTTTCTTAGCTGGATAGACACCCCAAATGACTCTCATTAATCTTTGAGTCCCATGTCATGGCTGCTCTAGGGAAAAACATCCTGATGTGACCAGGCTGCAGGGATGAAGAGGAAAGGGCCTGGAGCACTGGAGCCCAGAAAGGAGGGACAGGTAAGAGAACCCGGGGAGAGAAAGGGAGCTGTTGGGCCCCGAGGGAAGGGGAAGCCAACTTGGGTTAAGACTGTGGAGCAGAGAGCAAGGCAGCACTTCCCCAGCAGCCCTGGTAATGCAAGAATCTGATAGGACAATCGTGCAACTGCTCTTGCCCCGTAGACCTTCCGGGGCTCACCTGAACAGGAAGTTATTTCCCTATTGCTGTGGCCCCTCCCTGGAGCTGTTGAGCGTGCTCATCTCCACCTTTCTGCCCTGGTGCTGCTAAGTGCCAGGCCTGAACTAGGGACCATCTCTGAGTTATCTCCCAGAGGTAATTAATCCTCACAACAGCCCTATGAAATTGAGATGGCTATCCCTCTTTTTGAGAGATTAACAAACTGCAGCTCATAGAGTTAAAGTAACTTGCTTAGAATCGTATACCTGACAGGTGCTAGAGTGTATTTCAAACCCAGGACTCCAACCAGGACTCATTTAGCTTCTACGTCTTTACTGTCACTGCCTCAGTGGGGTCAATGTCCTTATGCAACCCTCTTGACTCCCCAGGACAGAGAACCAAGGTATAAGAAAAAGTCTACTACCCAAGACTGAGAAAAGCACTGTGGTGACTAAGGTTAGAAAAATCTTTGAACCCCTCACTCATGTTTTTGAGAGCGATGTGATCTTCCCAGCCGTGTCCTTTCTGCGTTAGCCCTTTGCACATCTGGCATGCTAGATCCCAGATGTGTGATTTTCATCCCATGTGGTGGGGCCATAGTACTGGGGATCCTGCCTGTTCAGCTATGCTCGTGAAGGCCTGTTTCTTTGACAGGGCCTGCAGGAGGTGGCTAGTGGTGCTTTTGTAGCCCCTGATTTATTACTGTCTCCAACCAGACACAAGTGCTACACAATTTTGTACACACACACGTGTGCATGCTTGTACACACACACACACTCACACTCACACCCCATCCATTTGGAGAGGAACACAAAGAAGGAAACATTCACAAGGCATCACCATTGATTTCTCTTTTCTCCCAGATCAACTGGTCTGACTTCTCCCTGTTGCCTCCTTTGCCTGTGGTCTGTCAGCTGGAGGTGATGACAAGGAGTATTTCAGACTCTTTCCCCATCTGCTCCAAACACCAGGAAGCTGCAGGCCTGCTTCCCTCCAGGCCAGCTTAGAAATCCTGGTGTCAGGATAGAGCAGCCTTCCAAAAGCCAACCACAGAACATTTAATACCTGTGCAAACTCCACAGAGAATTCCTGTGCCATAGGGTCATGGCTTTATGAGTGTTTCCATGACATGGTATTATTACACCCCAGATCTCTCACCTCGTATGTCACTCAAGCATTCTCTGTCAGGAAACCAAAGAATAAACATCCAAAAAGAAGATTAATATTAGAGAGACTAAAAGAGTAAAGTTCACCCAAACCGTATGGTTCAGCTCAGAAGGGATGTGTATCAGCCCTACTCTCTCTGTTCACCCCTGCCTTCCACCTCATCTCCTCTCACACTCCAAACAGGAACCCCTTTACAGCAGTTTTGCTTGACTACCTGTGTCAGAGTCAGCAAGGAAACTTGTTAAAAATGCAAATTCCTGGGAATCATCATTATGGGGAAATGGCCACAAGAAGCAGACCATCTACCCCTGTCTTATGTACAATAGAATTCACTATGCACTTTCATGCATTTTGTCATGTGCAATAGAATTCACTACTTCCTTGGGCAGCTGAGTCTAGTCTAAGATAATTGTAATGAGGGGAAAGATATCTTTCATTGGGCTGAATTTGACCTCCTATAATTCTCACCCACTTTTCTTCCCATTTTTCCTCTTCCCTCTCGAGCCACAGGGACTAAGTGACCTCACTTTCATGCGAGAGCCTCTAGCTTAGACTCTTCTGAGTCCCAGCTCAAGAAGGAGAGAACTGAATCCACTCACTGGACTGGTATAGCCAGTCAGGGTAGGGCACTGAAGCAAAAATCTTTGACCTTCCGGGGTCTTGCAGAGGCTTGGAGCTGAGTGTCTTTGTTAAAAGCCCAGCCTCTAGACTCCTGCTAGGGGCAGATCCTGGATGCATGCCCTTGGGTAAGACGTTCCCTCTCTCTGTGGCCCATTTCTTCACCTTCAAAAACAAGGATTATGATGATGATATTATAAGTTTTGTGAAGGTTAAATAAAATAATACATGTAAAGCTCTCACAAGAGAGTCTGGTATATATTAAGTGCTCTATAAGTATCATTATCGTCATCAAGTGGGAAGACAACAAGGAAAAAAATTCTTCCAGTTTTCCTGCTTCCTATTTTTCCATTCCACAAATTGACAAAAAAGGAAAGGCTTATGAATATAAGGCTGTTACATAGACCATGAGAACCAGTTGTTCTGTTCCACTGAATATCAAGTAAAATGATGTGGGCAGCACTCATAACGGGAGGGATTGCCATTAGTGGGGTGACTGGAATGCCCAGCAGTTTGCCCAGAATTGCCCCACTTTTTCCTGTTGTAATTATTAATACCCTTAAAAATGTCCCAGTTTGGATGATAATTGTTGAGTCTCCCCAAACATTAGATTTTCAAAAGATATTCAATGTAGGTTAGAAGCATTAAGACAGGTTACTAAGAGAGCTTGTGAAATCTCTTCCTTGGAAATATTTAAAACATGCCTGGCTGGGATGATTTAGAACAACTGCAAATAAGTACTCATTTATAAACCCCTAAAATGCTTTGTTTGGTTTGGTTTAACTAAACTGCCTTGCCCTGCCCCCAGGAGGTACGTAGGTAGTAAAATTAATGTAAACAACATTCTTAACTACTCAGTTTGCCAAACAAAAATTTCCCTGTGCTATGGGCTAGTGGATGTGAATGAGCAGCCATTATGAGTTTAGAGCCAGTGACACTCTGCCTCAGATTGTGGAAAAGAGATACTGTAGGTTTGGAAATTAACAAATTCTTGGACAACTAAACATTTGAAATAAGAATGCAGACAACTACTTGGGTAAAAATATTGTAATAATTAACAACGTGCCAGGTACTGTACAGATATTAACACATTTCATCCTCAAAAAACCCCATGAATTTAGTACTACTATTAATCATAGTTACAGATAAGAAAACTGAGTCACAGAGAGATAAGGAACTTGCTCAAGTTAACGGCAGAGTCACAATTTGTCCCAGGTGGTTTGGATCCAGAGCCTGTGCTCTTCACCACTGTACTGCAAACTTTCCGGACAGATAGAACGCTTCCGTTTAAATGAAGTGGGGACAATAGTACCAGTTAGCTTCTAGTCTATCTGGGCTGGTTACTGGTGAGATCGGACTGCCTTGCAACTGAGGGAAACAGCCTGGTCTTCGCTGAGGAATAAATGAAGAAAAATTGTATTTAATCCTCCTGACATTTAATCCTCATGACATCATGGAAAGTAGATATCGCATTTACATTTCACAGTTAAGGAAAGTGAGGGCTTAGAGAGGTTAAGGAGTTTGCCCAGGCCTCATAGCAAGTTAGAGGCAGGAGCAAGATTCTGACTCAGGAACCTATTATGGACAAGTACCTATTATGGACATTTCATATAGATTTGATCATACAATATATGGCCTTTTGTTAATTGCCTCTTTCACTTAGCATAGTGTTTTCAAGGTTCATAAATTTGTAACATGTATTTGTACTTTATTTCTTTTTATTGCCAAATAATATTCCATTATATGGATATATCACATTTTACTTATCCACCCACCAGTTGATGAACGTTTGTGTCCAATTTTTTGTCTATTATGAACGTTTTTGTACAAGTTTTTTGTGCGCACATATGTTTTCATGTTTCTCTTAGGCATGTACGTAGGAGTGGAATTGCTGGGTCATATGGTAACTCTATGTGTAAACTTTTGAGGAACACATGTATCCTTTTAATTTTTTAAAAAGCCAGGACCCCCAGAACCACTTATATGATAGTTGGAGCACAGAAAATTATCTTAAAATTATATGTTGCATGTCAAGCCTCTTATAAAATCGAATAACAAAGAGAAAAATAGAATAAAAAATATGAAACTCATCCTCGAGAGATTGAAATATACATTGAATAATTTGTTCATATTGCAATTTTTTTGTGTGTATCTATTATATACAAGAAAAGACCAATGGATTTGAAGTTAAAAGATCTACTCACTGCCTTTCCAAGCTCTCTTGAAAGGTGTCTGTGAGGCGCCAATGGGATCAGGTGCTTAGTATACTGTAAATGGCTGTTCAGTTGTGAAGGAGTTGTAGTAGGAGTGTTCTCAGGGAGGTGAAGTTCTCCTGAGGTGGACCAAGAAAATGCACTCAGTAGAGAATAAAAGGCCTGAGAGGCAAAGAGGAAGGTGGACCCTACATGGGGACAGGACTAGGCTTTGGTCTCAGGCTGCTCAGGGCTTATCAGGAGGCCCCAAAGAAAGGGGCAGGGCCCAGGACCACCTGTGAGGTGCATCTCAGGGCAGAGACAAGTCCTGTGTGGCTTCGTCCCTTCCTCTGCCTGCTATTTATCCCAATAAAAACTGGCTGGAAGAAGAAGGTAGCACATGACCTCATGAGACTGCAGTCTCACTAGCAAAGGAATAGGGATAAAGAAGCAAGTTGTGACCATCATTCCCAGTACCTAGGACTGCTGTGGTGGTTGGGGGAAGAGACTTTCAGGGGATTTAGGGATGCAATTGGGAGTAATGATAGGTAGAGCTTCAGCGGTGGCCAAGGGATTTAGAGAGAACGAGAGAAGTGAGCATGGATGAAACAGATTCTTTATAACCCCAGCTCTGCATTCCATTTTTCAAAACCTTTCAATAGTCTGAACTACCTATAAAATGAAGTCCTTAGTGAGACATCCATGACCCTTCAAGGTCTGACCCCAGCTTTATTTTCCAACCTTACTTCCCATTGCTCCCCTTCAGTACCTCTAGGGTACTTACTCTCTCCCAAATGAAACCAGAATCTAGCCTTTGTCTGGAATTATCTCCTTTAGTCTCTGTGTAGCCAAACAAATGCCAGTTCTTCAAAGCTCAGCTCACAAACTATCTTTTCCACAAGTACTCTCCAAAATCTCCACACCCTCCTTCCCAGACAGAATTAATCTCAAACTTGCCAGGATACATATAATGCTTTTCCTGCATAATGACACTAACAGGTTGTCTTTATTTCTCATCAGAGGGTAGGCCTATCAGGGGCAAAGACTGTCTCTTAATTCACCTGTCCATGATACAGGGTCTGGCATGTAATAGGTATTCAATAAATGTTTGTTGAATCAGTGGATGGATGACAATGAAATAGAGATGTGGATAAGGGGAGCAAGAAGGGAGTTGGGGGATGGGAAGCTGGACATAATCAGATAAGTGACAGTGCAGGCCAGGAGAGGAGGCTTCAGGTGAGATGACAAGAGGTATGCTAAGGTATAGTCAGCTGGGAGTGGAGATTGGTGGTGGAGAGTGCAAGTGGGCAGAGGAGAAGGGAGTATTCAGGGCAAAGAGGGAGCTCTATCCTAGGACTCAGACTTGAGCTAAAGAACCAACTGACAGAATGGCTTTTAATATCAGGGATAAACTCAGATGCCTAGAGAGGCTGGACAGAGAGCATGGATGAGTGAGGTGAGTGGGGAGCAATGCGAACGTTCCGTGATGGGCACAGCCTCTGCTCAGCCACAGTGGGTTCTTGCAGGTGAGCCACCATGGATAGATCTTGAAATGTTTTCAAGAGAAGCCAGAAATGTGTACTTTTGGTAAAATCTCCCATTTGTGAAACATTAGAAACTAATTAGAGTTCTTAAAACTTTTTACTGGAACATAATATATATATATATATATATATATATATATATATATATATATACACACACATATATGTATATACAGAAATGTACACATGTCCTAAGTGAATTTTCACAAACCACACACATCCATGTAACCAGTACCCTGATCAAGTATCAGAATATTATCAGAAACATGCCTCAGATGCTCCCTTCCAGTCCTTACTGTCTCTTGACATCCAATATCACAGAATAATTTTGCCAGTTTTATATGCTATATAAATGGAATCATGTAGTAGTTCATTTTTTGTGTGGCTAGGTTCTTTCATTCAACATTATGCTTGAGGGTGTAGTTGTAGATTGCTCATTCTCAGCTGTATAATATCCCACCGTGTGAGTGTGCCACAACTTATACGTCTGTTCTACTGCTGAAGGACATTTAGTTTCAGTGTTTTAACTACTACACACAGTGCTACTAGGAACATCTAGTAGATGTCTTTTGGTAAACATATGTGCACATTTCTACTGAGTATATACCTAGGAATGAAGTATAGCGGTCATAAAATAGGTATATGTTCAGCTTTAGTAGATACTTCCAGAGTGTTTGTATAGATTTACATTCTCACCAGCAATGTATGAAAGTTCCAGTTTCTCCACAACCTTGTCAACCGTGATTTTTTTTTTCATTTTAGCCATTCTCATGCATGTGTAGTGGTATTGCATTGTGGTTTTTATTTATATCACCCTGATGAATATTGAAGTTGAAAACATTTTCCTATGTTCACTGACCATTTAGATAGCCTATTTTATGAGGTGACTGTTCAAGTTATTTTCTCATTTTTCTATTGAGTTATCTATCCTTTTCTTTCTATATTCTGGATGTGAATCCTTTGAGAGCTAAATGTACTCTCAGTATCTTCTCCTACTCAGTCACCTGCCTTTTCACTCCTGAGTGTCTTTTGATAAACACAAGTTCTTAACTTTAACATCATCCAATTTATCAATTTTCTCTTTATGTTCAGAATTGTTTGTGTCTCGTTTAAGAAATATTTGCAGACTTCACTGTCACAAAGATGTTATCCTATGTTTCCTCTAAAAGCTTTATTGTTTTACCTTTCATACTTAACTCTGCAATCCATCTGGAATTGTTTTATTGTATGATATAAGGTAGGGTCAGTAAGTATTTTTCCAGATGGATATCCAATTGTCTCAACACCATTTACTAAGAAAGATCATCCTTTTCCCAGTGCTCTGCAATGTTGCCTTTGTCATAAATCAGGTTATCATATATGTGAGGGTCTGTTTCTGGATTCTGTATTACATTTCATTTGTTACTTTGTCTATTCTTGCACCAAAACCTCAGTGTCTTAATTGCTATAGGTTTGTAATAAGCCTTCATATCTAATGGTATAGGTCTCTTCCAGCTTTGTTTTTCTTCCTCAAGTTTACTTTAGATATTTTTGGCCCCTTGCATTTGGTCTTTTTCATGTGAATTTTAAAGCCAGCTTGTTAATTTCTGCAAAAGAACCTCCTGAAGATTTTTTTTGTTTTTAGTTTTTTGTTTTTTAAAAAATAACATCTATGCAAGGGTTGAAATTTAATAAAATCAGTATTTTTTAAAATTTTTATTTTATATTGGAGCATCGTTGATCAACAATGTTGTGTTAGTTTCAGGTGCTCAGAAAAGTGATTCAGTTATACCTGCTGAAGTTTTGATAGAAGTTGCATTATATCTGTAGTTTAATTTAGGGAGAATTAACATCTTTTCAATGGTGTGTCTTGCATTCCATTACTATGGTATATCTCTTCATTTATTTAGATTTCTTAGTTCCTCTCAATAATTCAGTTTTCAGGGTAGAGGCCTAATATTTCATTAGATATATTCCTAGATATTTGATATTTGTTTAAGTTATATCTTTTATAAAGTTTTTTCTATGTAGTTGTTGCTAGTATATAGCAATCAAATTGATTTTTGTATGTTGACCTTATATCTAGTGATCTTGCTAAATTCACTTAATTCTAATAGTTTGTAGATTCTTTTGGATTTTTTCTACATACACGATAATATTATCAGCAAATAATGACAGTTTTATTTCTCTTATTCTGATTATTACTCATCTTTGATTGGGGCCATCTCTTTCCTGAAGAAGTATGTTTATGGGGGTGATCTACCATTACTGTTGGGATCCGTTGTTCATACCTCCTTCTGCCAAGTTCATAGTTCCTTTGCTCTGGAAGTATGCTCCTTCCTCTGTTCTCTGCATCCCAGGGGTCGGTGTTTCTCACAGTAAATCCCTTTAGATCTAGACTCTGTCAGTATCCGGTAAACTCACCCTTCCCATTATCATCACCAGTCTCTTTTGGCTAGAAGCACATGTGGTAAACAATAAAAGTGAGAAGTCAGCATGGTTTATTATTCACTCAGTCTTTTCTGGTTAGGGAGCTAAGTCCCTAGTAGGAACAGTCTCCACTTCTCTGGTGACCCACCTGTGCCCTTAGATTTCTTAGTGCTCCCAAGAATGTACTTTCAAGACTGTGACTCTATTCTACCTGAAGCAAACCAGCCTAACATTTGTAAGGATGCTAATTATGGTGTATGGTGCTAATGGTGAATTATTGTGGTTGTTTCACTGATTATGGGCCTTTTTCTTAATGCTGCTTTTCACTGTTTTTGTCGGTGGGTTTTGAAGGAGGGTAATGAAGTTAAAATGCCTTTATTACATCATCTACGCCAGATGTCCCCTTCACTTTTCCCTCTTCACATTTTTAAAAACTAAAATTGATAGTTTTTTATTATAAACTTTATACAAGCTCATTGTAGAAAGTGTAGAAAATAAATGGAAATGCACAGAAGAATCGTTAAGAACAGAATAGTAAGGACTCATTTGCCTGAGGCGAGAGCAGCAAAGACTGGTATATCTGCAAGACAAGAGGTGTTAATGGACAAAAGAATCCCTTAGAGAGCTAGACTGTGCCAAAATATACAGCCCTCAAAGGGGAGTTTAGTTAGACAAGTCCACAGGACAAGCCGGGTGTGCAAACACAAACAGCCCTCGGAGGAGAGATCTGGGCAGGCAAACACAGACAGGGCCCTGCAGGAAAGGGGAAGCTGCAGAAAAGGTAGAATATGTGCAAACAGCACCGCTCAGAGGGGAGACATAAAGGGTGGAATCCCAGGCATTAGAGGTGCTGGAAGTCTTATTAAGTTACATTCCATTCCCTGGGGCTAATGCTGAATCCTTCCTAAAGATTCATTTAATGCATTTTGCTAAATGGCTCAAGAGGGGCATGACGTCCCCAGAGAAGACAGAGCTCGGAGGGACCTCAGGGAGAGTTTAGGCCAATACCTTGTAAAGCGTGGTCCATGTGCCACTACTGGCATAAGAAGTTATTTTAATGGTACACAGTTTTTTTTTATTTTTTTATAGTTATATTTATTTTAATTTGTGTTAGAAACAAAGTATAGCTAATACAATGAAACCACAATTTCACGGATATCCTTATTTAGGATAGGGCTAAAGTTGGTAGTAATGTTAGGCCTGGGTTGATTTAAAGATAACTAATAAATAAAGCACAGGTATTGTGCAGATATTGCAAAAATCAAGATGGTCTGGGAAATACTGAGCTAGAGCAACCCCCTCACCTCAACTGTGAGGAAACTAAGCCAGAGAAGAGACAAGGCAGAACCAAGACAAACACTCAAGTTTCTTAATTCCCAGACCAGTGTGCCTTCTTTTGCTACTAACAAGATTTCCTAGTTAATTTAGGATAATTCAAAATTGGAAGAGTTGCTAGGTATTCAACTTACCCTTCTGTCTACTATTTACCCTTATGATACGTGTTTAACTATAAACAAACTCTCTGTCTTTATATAGTCATTCACTGAATAAACATTACAAAGCATTGTGGGGAGTAATATAAGGAATACTGAGATAGGAAGATGGGGTTCCTGACCACAAAGAATGTAATTTTATGGGGAATTAGATGGTTAAGTAAAAATAATTATTCAAGACACAATAGAATAAGTGTAGACACAGCAATACAAGAAAAGAGTTGGAGAAGAGCAGAGGAAGAGGCAGTTACTTCCAGGTGGAAACAGAGGCTTCATGAAGTAGGTGCTTTGTAAGTTAGGCTTGGCATGATGAATGGATTTCATTGGGCAAAAAGGAGGGAGAGGATCTCAAATAGATGTTTGTACGTCCATCCATGTGCATAGCAGCATTATTCACAATAGCTAAAATGTGGAGGTGACCCAAATGTGCATTGACAAATGAGTGGATAAACAAAATGTGGTATATGCATACTATGGACTATTATTCAGCCTTTAAAAGGAAGGAAATTCTGACACATGCTACAACACGGATGTTGAGGACATTATGCTAAGTGAAATAAGCCAGTCACGAAAAGACAAATATTGTATGAATCCACTCATATGAAGAAGTACTTTGAGAAGTCAAAATCATAGAGACAGAAAGTAGATGGTGGTTGCCAGGGGCTGGGGGAAGAGGCAAATGGGGAGTTATTGTTTAATGGGTATAACATTTCCATTTTACAGAATACAAAGTGTTCTACAGGTGGATGGTGGTGATGATTGCACAATTTGAATGTACATAGTACCACAGAATTGTACATTTGAAAACGGTTAAGATAGTAAATTTTATGTTCTATGTATGTTACCACAATAAGAAAAGAATTGGAGAAAAAAAAAAGAAGGAAGTGAGAAAATCCCAGGCTTAAGTAAAGAGCAGGAACAAAGTCTGCAAGATGCCTGAGTACATGGTGAGTTTGGGAGGCCTACGTAGAGGAGTCAGTGTGTAGGATGTTCTGAGAGGTAAGGCTTGAAGGACAGGATGAGTCTGAGTCTTGGTGGGCATTGGTTGCAGTGCCAAGAAATTTGAATTCTACTCTGTAGATGATGAGACAAGGTAAATGGGACTGAGGAGTCACATATTCTCATAGTGACCATTACATGCCTATATCCCCATTTGCTTAACACTAAGAGTACCTGAAGTACCTGAATCTTTGGTGAGTTCTGAGGAGGACAGAGCACTAATGAACAAGGTCATGATGCCCAATTGTACTATAAAAAGAAACAGGAGCTAGAGGACCGACTAGACAGAGACACAGTTGGCTGTCCACCTGGACCAAAGGAGTTTCAGTGGGACTGAAAAGCAACTCCTCAGCTAGCACAGGAAGAGCCACAGAGAGAAACAAAATAGCAATCATTGTGAGGACAAGTAAGTTCCTCTTTTCTATTGTGACGCTAGAGAGGCTTCAGCAACCTAAGGCCTTGGGAAAGAAGGAAGGCTAATGACTTCATGCGATCTGAGGATCCAGAAGGTAAAGAGGTGAAATCAAGGCTTGAGCAATGGGATGGCAGGGCTAGAAGTGGTAGAGAGAAGGCTGGTAGAAATATCAGCTGGAACAGACCAAGAGAATTTACCCGGCCATTGCCAAAGCTTGAAGTTTGCTCTGTGCAACGGGTAGGTTTGGGGGAGAGGTGAGCCCTTTACTTCACCTAAGGATGCATGTCTGAGCATGTAATTGACCCCTGGGGATCCTGGGAGACTGAACACACAGGTAAGGGCCATCCAAAGTCCCACATCTCAAAAAGGAAAGGAATAAAGCTTCATTAACAGAAAGAACAGACAATGCAAATTGAGATCACTCAGAAAGAATAAGCATCTACTACAATTACATAATTAATCATTAATATCTGTGTGAACATTGTACTCTGTTCTCAATATAACTTTGTGGTAAGATTTCTGGTCCTATCTTTTAAATTCCTAGGAATGACAAGAATATGTTTTCTTGAAATAGTTCATATAATCAGCTACCTGTGGAATTCATGTGACAGATGCTTTGAATCAGGTGCAATGTTAGTAATCTGCAAATAAGTGTGTTTATGCATGTCAAATTAAGGGATGGGAACAGTGATGAGGCTAATTGCAAAATATCAGAAATTCTAAAAATATTGATATCCTGCTTTGTAATCCAGTTTAATTCAAGTATTTTTATTGTTGTCCTTCTGCAGGCAGAACCGTTTAGTGTGTCCTTAGAGAAACAAAAAGGAGAATCAGGGTTTTCTTGATCCTTGGAGACCTCACAGTCTAGTAGTCAACAGACATCTCTAATACAGGAAAACTAAAATAAATGTTATAGGGGAAGCTCATCTAGTATGTCTTGAAGGTTCAAAGAAGAGAGATCATACTCCTTATATCTCATTAAATCTGGATGCTGTCAATTGAGAGACACACCACTATTTTTTGCCCCACTAAGAAAAAAAGAATTCTGATAATTAAATTAATTAAATTATGACATGTCATTGATTTTAAGAGGCATTCCTTTTCAGGAGATGTTAAATCACTTTAGAATTGATGAAATGTGGTCATTGAAGAATTCTGACAGGTTGAAATAAGAGAAAAAGCCCACCAAGCAGGGGTTCTTCTGTTTTTTTTTTTATATTACATACTTTCTTTGATCATTCACATGACTTCAATCACTCCCTATAGGATCATAACTCACAAATATTCATCTCCTGCCAGAATTTCTCCCCTTAAATGCAGATCCTTATATCCAACTTTATTTCATTCATTTATTTAACACTCATGTAGTAGTACGTATCATGTGCCAAGCAGCATTCTAAATGTTTTATATTGTGTCATAAAAACTCTACGAATAAGAATTATTATTATTATCCCCATTATAGAAGTTAAGTAACTTGCCCAAAGTCATACAGCTAGTAAGTGGCAGAAACAGAAAAAATGGACATGAGAGACATTGCAAATCCATAGGATTTAAATCTACAATACTTGTCAGCTGAGTGGGGATGGAAGCTGAGAGAGAAGGAAGGTTTTAAAAGGGAATAACGGGAAAAATCACTGTCGTAGTTCAGGCTGCTATAACAAAATGCCACAGACTGGGTGGCTTAAACAACAGAAATTTGTTTCTCACAGTTCCAGAGCCTGAGAAGTCCAGTATCAAAATGCCAGCAGAATCAGTTCCTGGCGAGAGCCCTCTTCTTGGCTTGTAGATGGCTGCCCTCTCGCTGTGTCCTCACATTGGTGGAGAGAGAAAGAGCTCTGGTCTCTCTTCCTCTTCTTTTAAGGACACTAATCCCATCATGGGGCTCCACTCTCATGACTCATCTAAATCTAATTACCTCCCAATGGCCCCATCTCCAAATACCATCACATTGGGGGGTTAGGGCTTCAACATATTAATCTGAGGGGGACATAAACATTCAGTTCATAACAATTATCAACAGGGATAAGGAGGTCAAATAAAATTTCCCTCGGAAGGAAGATACTTAAACTGGACAAGTTGAGTTCTTAAGTGCTACAAGAAATGCAGATGCAAATGTCCTCTACTCATTTGGAAACACTAGTGTGTAGATTTGGGCAGATATTGGGCCAGGGGTATTGATGATATTGCTGGTAGAAACAAGCTAAGGACAACTTGAGAAAACTCCACATCTAAGAGAGATAGAAGAGAAGGCTCAGTCTGAGGTAGGAAGAGTACTGAAACCGTAGAAGGTCTCAGAAGGCAAAGAAGAGAGTTTCAAGAAGGAGGAGGTTGTTGGTCAACGTTTAACTGACAATGTTAAATGCAGAGGTGGAGAAGAATGACTAAGGAAAACCCTCACATTAGGTAACGAGAATCTCACTGATGATGAGAAAGAGCACTGGCTTCAGATGGATTAGATGGAAACTAGTGGGTAGGTGATTTTTTTTTTTTTTACGTCTTTATTGGAGTATAATTGCTTTACAATGGTGTGTTAGTTTCTGCTTTACAACGAAGTGAATCAGTTATACATGTACATATGTTCCCATGTCTCTTCCCTTTTGCGTCTCCCTCCCTCCCACCCTCCCTATCCCACCCCTCTAGGTGATCACAAAGCACCGAGCTGAGCTCCCTGTGCTATGCGGCTGCTTCCCACTAGCTATCTATTTTACGTTTGGTAGTGTATATATGTCCATGCCACTCTCTCGCTTTGTCACAGCTCACCCTTCCCCCTCCCCATATCCTCAAGTCCATTCTCTAGTAGGTCTGTGTCTTTATTCCTGTCTGACCCCTAGGCTCTTCATGACATTATTTTCCCCTTAAATTCCATATATATGTGTTAGCATATGGTATTTGTCTTTCTCTTTCTGACTTACTTCACTCTGTATGACAGATTCTAGGTCTATCCACCTCATTACAAATAGCTCAATTTCATTTCTTTTTATGGCTGAGTAATATTCCATTTTATATATGTGCCACATCTTCTTTATCCATTCATCCGATGATGGACACTTAGGCTGTTTCCATCTCCAGGCTATTTTTCAAGAAGTTTGTCCATGCTGTGAGGAAGAGTCACAGTTGTATAGCAGGAGTGAGGAAACGGGTTTTTAAAATGAAATTTTGATGTAGTGGGGGAATTGACTTAATGGAAATAAGTCAAGATATAAGATGCACATAATTCGAGGAGTTGACTTCTGAAGGAGGCCAGAGGAAAGGGAGATCCTTAACAAGGAGGACACTTCATTCTCTGCAACGGAGGAGTAATAATAATAACAGTGTCATTATTTTGAACTTTAGCTAAGTACCAAGAATTATTCTAAGAAGTTTATAAGTGTTTAATCTTATCTAAAATTCTGTGAGGTAAGCACTATTATTTTCCTCATTTTACAGATGAAAAATTTGAGGCTTAGAGTTTTAAACAACTTTTCTGAGGTCTCAAAGCCAGTAAGTGGTATATGCAAGACTTAATTCCAAGTAACTTGATTCCAGAATCTCCAGCCTAAACCAGCACACTGTAAGATAATAAAGATTTTGAGGTTGCTAGAATGGAAGTTTAGGATACTTGTGTCAGATGGCCTAAAACTATGTAGTAAAATAGAACTTGAGGCCATCTGCTGCAGTTGGGCGAAAGAAGGTAAGGTTGGGGGCCTCTGCGGGAACAGAGGTAACTTGGGAATCTACTGTAAGGAATTCAACAGAGAGCTATCAAGAGACGAATAACAAGATTCATATCCTTCTTACCCGCCATAGTGAGAGAAGTGATTATCACAGGACAATTAATGTGTTTATTTTTCTTGACCCTTCCAAGATGTATCCAGATGCTAAAGTACCTGATTGTAGAATTAAAGGAGGGGGAATGGGCCTAATGTCTCAGCTTCTCAGTGTGCTAAACAGGGTTCCGACAGTGGTAGGCCCATATTGGTGTGCAAAGGAGCTCTTGCAACCCCTTAACTGAGGGTTAAAAATAGTAAGTATCCATCTCTGAATCTCTGAATTTCTACAGGAAGATAGAGGGGAAAGGCATTTGTCCACCCATTGTCAACAATATATTTTTTGTTGACACTGTTCACTAAGTCAGAGAATCAAGATGATGGCAAAAGTTTTATAAGAGCTATTAGATATGAGTAATATATCCTTCTTCTCTGTGGCCTTTATGCTTTGTCTTATAGAATGTATAACTTTCATTACATTATACTATTTTGTGGGAATTTTTTGTCCCCCTATGAGACCATTAGCTTTGGAAGGCAGGGACTATGTGTTGTCCATATCTGTATTTCCAGTGCCTAGATTCTCATAAGTGCATAAGAAGTCTTTAAATTGAATTACTGTAGGAGAGAAAGACCTCTTGCCCTACTTCTTGGAAATTATGTCTGGTTCAAATAATTGTGAACTTAAATGAATTCTTGGACATGGACATGTCAGTTTCAAAATCACTTTAGTTATTATTTAAGTAACCTGCAGAGACAGTTGCAATGTTTCAATAAATATAATGCTTGTATATGGTTCAGAATTTGACACATGCAGCGTATTTCAGGGGAGTAAAGTTCAACTTCGAAAAATTACATTTTAGCAATTAAACCCTGCTGTAGCAGTATAAGGATATTCTAATGTTAAAGCCTTTTAAATTATGAAAGTAGAAAACTATTTTCCAACTGTAATGACTCTAAACATTTATACCACACTAAATTATTACACTGAAACACTTTTTAAAATTATATGAAGTGAATTAATACAAAATTCTCTAAGTAGTCATCTGATACTAAATAAGGATTATTTCTAAAAGAATAGCTATTCCTATTCTTCACATTGTTCTTGCTTCTCCTTTATAATTTGATTCAGTTTATGTCACAGTCCTTAAGTCTACACAACCTTAAATTTAATAATCCTGATATTTCCTTTTTACATCTAGAATCCAATTATATCATGGTGGATGCATTTGAAATGGCTGTGCATTTCAAACTCGCTGTTTCCTAACTGGATTATAAGTCTTAATGAGCTATGGTTTAGTTGCTTTTGTTTACTTAATTTTCTTGCTGTTTAACTTTTGCTCCATCTTGCAAACTATGCTTTCAGAGAGAAAACATTATCTACTTAAGTTATTTATGTGCTTTTGAAGGAATTTATGTTTTATATCATTGGTTTATTGCTCCAAGATCCTTTGGACTCTGTTCTCTATTCATGTAGTCTAAAAAGATTCTTTTGCTTTCTTCATATGCTCTTCATTTCCTCAAAAATGTGTTTAAGGCACACTTGTAAATGGTTTTAGAGAATGGTCAAGCCAACCATAATTGCATTTGGCCCACTCCGTCTTCGTCATGGTCCAGTGATGGTCAAGGTCACAAGCCCTTTACCACATGGGCCAGCTTATGTCGCACCATTTACAGCTCACAGCCCTTGCTCATGACCTTGTTCAAAATTCACACAAATGTATATTTTTAGGCAGAAGAGAAACTAGGGGAAAACATATGTATGAATAAATCCAAATCCAACCCACTGCTTAAAAAATGGTTCAATTATGTGCTCTACCATTGATGTCCTATTCAAGCAAAAACTTTATTCATTTATTCAACAAAAAATTATTAACTTCTTTCTATATTTCCATGCACTCTTTTAGCTACTGGAGATACACAGGGAACAAAAGGGACTATTCTAGCCCTCATGGAATTTTTATAGCCCCCTCCCACCGTATATAATAAACATAATAACTAAGTAAGATATATAGCATGTAACATGATTTCTAAAGAAAGTAAGTAAGATGGTTAGAAAGTGCTAGTGAGAAAGGTAAAATTTTACAGAGTGGCATCTCTGCAAATATCTTTTGGACACCTGCTCTGTGCCATGCATTTGGTGAAGAGGCAGACACAGTTCCTGCCTTCAGGGAGCTAACAGTCCAGTAGGTATGACAGATATTGAACAAGAAATTACAGTCTGATAAGTGTCCTAAAAGGGGAGAGTACAGCTAGTTATTATAAGGAATGCCAACCTGAGGGTCAGGGGAAATCCATTTGAAGAAATGGCATTTAAAAAGAGACCTAGTGGGGCTTCCCTGGTGGCACAGTGGTTGAGAGCCCGCCTGCCGATGCAGGGGACACGGGTTCGTGCCCCGGTCCGGGAAGATCACACATGCTGCGTACTGGCTGGGCCTGTGAGCCATGGCTGCTGGGCCTGTGCGTCCGGAGCCTGTGCTCCCCAACGGGAGAAGCCACAGCAGTGAGAAGCCCGCGTACCACAAAAAAGAAAAAAAAAAAAGAGACCTAGTGGATGAGGGGTTAGCTAGGTGATAAGAAGGGCAACATTCCAGGTAAATCAGTAGGGTCACCTTGAAAAGCCCAGTCAAAATTATAGAATCATAGAATTCAGGGGGCCCTTAGATATCACTCTCTCCAAATTCTTCATTTCATGCATGGGAAAACTAAGCCCTAGGAAGATCCAGTTATTTATCCAAGTTATGCAATGAGTTAGGGACAGGATTAGGACTAAAACCCAAACCCCCAGAAGGAAAGCTCCACAGAAAAGGGATTTTCATCTGTTTTCTTCACTACTATATTCCTAGTACTTAGAACAGTAAACATTTCATTGAATTAAATAGCCAATGAGTTGCCTGATTGGTTTGTCAGTGTTGTTTTTTTTCCCACTCTATCATAAAGCTCATACATAATATTGTACTAGGCCCATAGGGCTGAGTGTGATGCATGAAGTTAAACAGATACATTTCCTGTCCTCCAGTAGCTTGTCGTATTAGACAGCAGGTGTCAACCGTTTTGATCTCGGGTTCCCTGTACACTCTTAAAAATAATTGAAGAACCTAAAGATATGTGGGTTAAATCTATCAATATTTACCTTGCAGAAATTAAAACTGAGAAAAAAATTTAAGTATTTATGTATTAATTCATTCAAAGATAATAATAGAGCTTCCCTGGTGGAGCAGTGGTTAAGAATCTGCCTGCCAATGCAGGGGACACGGATTCGAGCCCTGGTCCGGGAAGATCCGACATGCCGCAGAGCAGCTAAGCCCATGCGCAACAATTACTGAGCCTGCTCTCTAGAGCCCGCAAGCCACAACTACTGAAGCCCGTGTACCTACAGCCTGTGCTCCGCAACAAGAGAAGCCACCGCGATGAGAAGCCTGTGCACCGCAGTGAAGAGTAGACCCCACTCGCTGCAACTAGAGAAAGCCCACATGCAGCAACGAAGACCCAACACAGCCAAAAATAAATAAATAAAAATATATAAATTTAAAAAATAATAATAATAAGTTCCATTATATGTTAATATAAATAACACATCTTACGAAAAATAGCTGTATTTTCCAAACAAAAAAGTAATTAATTAGAGGAGTGGCGTTGTTTTACATTTTTGCAAATCTCTTCCTGTCTGGTTTAAGAGAAGATAGCTGAATTTTCATCTGCTTCTGCATTCAGTTTTTTTGCCATATGTTGTTTTGGTTGAACCATATGAAGAAAATCTGTACTTACACAGACTTGTAGTTGGAAAAGGGAGGGTTATTTAACAGGCTTTTCAGCTAATTCAGATATTCCTGTTTGATACTATATCAATTAGCAGTGATTTTTCAAAGGTTAATTGCAATGTGGAATCTACACCTCACCAATGAACTTTTTAATACTCTGTTACATTAAAATCCATTAGTCTGTCTTGTAATTCGAATGGATCTTTTACTCATAGATGATTTCGTAACATTCATTGGTCATTTGGAAAATATTGGTTCACTGAGCTATATGGATCTTCCAAATATTTTATTATTGAATTATACAATATGAAAAAATCACTTTGTTGATATCTCTACCAATCTCATCAGGAAACTCTTTAGTTAGTGGGAAGCTGTCACACTCGCAGAGGTAGATTGAACTTTTCTACAATTCTGATTTTCACTTGAAAGCTCAGATTTTTATTTTCGGCAACAAGTGCTGTCAGTCGTTTTCCTTGAAGTGACAGACTCACTTCATTCATTTTGGAGAAAATGTCTGTTAAAATACCCACGTCTGAATAATCATAGTTTGTCTCTTAATCATTCATTCAAGCAAAAATTATGTTCCATGAAAAAAGCAGTTAGTATAGCTAGGAGTCAATCACATTAACTCGTCTCCTTGAGCTCTTCTCCTTGTGCTTTGGTACACAGTAGAAGTACTTTATGCATACTTATTTCGTCACATGGGATATTTTTAAAAGACATGCATTTGAGGGTCAAGAATTAATAATTTTTTTTTACTTCTTCTTCAAGAACATCCTTAAGTGAAACTGATTTTGTTGTCATTGTTGTTCACTGTGAGTGTGTGGTGGTGAAGAATACGACTACTGGTACAGTTTGGTGGCGCTGCCTTGATTTGTGCCAAGGCTCTAGTAGTTCTACCCTCTGTCGCTTTTCCACCATAAATCCAAATGCAACATAGTGAATGAGGCAAATAATGTCTTAGTATTGCGGAAATATTTTTGACTTCACAGACCCTGTGAAAGGGTCTTGGATCCCCTGGGATTTGCAGACCATCCTTTGAAATCTGTTGAATTAGACGATCCCTAACCGTTCTTCTAGTGTCTCTGTATCAGTAGTTCTATAAAATTGAAATTCTTGATTTTTTTCAACATTTTAAACTTTTTATTCATGTTAACATTTCTGATTGGCACTTAGATTAGTGCTTTACCTTCTCATTGAAGTTTTCCATGCGCGTATCTTACTCCTTTTCCATGCTCCTTTACTGTGTGACATTTGCTTCATACAAGTCATTACTGATGTGGTTAAATTAAATGTGCCTTCCAGCCGATCCTTTCAGACTCCTTTTTAATTGCATCCTTAGTGCTATTTGCTCATCCCCATTTGTTCTTACTCAGCCTTGAAAACCTAGAACCTTGGAAGTATGAAATTGGAAAGCTTCTCCAAAGCAGAGCCAGAACTGCTATAGGCAAAAAAAGATGGGACGGAATTGTGGAGGTTCTGAGAGCAATCTCCTTATGACTCTTCAGGCAGAGGAAAGTGAACCTGGCAATGGCTTCATCAGCACATATTTTGATTTCACTGATCTGGAATGTGACACTGACATTGGAATTTGTTAAAAAGCTTTCCAGATGATTCTACCCTATGCAGTCAGGGTTAAGAACAGATGAGGAAACTGAGGCTTATCAGTGTTTAAGTGGCTTATTCCAGTTAATACAACTGTCAGGGTGGAGGATGAAATCCAGGTTTCATACTCCTCCACTCAAGGTCTTTGCTGCCATAAAGACTCCTCTTAAAGATGTAGTGAGACTTCAAGGGTCCAGGGAGAATTGTGGAAGACAGAGCTAAAAAATATGTGCTTAACAGTGGGTAAAACCAGGAATGAATATGGAGGTTAAAAGAGAGAGAAGAGGCAAAGAGCTTAGGGCAAAGTGCCAAGAAACTGAAAGAAGCCGATGTGTGGGAGACAGAGAAGAAAAGAGAAGGAAGTGGAGGGAAAGAGTAAAGAAGGGAGGTATGGAACAGACAGAGCTGGGATGAAAGCAAGAAAGAGTGGTGACAAGAAAAAGGGAGGTGGAAACGCTGCTGAAGTAGAATGCCACCTACACTCTTCTAATAATATGAGTAAAATGTTAAAAGTAGGATCACACATCTTTCTTAACATGCCTTTTAAGAATGGGTAAGCACCATGCCGTGCACTTAGCAGACTGTTAAATATTGTGGAGTTGATTTGTTGATAAAAGGGTTGGACAAGAGAGGGCCATCAACTTCCTGAGCCTAATATTAAGCAATCACTTATTGCTTTCCCTGTGTAATGAGTCAGTAATTCTAGGGAGCAATATTCTAGTTCTCTGTTTGGTGCTGCTACTAGAGAGCCACCCTATGTCGCTTCCCAGCAATGGACAATTTAGACAAGATATGTCAAAATACTTGGCATTTCATAAGAAACCATCTGCTGTGGTCCCACCAATGTCTTCACTATCCCCAGAAATGGGTATGCTCACTCCATTCACTTGCATTCCTGAAAAGCCTGCCCAAACTTTTCACTTTTTCCATTAAGCTAAACCAAGCAGTTCTCTAGAGATTAATGCATGTCCTTTATTGGGAAACACTGATGCAAGATCAGAAGCCATCTTAATTAAGGTCAATTGTTCTCAGTCTTGGCACCACATTTAGGATCACCTGGGGAGTTTTTAAAAATTCCGATTCCTAGGCAACATTCTAGACCAATTAAATCAGGGAGCGATGAGTAAGACCCATTTATCAGTATTTTTTAAAACTCCCCAGATGATTCTAGTGTACAGCCAAGGTTCAGAACCTGGGCCTTCTTAATGAGATATACTGGGGAACATTACAGAGACCTAGAGAATAAACAATCTGCCTTGTTCGCTCCCAGCTGCCCCAAGAAACAAACGTAAAATTGTAATAAATACATTCCCAAATCTACTAGTAATATTAGGCAAACCAAGTTTCAGGAAACTTCATGACTGTCAGGACCCACAGGAAGATGATGAAAGCCCCATGGAGGAGAAGGCTGATGGTAGATGCTTCACTTGGAGACACCATTCTTTCCTAGCTTCTTTCCTACCTCTCTGGCGATATTTCATTTCCCTTTGCAAGCTCTTCTTCCTCTATTCATCCTATAAACATCAATGTTCTTTAGGGTTCTTTCCTACTCTTACTTCTTTTCTTATTCTACACATACCTTATGTAAGCTCGTCCACTCACATAGCTCCAATTATCATCCATTCATTGCGCATTCATAAATGCGTATGTCTAACCCATTTCTCTCTCCTAACTTTGAGCTTCCTACTGGATATATCTGATTGGATGCTTCACAGGCATGTCTAAATGTAAACTCAACATCTCACTCCCCTACCTCTCCACTCCCGTGCTGTAAGTTTGAATGTCCTCCTGCGCCACATCTAAAGGAATGGCACCAGCACCCACCCAACTGCTAGAACTGAGCTAGAAGTCTTGACTGTGCCCTTCATCTCACTCCCCAAGTCTTCTTAATTTGTCTGTCTTTCTGCTGTGCCTCTCTTCAATCTATTTTCTATAGTGCAATCAAAGCTATTATCTAAAACACAATGTCTGTTAAAACTTTATTAAAAACCCTTTAACTCATTGCCTCGGGAATAAAATTCAGATTCATTAAAATGGTGCCCAGGGACCCACATGATGTGATCTCTACTTATACCTCTATTCCCATCAACTGCCATTATTTTTCTTGCTCTCTGTGCTCCAGCCAAATTGAATTTCCTTTCGTTCCTTGAATGTTGTATTTCTCATCTCTGGGTAAACTCTATCATGTTCATTGCTGCAATCCCAGTGCCTCCCACAGTACCTGGTACAAAGTAAGCACCCAAGGAGCACTTGTGGCTTGTGTGTGTGTGTGCATGAAAGACTGAATATGTTTTCAGGCACTCAAAGCTTTAGAATGTTCTCCTCTCTGATAATGGGCTAATTCACTAGCACTAATCTATTGATTCAGAATAATAATGCTCCTCTTGCCCTACCTGATCCTGATCTCTGTTTTTCTTAGCCTCGGTTTAGCAAACCTGACGCTGGTCTCTTATCCTACTGACCTCACTTCTTGATGTTTTACCACCAACCCCGACCTTTCCCTTTCTTCCCCCTCTCTGATAACCAGGGCCATCTCTGCTTGATTCTGCCTTAATAGCTCAGCAGGAAGCTGCTCACATCAGAAGCGCCCCCTCTTTCTAGGGTCACCTCAAAGTTTCCTACCAGAACTGCTTCTTTAGCAGTCTTGTTTGGGTTCTCTACTAACCCAAAATAAAGCAATAAAGAAATAGTTATGTCTGAAATGATTTTCCTTTTCATAAACTGAAAATATCCTTTCATTCTGTCTTGGCTCTGATTCTCATTGTGCCTCTTCTTGTGTAACAAATGGGACTTTTCTGTTGTCCATTTCAGCTGAGACCCCAAAGCTGAGGTCAGTGGGTATAAAGTGCCACACATCTTAAAGAGAGGTTAGAGTTATTTAGACCATCCATGTAGGACCTCCTACAGGATAGCCCCAAATGAGTTCTGGACCCAAACCAAGAGGGATCCATTGTCCATATCCTGTCTACATGTAAGAAGAGGCTAGGAGGTTGATGAGAGAGAAGATTATTTCTGTGTATGAAGAGAGTTTTATCAGCTCAGAAGTAGGGACAGGAAGAAGGTTCTTCCTCTCTACCCCAAGCCAAGTGAGAGGGCTCTTCGGCCCCAGATGTGTCCTAGAAGAACTAAAAGGAGAATTCTTAGGAGGACTTGACATGTGTTCTCTGAAGTTTGGCAGGCACAGAGTCCAGAGCCTCGTCCTCCCCTGGAAAGGTCTGATGAAGAGGCTGGCTGGAGATGTCCTTGACAATTGAATGAGGTGAGAGAGCTTGGACTACAGTGGACACCACAGAAAGCAACCAAGCTTCAGCTGTCTTTAAAGAATCACAACCCAGCAGAAAGAGGTTGTGAGAGATATATCATCAGGGTAGAAGCTTAGAGGAGTTTTAAGGGGTTAGTCATAAAGCCTATTGCCTGTATAAGAAAACAGTATAATGTGGAGGGTCCCAGCAGGAAAGCATTGGAAGAGCCCACAAAAATGTCCCAAAAGAGAAGGATCTTGGGCATCTCCCTCCAAGAGTGCACCAAAGCCAGATTACTATAACACTAGTCAATAAAGCATTTTTGCTCCCATTTTACCTTTCTTCTTTACCTCTACTCCTTCAGGAATTACTGGAGAAGAGGATTAAACAAACAAACAAACAAACAAAAACATGTATCCCCTTCCTCCACTACAGTTTCTGATTTATGTCAAGCCTACACTGGTCAAGATATGAATCAAATTAGATGAAAAACTAAAGTTTTGATATAAGATTAGGCTTCTATTTTTAATACCTGAAAAGTGAAATTATTTATTAATATCCAAAAGCTAAGAAATAAGCTTTGAGATGAGATTCAGGATTAGGAAACTGGCTTTGAAAGGCAGTGGTTAAAAAAAAGCATAGGGGCTTCCCTGGTGGCGCAGTGGTCGAGAATCTGCCTGCCAATGCAGGGGACACGGGTTCGAGCCCTGGTCTGGGAAGATGCCACATGCCGCGGAGCAACTGGGCCCGTGCGCCACAACTACTGAGCCTGTGCATCTGGAGTCTGTGCTCCGCAACAAGAGAGGCCGCGATAGTGAGAGGTCCGCGCACCGCAATGAAGAGTGGCCTCAGCTCGCCGCAACTAGAGAAGGCCCTCGCACAGAAATGAAGACCCAACACAGCCCCAAATTAATTAATTAATTAATTAATTAATTATTTTTTAAAAAGCATGAAGGTCTTTGCTGTGGGTATTCCACCAAGTTGAGCCCTTTCAATAAACCATTACGCTTGTACTCTTAATGTCTCATAGGGTGGGAAAAGGGGCATATGAGGTAAGCTTAGTAGATAGTATGCTAACTTTTTATCAAACATGCCAGAACTAATATACCCAAATGGAGTTCTCTTCAAAAGGAATCAGTTCAGAAGGCTCTGCAGTTCTTTTACTGATATTGCTGTTGCTCAACGTATCTCTGAAACATCTCTTTACGAATTGCTTCCTGGGTTCATAGCACATTCTTTTGTATCTATCCATGGATAATCTTTATCCTGTAGTGGTGGGCTGGATTTTTTGAAATAGCTAAATGTTATTTGGAGCCAAGACTAATGACTAGAATGGATAATTTAGCTGAGAAATTTCACTTGTGGTGAAAAACTTCCCAGGTTATGATTATGAAGTGGATTTCTTCCATGACTTTTACTGGCTGAAAAGAATTTAAGTATCCAAATGGTTGTGAGTCGTGGCAGTGTTATTTGAAGCACCAAGTGACCAAGTTGGTGTCCAACTTTAAGAATCAGATTGTTCCCAACCTCCTGGTAGGACTAAACAGGTGGTAGTTTTCAGATCTTCAGAGCAGATGCCACCCATCCCTCAGTGTGATGGTTTTTGTCAGTTCTTCTCATTGTGATATCCTGGAATTTAAAGCTTTATGTCTGACCCTTATTTCTGTTACTTTTTAAACTATAAATTTCTTCTTGTCCTGAAAAGCTAAGTCATCTCACAGCCTCCTTTTCTTTAGACAAAACAACAAGCACAGTTGTTGGACACCAACGAAAAGTCTGGTTAATTGCTCTCTGAGGACTGAGTAAAACTGTTTCACATCATTAGAAAAAAATGAAAATGGTCATTTTGAAATTCAGAATGACTATTAATGACCAACAAAATCAGTATGTTCTCCAGCTGCAGTTAAAGTCCCCGTGAAAGGGTTCACACATTGGCTTTCATTGTTCTGTCCAATTTTGAAATTTCCAGAACCTACCAAAGTCTGCTGGACAGCTTTGTAACTCCCTCCATTCCTCAGAGTGAGCAGTAGTCACTGAGCTATCCCAGACCTTCATGCTTTGCTTCAGGAGGTACCTTTGCAATTCCTTTGCTGACCCTGTTGCTGGAGTGATCTGAGGAGTTCTCCCTATCTTGAATACCAATCAGAACCACCACTGAAAAATCAGACCCTAACTTCATCAAAAAGTTAACTGGTGCTTGGAACCATTCAGGTCTATTCAATTTTAAAAACATATGTTTAAAATTGACATCTGGACCAATTTTTGCATTCATTAGATCCCAGATTTAGAAGAATTGCATGTGATTAACATTACAAAACATAAACACTGTGTCCCAGTGATTCAAAAGAAAGCCAGGATATTTTGTATTACGGTGTTTTTATATCTTCAGAATGTCCCATTGTGACTCCCATAAATATCTCCCAAAATCTACCTTATTCTATAAAATTCTACTTTACACTGTTTGAGCTGCAAGTTATAGTGATGCTTCTTGACATCACAGCAGCTCCATTTGCAGTCTAGCCCATTGGCTGAAATCTTTGTTGCCCACTCTGCCTTTGAACTCATCCAGCTTTGTGGCAGTCACAGCCAAATACCCACTGGAAAAGGGTACCAGCTGAGATGTGCAGACTCATAAAACACTGAAATTAGAAGTGTTTAGAGATCATCCAGTCCCTACAACTGAGAATACTGAGGCTCCAAGAAGGGGCATATCTGGCCCTAGGTCTTCAGTGAACATCAAGATACCAAGGGATCAGAGTAAGTTCAGAGCATCTGAAAAAATGGAAACAGACTCAGACCCATGAAGAGAAAGAACCAGATTAGCCCTTGTCCCTGAGAATCAATAAGGTCAGAAGCAATAAATGTCAAAATAGACAAACAAAGGGAAACTTTTCCAGGGCCTGCAGTCTGCTCTCTAGATGCCAGAGAGAGAGAAGGCTATATTGTTCCACCCTCTGAAAGGTGAGATGATAGGCTAGGATCAGCTGATTAGACTTGGGAAGGATCTTGTGAAATCATCCTCTCCTGGTCCTTTATTTTATCTTTATTTTATTTTTTTAAAAAATGAAACTAAGGCCCCAGGAGGTTGCCTAATATCATAAAGATTATTAGTGGCACACCTGGACTAAAAATCTATTACTTCAACTTCCAGTATAATCTTTCCATTATGCTACAAGACCTAATACTATTGAGTGCTTGTTATGTGCCAAGCTTTACCTAAAATATGTTATTTTGGTAATATAAAGTCTTCCTGACAACCTCTTGAGGATAGGTACGTGTATCAACTCTATTTTTTCAGCTAAGTAAAGTTGGGCAAGGAGAGGTTAAGGTACATGTCCAGGATCACAAAGCAGAGGCAGGATCCAGACACACGCTGACTCAAGACTCAGTAAACTTGCCATTCCATACTCCCTTTGGAGAAAGAGGCAGCTCAAGACTTTTGTGCTCATCATTGTGTTGTAAATTGTCCCTTAGGACCTGATGTACCTTCTCTGTTTTTCTAACTTTGTACCTCATAAAAAGTTTGGGAGAAGTATTAAAGATATACTAGAGGGCTTCCCTGGTGGCGCAGTGGTTGAGAGTCCGCCTGCCGATGCAGGGGATGCAGGTTCGTGCCCCGGTCCGGGAAGATCCCACATGCCGCGGAGCGGCTGGGCCCGTGAGCCATGGCCACTGAGCCTGCGCGTCCGTAGCCTGTGCTCCGCAGCGGGAGAGGCCGCAGCAGTGAGAGGCCTGCGTACCGCAAAAAAAAAAAAAAAAAAAAAGATATACTAGAGACTATACATATCAGAAAGAGGAGAGTTTTCTTCCCCCAAGCTCTCAAATATCTGAAGAACGGCTCAGCCATAGAACTTAATTAGGTGCCTTCCATGTTGAAAAGGAAAACATTGCACATAGCATGTCAAGGAAGGGCCCTTATGAAATCCAGATAGCGTTCTGAATTAAAGATATGGAAAACAAAAAGTGGAAATTGGCCCTAGAAGGGCCAATTCACCTAAAAATACATTTGCTTGGCTCAAGTGTCAATAGAAAAGGAAAAGAAAAACAACTAATAGTTATTGAGTGCTTACACTTATTAATTCATTTAATTCTTACAACATCCCTATGAGTGTAGGTATTATTATGATATCCATTTATGGATGAGGAAACTTGAGGCACAGAGAGATAAGGCAACTTACTAAGGATTACATAATTGGGAATTAGATAATAGAGTGGAAGTTCAAAGTCACTAGAAGGCTTTCTGTGTTGCATTTTCAATTAAATATTCAGAAAAATAACTACTCCATTTCCTATGTCACTGGGTCTAAAGAAAGCCCACGTGTCTAGTAAGGCCATGTCTGAAATGTAGGTACATATTTGCAAATGAGATGTATAAGACTGATCTTGCTGTTCTACATTTGGAAAACTGGGCATCTTTCCCTAGGAAGACCCCCTTTGAGGTTTTAAACTATGAATATTAATCACGGGCTCCCCACCCATTTTTAGCCTACATATGCTCTAAAGTTGCTAGGTCCAGAGTAAAACAGATCTCGGGGCAGCTACAAACTTAGGAAGCTTACAAATACCCCTGGAGGGCAGAGCTACAGTTGGAAAGATCTGATGCTTTTGTTGGCACCAAGTAAAAGCTTGGAACTACACTGTTTCCCATCTTCTGTTCCCCAAAGCAGACTCCTTGCTCTTCCCATACTCCTCCTGTGGCCAGCTGAAATGGCAACCTCTTTCTGAAGTCTTACTTATTTCTCCAATTAGAAGCAATTGTTCCTACTTCCTCCTCCTTGTTCTGCCACAGATTTGCATTTTAGCACTTGCTGCTTTTGATCTTCCGTGGTAACGACTTAGATGTCTGTTCCCTCCACCGGGGTATAAACTGTTTGAGGGTGGGGACCAGAACAGCAGCATCACCTGGGAGCTTATTGGAAATGCAATTTCTTGGGCCCACCCCAGTCCTACTGAATCAGAATCTCTGGGGATGGGGCTCAGGAATCTGGGTTTTAGCAAGCCCTCCAGGTGATTCTTTATGCACCCTAAAATTTGAGAACCACTAGAGGATTTAAAGCCCTCCAAGTGGGGGATGGAACACACAAGTGAACCGAAGTAAGCTGGCTGGGCTTCGTACCTTTGAGTGGAAGAGACCACATACCTCACCCTGCCCCATCCCCACCTACATACACCCCTCCATTATGTCTGTCTATAAATACAAATGAAGCAGCCAGAAGGAAACCGATAGAAGCCAGTGTGCAGTAATGTGGCCTGCAAGTTTTCAAATCAGACAAAGCCCTGGCAATTGGGGAGGATCGCGAAAATCTGCGCCAGAGGCATCAGGGATGATTCTAATCATCTAAGCAATTTACAACTAAAGGCAACTTACTGTTAGCAGAAGAGCAATGGGAGTGTTACCTGGTTTGTGGTTTTTAAATCATAAAATGTTATAAAGAGGTTAAATTTGCTCTGGTATATTAGCCTTCCTGGCTGCCCAGATTGAACTTTTTAAAGCTCAAAGTCTTCTGTGATCCCCTAGTTCCCATCCAGTTAAGTGCAGACCACTTGCTCTGCATACAGGGTCCTCCCTGATCTGGTTACAAATCCACCTTTTCTGACTGTTACATAGAACACAGTTATTTGTAGCCACCTCAAGTTAATTTTTTGGAATAAGGCAGAGCAGGTCTCCATGAATGAAAATGATTTCTTACACCTGTGTCCTTTACCCCAGTAGCTTCTAGCAAATAGGGACTAGTACCCCTCGGAGCAGGAACACAATACATGGCTAAGTTTTTGTTAATTAATATATGTTTATATTTTAATTTTAAGAAATTTTTCAAATTATAAAAGTAACACATAATTATGGTAGGAGATTCAAGTTGTATGTGAGGACATAAATGATTCCTTAAACAAACAGAAGTATCAACTGTTAACAGTTTCTCATGGAGCACAGGCTCCGGACGCGCAGGCTCAGCAGCCATGGCTCACGGGCCCAGCTGCTCCACGGCATGTAGGATCTTCCCGGACCAGGGCACGAACCCGTGTCCCCTGCATCGGCAGGCAGACTCTCAACCACTGCGCCACCAGGAAAGCCCTTTGCGCCACCAGGGAAGCCCTGCTTTTTTCACTTACTTTATCTTGGACAGCTTTCTACCTCTGCAAATAGTTCCACCTCTTAGTATTATAAAGATATGCCATCATTTATATAACTTTTCACTTTTTAAGAGACACTTAAGTTGTTTACATTTTTGCTATTATCACAATGCTATAACTAACATTCTTGTATTCATTAATTCATTTACTCAAATATTCATCAATACTTATTGGTCTCTTGATGTGTAACATACTGTGGGAAGGACTAGGTATACATATCTGAATAATATTCCTTGCCTTATGGAGCTTACAATCTAGCAGCAGAAATATATAGACTAAGTGAAGATATAAATATATAATTACAAATGATGAGAAGTGCTATGAGAGAAATGAAGTGTGCTAATGTAGAGTTAGCTAGGAACACTTACCTGAACACAGAACCAGGGAAGGACTTTTTGAGAACTTGACATTTAAATTGAGACCCAAAGATGGTAGAGCATTCCAGGCATAAGGAACACCATTTGCAAAGCCCTAGACGGAAAGAAACTTAGCATTTTCAAGGAATTGAAAACAGGCCAATGTGGCTAAAAGATGATGGATGAGAGAGAGTGGCATGAAATAACGTTGGAAAGGTAGGGAGAGACCAATCGTAAAATACCTTGTAAGCCATGGTAAGAAGTTTGTGTTCTATCTGAAGAGTTAAGGGAAGCCAATGGAGAATTTTATTCAGGGGAGTAGTGTGATCAGATATAGATACAGATATAAGTATGAATATAGGTGTATAAAAAACTACTCAGATACTCTGTGGAGAACAGATTGTAATGGGACAAGGGTGAAGCCAGGAAGGAACCTGTGTCAGCAGTATAGGCAAGATGGTGATGGATGGTTTGGGCCAGGCTAGTGGCAATAGAGATAGACATATTCAAAATATTTTTAAAAGGCAGAATTGACACGAATAACAGGAATGGATGTGGGGATTGAAGAAGAGAAACCTGGACAACTCACTGCATGGGGAAGATAAGGGGAGAATTCGTTTGGGGGGAAGGCTGAATTGAGGGTCTATTTTGAGCATGTTAAGCCTGAGATGCTTGGGAGACATCCAAATGTAGCATTGAGTATGCAGATTAATCACAAGTCTGGAGCTCGAAGGAGATGTTTGGACTGAAGATATAAATTTGTCAGTGTATTTATAAAGCCATGTGAAAGTATGAGGATTGACGATGCACAAGAGAAAGAACAAGAGAGATAGAGACTAACCTTCTTTAGGAAAAGCAGCACTTCTGACTTGTACAGGAAGAGTAGGGTACAGAGACAACCATGCATAAATTGGGTGATGGGAAGAAAGGAACTCCCAAATCATGATTTCTTATATTGCTTAACGCGTAACGCAAGGTCATGGACTGAGAGGAAGGGAAGTGAGTAGAGAAGAGGATTTGAACAGAGAGGAAATGTACAAAATAGTCATCTCAGAGATTAGAAAAGCGAGCTTGATAAAGAAACTAGAGAAACATCATAGGATTACTGGTAGCACCAAAAACACATCTGAGGCATGGAATCATTTAAAGTGAAACCTGTCTGCCTGATTGTATGCTTTTCTCCAGCTACTTTCAGCAGCTTGGGTACAAAAATGAAGAAGACAGGTGGTTAAGGATGTCTCTATGTATTGCTGTAGGTCTGTAGTAAAAATACCTGGAAATAAAGTTACTTAATAAGGGTAGGTGTATTTTGAATGTTGATAGATATCACTATCAATCGATATATTTGCAGATTTAACTGGAATTTTTAAAATTTTGTTTATTTTTGGCTGCATTGGGTCTTCATTGCTGTGCACAAGTTTTCTCTAGTTGCGGCGAGCGGGGGCTACTCTTAGTTGCGCTGCGCAGGCCTCTCATTGTGGTGGCTTCTCTCGTTGCAGAGCATGGGCTCTAGGTGCATGGGTTTCAGCAGTTGTGGCTAGTGGGCTCTAGAGCACAGGTTCAGTAGTTGTAGCGCATGGGCTTAGTTGCTCCACGGCATGTGGGATCTTCCGGGACCAGGGCTCAAACCTGTGTCCCCTGAATTGGCAGGCGGATTCTTAACCACTGTGCCACCAGAGAAGCCTGGAATTTTAAAAAACAAAACAAAAACAGTTTTCATCTCTGTCTCTTTCAACACAACAAAAACAAAAACAGTAACTGGATAATAATGTTATGAAGACCAATAACTCAGAAGTTTCAAAACAGAAAAGTTTAATATAATTTCAGGAGAAAAATAATTTACTTGCATAATTTATCTTGTGTGTATGAGTTTTTTGCTGCATGTTTGTTGGTTGAGTAAGGGTTTGGGGTGTGTGTGTGTGTGTGTGTGTGTGTTTGAAAATTGAAGGTGACCTACCTTGCCCTGAACAGACCCAAAGACATCATGATTGAGCCCAGAGTGCACTGTAAGTGGTTTGTGGTTACTACCACTGATTTTTCACAGTGCCTTCCCACTGTGCATGTCTATGTCAGGAAAATAGAGTGGTTTGGCTAGATATGATTGGGATTTGCTGTGAGTGGGGTGGAGCTGTCAGATTTATATGGCTTTTTCTCTTAAAAATATATGGCCTTCCTTTTTCATTCCCAGGAACTGTAAAGCTCATTTGGAGCTGTTGCTTCCCAATCGCGTGGCTCCCCATGTTCTAATGCATGCACAGCACAGTTCTCAGAGGGACTACACTTCCGGCTGACACATCAGACCAGAAGCTCAGAGTGGTTTGATCCCAAAATTCTTTCTGGGTATCCACAATTTCATAGGTCTTTCCTTTCACTTACCAGTCAGAGGTTATTGTAACTAATTGGGTGTCTGTCCTCCACTGGCTCTCAGGGTTTGATTTGCACACACTTAGCTCCACTGATGGAATCACCACGTGGCCTAGGGAATGAGCGTTGATCAAAGTACCATCCATCCTCTTGCTCTCCAACTTTTTTTTTTTTTTAATTCCAGCTCTGCCTCTGGAAATGCCCTCTCAAACTTGCATCACATGCTTTTTTGATAAAATGACATGACTCAGAGAATGTAAGCGTCTAGAATTATATCTCATAAAGCTCAGCTTTCAAAACTTAAGTATGGGGCTTCCCTGGTGTCGCAGTGGTTGAGAATCTGCCTGCTAATGCAGGGGACACGGGTTCAAGCCCTGGTCTGGGAAGATCCCACATGCCGCGGAGCAACTAGGCCTGTGAGCCACAACTACTGAGCCTGCGCGTCTGGAGTCTGTGCTCCGCAACAAGAGAGGCCGTGATAGTGAGAGGCCCGTGCACTGTGATGAAGAGTGGCCCCCACTTGCCAGAACTAGAGAAAGCCCTTGCACAGAAATGAAGACCCAACACAGCCATAAATAAATAAATAAATATTTTTTAAAAACTTAAGTGTGTTGAACTGAAGCCAGTCAAGTGAACTAAAAGCTGGCTGGGGGAAGACAAACACAGGAGAGTGAGGAGTGGCTCTGGGCTGAACAAAAGGATGCCTGCTGTGAGGCTGTCAGGGATGAGCAACCATTTAATTGTTATCTCTCTCATCATCATTCACAATCTGGAAGGCAGATGTTAAAGTCACCTGAATGAGAATGTAGGTGACACTAAATTTAGAGGCATTCTCCAAGGCATAGAAAATGTTGGTGGAAAGTACACAAAAGAAAAAAATGTTTTCTCCAAAGCTGCCAGTACTGTAATAGAAGGCTCAGAGGTTCAGAGATCATCCAACCATGCGTGATACCTACCTGTCCCACACATGAAGGGCCTCAGATATGCAACTTGGGAGCTTGAAAATATGGTTAATTTTACTGTCCAAGTACGTTCATCCACTCTGTGGCTGTAGACCGTAGGATTCAGAGGTCCATTTTTACAATATGCTGGGCACTGCACTGGCCATGTGATAGGAGATGAGTTTAGTTATTCAACACATACTTATTGAGTACCAACCAGCCTTGTGCTAACACTGTGCTAGTTTCTAGGAGTATAGCTCTGAAGGAAACAGACAGGATCTCTTGCTCTCAAGAAGCTCAGAGTCTATCTAGGGAAGAGACATAATAAATAAGTAACCAGATAAATAAAATAATTACTACAAATTGTGAGAAATGCAATAAAGGTTTGGAGAAATCTGGTGAAGGGGCTATTTTGGATAAAGTGATAAAGATAGGTCCCTTAAGGGGGACACTTAAGCAGAGACCTAAAGGATGGGCATGAGGTGGTTTCAAGAAGAGCTAGAGGGATCGCTTTTGCACTGGGGCCATAGAAGGGAGCGGGGTCCAGAGCATTCACAGAGCAGCAAAGGAAGCTACATGTAGTGAGGCAGGAGAAGAGTGACAGGACGAGGGGCTGGAGAGCTAAGCAGGAGCCAGCTGGTAGAGAGCATGAAGATCACCACGAAGAGCTTGGATTTTAGTTTAAGAGCAATGAGCGGCCACTGACAGGGTTTAACAAGGAGCTGATATGATCTGATTTAAGTTTGAGGAGGACGACTTTAGCTGATCTGTGGAGAATGGATTGTCTAGAGCGGAAGCAGAGAAGTCTAGATAGAAGGCGTTTGCAGACCAGATGGAAACTGTGATGACTCAGACTAGGGTAATAGCAATGAAGAGGGCAGAAGGGGACAGATGAGAGATGGAGTAGGAGGTAGAAATGAAAGGACATGTGGATGGAATGGATGGGAAGTAGTAAGGATAAGAAAAAAACCATTTTTACATTCTACCTCCTTTTATGCAAACCCTCGGATAGTATTATCCTAAATCACAACAATGCTGTACAAACCCCAACATGGGTTTGAACTCTCCTGAAAACATGTTTCCACCCCTCCCCAAGCAAGGGTAGACTGGCTGAAAATCTTTGCAAGGGACTTGAATTGATATTAGCACAGTTGGACACTGGTCCCTGTTCCAGGGTAGTAGGCCCCAGAAATTGATACCAGCTTCATCTCCCCCAACCCCAGTGAGCCCTGATCCTAATCTAGTCATGATCACACAAAGGCAGTCCTCCACCATCATTCACTTTTATGGTTGAGGTTTTCTCTCCAGGCCTCTACCCTGCATTTATTCCTACTTGAATTCCTAACCCACCCTTCTTCCCATTAGTGTCATCTGTAAACTTAATGATGACCATGTTCTGTATTTTCGCCTCCAGGTCCTTTAGAAACAATGTTCTCTGTATTTATTTTTGAAGTCATGAGCAGATGCCCATGCTGGGTGAACACAGACACTGAAATCTGAACCAAGGAAATGTGATTTTGGAATGAGACTGGTTCCCCATGACTCGTGCTAAACTTTATACTATGGAGTTTAATTTAATATTGGAGTTAGTGTTGTAACCAAAATAAAACTTACATCAGGGTTGATCTGATACATCTAATAATGTGATTGTTGTTATGCTATGAGAAATGATGTTTGTGTAAATGACTTACATACGTTTCTATTTCACAGTCACACCATAGCTATAAAGCTGTAGTTTTCTTGTAAGAATTGTCAGTTATTACCTCTATCACCCATGTGAACACAAACTCATAGTAAAAGACAATTTCCTTACTTCTAATCATTGTACTCACAGGGCTGAGGTTTCCCTTGCTGCACCCAGTCCTATCCTATACCTCCCCCCTACACTCCGGTCCTTAAGTATCACACATAACTCATTCTACTCTAACCATACTACAAGGATAGACATAGCAGAAACTCTAGCTTCTGCGGCTGTGGACTTTTTGCCTGAGGCAATTATAATATCCCAGTTCTGTGGCATGACTAAGGGGTATGTAATGTTGGAAAATTACATTTTAGACAATGCATTTTTAGACAACTCTTCATGTAATTTTGCCTTACCATCATGGGAGCATCTAACCTACAGGATAGTTATTCTTACAGGAGAGTTACATCAAAAATTTTAAGTTGAAACATTCATAATGGATGTCAAAAGCTGCCAAGTGCTACTTCTCTCATGCTGCCAAATTCCCAAACCCTTTTATGGAAGTAAAATATTGAAGGATTTTTCTACCAGTCTTGCCCTTCTGAGCTCACATGCTACCCAGCCCACCCTACTCCTAATGTTTCATTTCCTGTTCTTCTGAGATCCAGAGGCCACAGAGGTAGGTGTAGGCCACTACAGCAGCCCACAGGCCTGCTTTGCTTTCTCTGAAACTTGTGGACTTCACCCGTCAAACCCAGTTTTCACCAGAGGAAGATCCTTCTATCTCCCTTAATTAGCAGCTGCTATCTTTTCTTCTCCTTCTATGGCTTTTCCTTTTATAGTCAAAAAGCCACTTTGGATCTCTCTTAGGCCTGTCTTCCCAGAAAGTAGTCCGTCATTCTCTCTTGTGTTTTTGGACTCCCACCCTATTTTATAGTATCTGCCTGTAAAATGTACAAGAAGAAGGAGATATTACAATGCTATAGCGTTGTTAAGAAAAGTGAGGACTGATCATTCCTCCTACGTAATACACGGGACCCCATGCAAAATGAAAATGTGGGACCTCAAATTTTAAAAAGTGCTATTAAAGGTACTAGAATGCAAAGCTTTTTTCCTTTCTGCCAGTCTCTCTCTTGACTATGGTATTTTTTATTTGCCATTTAATGTTGTTCTAAGTAAAGAAATGAAGTTTTAAATAATTAGCATGAATTTTGCCTTTCATCTTTGTATTGTGCACATGAGACTTAAAAGCTAATATAAGAGCATTTAGGTTGTGTGTGAATTATCAAAATTATACAATTTGTACTTCATAGGTTGTACATACATATGTATTTTGTTCTTACCAGAACAATGGAAACACTGCACAAAATTAACTCAACTGTTTTTTATTTCACTTCTTGATGTGTGGACATTCTACCAATATTCCCTACCTTCAGATTATTGATAAATAAGAAAAGACTGAAAGAAAAAGAACTGTGAGTTGCCCTATCTTTCCCTTTACTTCTGCTTTCATTTTCAGCAAAAGTGATTGGCTGATACAGAGAAGTAATATGAGTAAGAAAGGATATGATAGGATTCTTTTCTGTTTCATAGAACGCTATTGCCTTCTCCCTGTGTTTGAAACGAGTTCTGGTGTGAACAGAAAGTGTGGCTTCTTGAGGCTGTCAGCCCCTCTGCTCCCCACTTACACACGCTCACTTTGCACTCCCACGTGTCATGGATACACCAGAATTCTGTGCTGTGGTACATCACAAACACTGTATATTAACTGGATAGCAAAGAACTATAGACACACATATTGGGTATATCTCCTCTGCTCACATGCGTGCTCCCTTGTCTCATTAGACTTCATTTACAAAACAGGAGTTGAAAGACAAAATTATTAAGAATTTCAAGACAGCTACAGTAGAGCATTAAGCCAAATGCAGGGCTTTTTTGAGCACAGGGCCCTTCTGAGAATGGGGACAGACAGAGGGTCATAGGATTGGGTAGTTGGGAGAGCAGGTGGAACAGAACCTTGACTTTGCCAAAGGAAATGTCTTATTATGAAAATCCCCTAACCTATTGGACTTTATGCTCCAGTTTCTGTCAGGAACATCTGAAAATTTTGTTTATGTCTTTGGCTGAGAAAGTAGAGAAGATAGGAGGGAACTCTGCCAATTTTTTCATTCCAGTTGACAAGGAAACTTCACTGAGGTAAAAGTGAGAGACCAGGTATTGAACCTATATGACACAGACTTTAATTCCTAATTATAAGGGAAATTTTAAATGCATTTTCAGTGTCCCACTTATACTTTTAAAACACCTGTTGTCACTTAAAACTAAGAAATGGTGACCAGAGCAAAATTAGAATAAAATTTTCCACCCGGCTTCTTTTGTGTGGAGAATTTGCTTTTGTGCAATTCAAGACTATGTCAGTGTGCTTTTGCAAATGTCAGAATTATCAGATTACGTAGTGAGATTTATAATAATGTCTTCATTCAGGGTTCAATAAGCTGTTTTCCAGCTGGCAGGTTCCTAGAATTGGACTTTCTTTTGAACTTTGAAATTTTTGCACATTTCTAAGGGTCCATATTCTATTTCATACTGGGTTTCTGCACCAAGGTACTGTTGTTTCCAGCTTCTCCATCAACTAATATTTCTTTGTGCAAAGTCTGTAAAACCCTGTAAATGAAGCTCTTTGGGTTTGTAATGATTGCTTTCCAACATGTGAGGAAATATCAAAAGTAATTACTGAGTTGGTACTGTGGCTTCCCATTTGCACTTACTAAGAATGATAATATATATTGGCAAAGTACCTACTCCAAAGTGTTCCTGTCACTAACCCTCAATCACTCCCTGAATAGTAAGGATGAGGTAATGGCTGGAAATAAAAACCTCTTCCAATGGTTCTGTGCTGTGTCCAACCAGGAGGACGGCTTGTTGTCCCTGGTCAGAGGGCAGCACCCATGAAAAAAAAAAGTTAAGCCCCAATCCAGAAAAATTTTGCCATACGTATGACCACTTTGGTTAATTTTGTTTCTAGTGTATTTTCTGTTGGGAATGATCCAGGTTGGCAATATGGGTTTGCTAGTTAATTACCAGATCTTCTCTTCCCTTGATGTTGACAAAAATGGTCACCATAATGAGAACTAGACTCAAGGCACGGAATAGATACAGGTCTTCTGCCTTTTCTCTCTATTGCCTCTGTCTCCTCCTCTCGAGATTCCCTGATGGAGTTGGGCTCTCTTCCACAAGACCTACTTACTCCCATCCCAGAACTGCCTCAAAACCTCACACACTTCTTTGCTTTTCATAAAAAGGGAGCAAAGTACCTACCAGCTTCTATTACAGGAAATGAAGGGGAACAAAGATTCTCTGTCCCTCCCCAGCTTGATTCTTTATCTTTTTCACATGCCCTGGCTTTGGGGTAGTAAATATACTTTGGTGATTGCAAAGTTAACTATTCTTTTAAAATCACATAAAGTTTGATATCAATGAAAATATCCTAAAAGCCATTAGATATATAGTTTCGCCTTAAAGGATGGATCTTACCTTGCACCTTGAAGTCCACTTTACTGGGAGGCCTGGATCCACTTGAGATGGGCCTTGTAGAGCAGGATCTGGACTCTAGACAAGCTTAACGGACCCCATACAAACACAGACAGCATATTCTACACTTAAAACAGTAAAATGTGAGGTTATTTGGGACAATTTCCTGAAAATCAGTTTTTAAGTCTCTCTGTAGGTGATCCTAGGGTCTATAAGTTGTGGTGTTCATAGTAATTTAACTTCTGCCCAAGAGCAAGGGGAGAGGTAGAGAGACTAATCTAGTTATCTGCAACCAGCATTTCTTTTCCTCAGGAAAGATCTTGACCTTAGAGATTCCTGAAGCGTAGAAAACCCTTCTCCAGTGTTCAGAAAAAGTAAAGGGAACTAGCCCCTTCTGCTAACCCTGGCTGAGTGTGGGGTGTATTTGTCCTGCAGAGGGTGGATTGATAGACAGAACTGCGTTGGTCATGCTTTCCCACCAGTTCCACATTGTAGCCATTTCAGGTTCAGCCATGTGTGCCAGATTGAATTAAATGCTTTTTTAAAAGTCTCCAAAGCAGGAAAACATCTTTCTCCGACTGGTATTTTTTTACATATTTGCTAATGAGTGTCTGCACAATAAAGACATGGTCTGTAGCTTGTTTTGCCAAAAGGAGAAATCCAATTTGGCTCTGGTGGATGTTGCTGCTAGTCAGATATAGTTTAATTCTTTAATTTAAGCAGCTTCAAAATAGCTTGTGGACAATGCAGTGTTCCACAGGCTTTCCTAGACCTGTCTGGGTGGAGACCACCTTCACTTTGTGGTTCTGAATCCCCTGAGCTTGTCAGAGTGTCTGTCAAGAAAATGTCTCCTCTGCAGTTGGTTGACCCTGCCGTTGGCCTGTTGGAGCTGTGGTTAAGTCTGTGGCTGACTTCACGGACTTTAATTCCCTCCTTGTTAGCCAGAAAGGTGCTAGCATTGTGCCACCCTGGACAAAAGAGTGAGCCAGCTCCTCTCCAAAGGCTTCCAGGAATCTCTCCACTGGCTCAGCTTCAGTAGCCTGCCTAGAAGGCAGCCTGTTATTATGAAGCCTCTATGCTCTAAGTACCTTACATGCACTTAACTTTCCTGATTTGTACAAATACTTTGGGGACAGAAAAGTTTGGTGTAAAAGAAGACAAGTTTGGGGAAAGAAAAGATCTGCTCCAGGTCACACACAGGTGCTTGTGCCCCTCTGACCACCAATACCCAAAGGATGAGTCAGTTAAGGAGAGAGAGATGGGACCTCAGAGTTTGCTCAAAATCTACTTAGAGACCTTACTGGCTTTGGCCAAGTAAACGCTAAGCTCTTCAAGGTGTGAAACTGTCTTAGTTATTTCTGCTTGTCCAGTATATCGCAGGTGCTCAGCAGATGTAGACTGATGATAATAAAGATGATGGTGATATCTAGACAAAAACGCACATCTACTACCTACTCATTCATTTCTAGTGAAGGCAGGACCTTGTCCCTGGCCTGATTCTCTAAGACTTTGGTGCACGCAAGTAATTGTCCCCAGCTTTTTCATAAAAGTGCCGCTGTTCACTTGTAACCTTTATCTTTTTTGCCCACTTTTTCTTTCTATCTTGTTCCTGAGTTTTTCTCCGTATATACTTTAGCCTCTGCTGGTTCTCTTTTGATTGGCTAGTTGTTTGAGTTATGTCTTATCTACCTTGGGCCACGCTTTCCCCATCATTCATCCTTTCTAGAATATATTCAGATACCATACATACAAGCACAGGCATTTATATAGATGATTATTAATAGTAATATCAGCTAATATTTCTCTGTGTCTGTTACTCACCAGGCACTGGGCCTTTGCATTCATTATGTTAATCCTCACAACATCTTCAGAGGTAGGCACAAGTGTTATCCTATCTTACAGATGACAATCCTGAGGCTTAGAGGGAGAGTAACTTGCCCCAGGTGGTAGTCATACCCAGGAAGCGCTGAAGTTGAACTAGAGCCCAAGTCTGACTTCAGTTACTGCCACTCACGTTATAGGTCACAAAAATGATGTCAATGAGGTCTCCTGAGTGAAACAAAACCTCTGTACCAGTAGCCCCCTCACTCCGTGAGGACATTCTCCTTGACAAAGCCCTAGCCACTCAAGCCCAGTCTTCACTCACTGCCTCTCAACTGCTGACCAACTCCAGGTGAAAGCTGTAAGTCACACTCGAGAGCCTTCCTTGATTACCCCAGCATGACTTTGCCACCTGCCCTCATTGTGTTTTGAGAAGAGCTGAAGGAATATTCTGGGGCACTAGACACTGGGATGGAAGCTTTCCCTTACTCTACTTCCTGAGTGATAAGTACCAAAAGAAAGAAAACATTCATGGGTAAGAACTCGTTCTACCTTCCAGGACTGGGCCAGGCACTTTCCCAGACCCCGTCTCATTTAAAGTTCATCATGATCAAGCAAGAAAGGTTTTCGTGGTTGAGGAACTTGTGGCTTAAAGCAGTTGACTGACTTGCAATGAACACAGATAAATGAAATTTAACTGGAATTCCAATCCAGGGTGCCTGACTCCAAAGCTCATGCTTTTCTGCCTCTGCTAGGATCATACACAAGTGTCTGGAAACCCAGAGTAGTCCAGGGAGCCAACACCATTGCAAAAGCAAAGAGCATAATATAAGTTTTTCCATGCTTGGAAATAGTTGACTGGGGTGAATGGAAGGAAAGTTCTTAAATGATTCTTAACAAGATCTTAGACATTCTTACATGTCACCATCGAACATAAAGTGTTAGGTTTAATGGGATATTATTTACTTCCACTCCACATAAATAAACAAGTATGGGTGTGTCCACATGTATATTTATGAGATACCCTATGAAGTGTGGGAGGGAGATGCACCAATATTTTCTACTTTCCACACTCTAGGTCAGTGGTTTGCCAAACGAGGAGCCCCAGGGGAGATTTGGCAATGTCTGAACAAATTTTTGGTTATCACAACTAGAGGAAGGCTGTGCTACTGGCATCTAGTAATTGTAGGCTGGGGATGCTGCTAAATATCCTACAACGCACAGGACAACCTGCCGCAACAGAGAATTATCAAGCCGAAGCTACCAGGAGTGCTGAGGCTGAAAGACCCTGCTCTACATTTTAAGATGAGGGAAATGGTACACTTTCTCCCAGGTTCCTGGCATTACAGAGAAGGGCTTACTCCTAGCATATCCCTCCTGCATCCTGGGTAAAAAAATAACTGTGCCTGGAACCAGGAATCTGTTTAGGAAAAACTCACTGTTTTTTCCTTTACTCTCATACTACTGCCATACTCACAGCAATTCTGACACTGGATGTGTGGATTTTTTTTCTCATACCAACCAATTATCGGACACCAGCTGGGTGTCCTACAATTCAATGTAGTTCTGACACTGTCTGCCTGGAGTTAGCGTTAGATCCCACAACTTAATGGCTCAGTCTCACAAGACTGCCCCCACTTCAGATGCCAATTACAAGTCTCAGGTTGTCCCTGGTACTTTTGACCGACAACCTGGTATAAATCAGCATTTATACCAGGTTGTCGGTCAAAAGTGACTTCCTCCTCAGGTTTGATAATTTGCTAGATCAGCTCACAAAACTCAGGGAAACACTTACTTAAGTTTATCAGTTTATTATATGATAAAGATACAGATGAACAACCAGTTGAAGAGATACATAGGATGAAGTCCAGAAGAGTTTTGTGCATAAGAGCTTCTGTTCCTATGGAATTGGGGTGCACCACCCTGCGGCACATGGATGTGTTTACCAACCCAGAAGCTCTCCAAACCTCATATTTTGGGGATTTTATGAAGGCTACGTCATATAGATATTATCAATTATTAACTCAATGTCTAGTTCCTCTACCCTCTCCAGAGAATGGGGGAGTGGGGCTGAATGTTCCAAACTTCTAAATATGCTTGGTCTTTCTGGTGACCAGCCTCCATCCAGGATCCCAATAAGAGTAGCTGAATTAGAGCAAAAGATGCTCCAATCACCCAGGAAATTCAAGGGGTTTAGGAACTCTGTGTCAGGAACCAGGGTCAAAGAACTGAGGAACTGAGGGTAGATAATAATAATGTATAACATTACTTCAGAGACTCTCTCAATCAGGGAGAACCCAATGAATTTAGGAAATTTGACAATTCTAGTGAAATCAGATTTCTTATCACTTACTTTTCTGTTTGCTGAATCCCAACTTAAATTGAGATTCTGGCAGCCTGATCCTTTTCTCTTCCCTGCAGTGCTCAATTGATTATCACATTTGTCCCAGGTTAGTTCTTCATATTTCAGGCCTATTCTGGGCCTGCTCGGGCTCTGCTCAGGTCTTCAAAGTGCAGCAAAGAGGGGTACAGGGCATCTTAGGGGCTAGTTCAGCAAGGAGGAGTGTGTTTACCTGTACCTAATTCAGCCAGTGACGTGTGGCCTCTATTTTACTAATTCAAAGCATTCAGAGGAGGAGAGAGGATGGGGCTGATTTTTATCTCCAGGCAGCACTAGCTCTGAATTTTTAAGGGAGCTTCAGACTGAATTCACTTATCAGTAAAATAAGATGTTTGGCTGCGTACTGACATCTTACCCATTTGATCAGGCCAGTACTTTTAATTCTAGCAATACTTTTGAATCATAGATTCAGAGACCTGCAGTAGTGAAAGTTATCTACATAATTTTAGTATTTTCATTCATTAATTCAACAAACATTTTTTAGGCACTGGTGCTGGGGCTATAATTCTGTCACCTCTGTACATTGCTTTTATCTATGTCTAAGCCTCAGTATCCTCACCTGTAAAAAGAAAGATAACAGTGCTTCGTCATAGGATTTATTGGTGAATTCAGTGAGATAATACATGTTAAGCACTCAAGAAATGTTTGTTGACATTGTTGGAAGAAACATGGACCCTGATCTCACTGAAGGGTCTAGGGGAGAATACACTAGTAAATAGGCAATTAACAAACACTGTGAAAACTGTTGAGGGGGTTACCTCAGTGTTCACAGGATCACATACAAGAGAAACCCTAACCTGGACATGGGGCTTCAGAGAGGTTTCTAAGAGGAAATTTCACTTAGGCCGAAACCCAAAGAATGAGAAGGAGTTGGCTAGGCAGGGCATGGGCAGAAAAAGTACCCTAGACAAAGGGAGCGGTATTTCTAAAGGCCCAGAGGTGTGGGAGAATAGACCTTTCAAGGAACTGGAAGAAGGAAAGGAGTAGTAGTCAGAGATAACTACTGTTTTCATTTAGGTGTATATCCTTCAAGTTTAATTGCACAGAGACACTTATTTCCCCTCAAAAATAAGATCACCCTATTTTAGAGTCTGTTCTTTTTCTACACACTATAATGAACATCTTTTGACATCATTAAATATGCTTCTAAAATAGAATTTCTAGTGACTGAAAACTATCCATAGTTGGATCCACCACAATTTGCTTATCTAGTAATTTATTTATTGAACATTTAATTGTTTTGAAGCTTTTTCCCCAGTAAAAATAATGCTGTGATGATCATGGAACCAATTAAGATTCTTTGGTCATAAGAAAAAAAGGGAGAGAAGGAATCTAGGGAACTTAAGCAGAGAAGAAATGGAGTTGTTGAAAAGCTGAAGCACCCAGCTTGAAAGGGATAAGATTCAGGGCAATGAAGAATCCAGGTGGCAGCACCAATGAACATTCAGTCCCCTCAAGTTGCCACTCCATAGAGTAAATCCAGTCCAGCCGCTCTTAATATGCTTGGCCATCCCATTCAGTTTCCGGATTCCCTGGAAAGAAAGTCCAACTGGCCTAATATGATCAGTTACTCTCCTCAAGGGAGATCAGGGAAACTTGATAAACAGTATACAATCATGGCTGAACCATATCCCAAAAGAAAATCCAGATGCTGTGATCAAAAGGAGGAAGAATTGATATTAAGGCACAAAACCAACGACTACTACAACCATCTTACTGATAAATCTTTGCACATATCTATGATTATTTCTTTGGAATAAATTATGAGAAGTGGAATTGTTAGGTCAAAGGGTATAGAGCAATTTGAGGCTTTTGATGCCTATCACCAGGTTATTCTCAAGAAGGATTACTTCTGGCAATTCATCCTTTTTTTTTTCTCTTTTTTTATTGTGGTAAAATATATATAACATAAAATTTGCTGATTTAACCATTTTGAAGTATACAATTCAGTGGCATTAAGTACAGTCACAATGTCATGCAACCATCTCCCGTGTCTATTCCAAAAATTTTTCATCACTCTGAACCCATTAAGCAATAACTCTCCATTCTCACCTTCCCCCCAGATTCTGGTAGCCTCTATTCTGCTTTCTGTATCATGAATTTACCTATTCTAGATATTTCGTATAAGTGGAACCATACAATATTTGTCCTTTTATGTCTGGCTTCCTTCACTTAGCATGTTTTCAAGGTTCATCCATGTTGTAGCATGCATCAGAACTTCATTCCTTTCTATGACTAAATAATATTCCATTATATGGATATACCACATTTTGTTTACCCATTCTTCTGTTGATGAACACTTGGGTTGTTTCCACCTTTTGGCTTTTGTGAATAATGTTATAATGAACATTCACATACAAGTTTCTGTTTGAGTACCTGTTTTAAATTCTTTGGGGCATATACCTGTATACCTAGGAGTGGAATTGCTGTGTTAGGGTAATTCTATGTTTAACTCTTTGAGGAACTGTCAAACTGTTTTCCACAGTGGCTATACCATTTGGCAAATCATTCTTGATACTAAGCTCTGGGAAATGTTTCACAGATATGTTAAACTTCATGACTGGAGTATTCAAGATAAGCAAGAATAGTTCAATTGCATTTTTTGCCAAAAGTAACTCTCATTAAAAGCATGTAGCTTGGCATTTTTATAGCGAACTTATCAGTTTTTCCCCTGCCATTTTGAACCCAGACAACATCATCTATCTTGTCTCAATGAGCACGTGAAGGCAGGCCTGTATAATTCTTTGTGCGAGCTTGTGATTTCCTTCACTTGCAGCATGCCTAGAATTCTGATTTCATATTCAGTGCTTCCGGTGCCCCTTGTATGATGACCTTCTGGGCTGCATTTCTAGGTTGGAGGCTTCCTGATTCTCCATTCCACTCAGTTCTCTGGTTTGGGCATCATCCCCACTGGATTGGGCTAGAAATTCCTCACTACTACTACTGTGTACCACAGAACCCCAGCTGAGCCAGTGCTTCCTTCCACCTTTACTCAGGCCTGGGATTGATGGGGCTGAGTACAGAAAAACTCTGTAATTTGTTTCAGAACACATTACCTGAAGTCCAGTTATAGATAAGACTGGCTAAGAGAAGCAAGGAGCAGGGGATCAGACTGGGGGATGTGGGTACCTTCAGGCCCTTCTAGTTCCAACTGTTTATTGAACACAGGTTCTAGGTGCTCAGGTTCTAGGTGCTGTATTAGGCAGCTGTGAGAAAACACAGTCCTACCATCATTGAATTCATAGTCTAGAAAATAAGACACACATGAATCAGAAAATCCTACTAATAAATGTGTAAATATAAACTGAATCAAATGTCCTAAGGGAAAGAAATTGTTTTCTGAGGACGCATAACAGAAATGTGGTCCAGGAAAACTTCCCTGGAAAAGTGACCCTAGAGTTAACATCTGAGCTAAGAGTTAACAAATTTTGTGTGTGTGTGCACCCACACATGTTGGGGAGGGGTGTGCGGGATAGGAATGGGAGATAATTAGAGAAACAAGAAGGTCCTGTCCATGGTGGAAGGGATAAAAAAAATGAATGTCCTTGAGGATAAAAGGCCAAGCAGAGAAAGGTGGGAAGGGACTAATTCATGGTAGAACCACTGGTTTTAGCCACTGTCTCTAACCTGCAAGCAGTGGGGAGCCATTTGTCAGTTTTAAGTAAGGTGGTCAAAAAATGGATTGGAGGGGATTTCATTCCCTCTAGAGAGGGCAGCAGGGAAAATTGTAGCTTTTAGTATTATTTCCAAAGATGCTTCAGTCACATGGAAACTTTCTAGATCTGCCCTGCAGCTCTCCCTCCGTGGAGGAAGTTGGAGCAGCAGGGTTCTTTCCTTTACACATGAGCTCTGGCCCACCGCCACATCTAGAGCAAAACTCCATGGGGATGTTCCACTTCACTTGTTCTTGGCTCTCTAAGGTCAGCTATCTAGAGAAAGAGTGGCTACCGGGGTAGCCTCGTGCCTACTAGAGCTATGTTTTTGTGACTTTGGAAGTCAGGCAAGAGACTCCATGATGGAAAAATATTTGTCATTTAGCTTTCACACTTCAGTGCATGTACACTTCCCAGAAAGAGAAAATATTGAGATTAAACAAGTTTAGGCACCTGCAGCAACGCCTATCAGTGCTCAGGAAAACCATAACCTTTGAACCTTGCGAAGTTATCATTTCACTACCATTCAGCCCTGAAAAACCTCCCATCAGTTTCAGGAGGTGAAACTTGATTCGATCATTCATTCAATCAAATATTTACTGAGTACCAATATCTATGTTCACAGGCACCAGATATGCAAAAGTAAGCCCTGATCTCAAGGAGTTTCCTTCCAACCTTCCCAACACATGCACACGTGCACATACACGTACACACACGAGTTATATTTATGTTTTCAGGGCAACTTAGAGCATAATTGTGTACATACTAGAATACAACTATTTTCATGAGGCTAAAAAACATCTTTCAAGGAATAAAGAAGAAGCAACGTTTATTAAATATTTCGATATATCAGGCACTAATAGATATTTCCAGGTATATTATCTCATTAAATCCCTACGAGGAAACTGAGTTTTATTTTATTTTATTTTAAACATTTTTTATTTCTTTAATGTTGTATCTATTTTATTTATTTATTTTTGGCTGCGTTGGGTCTTCGTTGCTGCGCGCAGGCTTTCTCTAGTTGCGGTGAGCGGGGGCACCCCGTTTTTTTTTAACATCTTTATTGGAGTATAATTGCTTTACAATGGTGTGTTAGTTTATGCTTTATAACAAAGTGAATCAGCTATACATATACACACATCCCCATATCTCTTCCCTCTTGCGTCTCCCTCTCTCCCACCCTCCCTATTCCACCCCTCTAGGTGGTCACAAAGCACCGATCTGATCTCCCTGTGCTATGTGGCTGCTTCCCACTAGCTATCAGTTTTACATTTGGTAGTGTATATAGTCATGTACCACAATGCTCATTGCAGCTCTATTTACAATAGCCAGGACATGGAAGCAACCTCAGTGTCCATTGACAGATGAATGGATAAAGAAAGTGTGGCACATATATACAATGGAATATTACTCAGCCATAAAAAGAAACGAAATTGAGTTATTTGTAGCAGGGGCTACTCTTCGTTGCAGTGTTCTCATTGCGGTGGCTTCTCAGCGCAGGCTTCTCTTGTTGTGGAGCACAGGCTCTAGGTGCGCGGGCTTCAGTAGTTGTGGCACACGGGCTCAGTAGTTGTGGCTCACGGGCTCTAGAGCGCAGGCTCAGTAGCTGTGGCACAGGGGCTTAGTTGCTCCGCGTCACGTGGGATCTTCCCAGACCAGGGCTCGAACCCGTGCCCCTTGCATTGGCAGGCGGATTCTCAACCACTGCGCCACCAGGGAAGCCCCGGAAACTGAGATTTAGAGATAATAAATAACTTTCCACGATTTGAATATATATCTTTCAACTCTAAGCAAATTAATTGTCCACTTTTGTTTCTCTGTGAAGCCTTCCTGGAATCCCCTGGTCATAAATAATTGTTTTGGCTTCTGAATTCCCTAAGTTCTACGAGTGGTTCCCGCTTCTGTGGTGTTTACTTTAGTCAGCCTCATTTTACAGAGAATTGCTTACATGTATCTTGACCCCTAGGTTCCTTGAGGACAGGAAGATGTCCTGTTCACCTTAGTATCACTTGGGCTGAGCAGAATATCTGCATGCCACTAATATGTGCTCAGAAAGTGCTTGTAGAATGGAAGATGTATTCGCAGGCCTCACATGGGTGGTCAGAGCCTAAGGCCACAACCCAACACCCCTTCCCCACTCCTAGTTCTGTAGTGTATCACCAAGGGTCTCATGGTCATGCAGTGCGGACCACCCAGGCTGCAAGCCCAAGCCCTGATCGCATTTCCATCAGCAGCTGCCCCTTGCCACCTTTCCAGCCTAGTGGTGCACACTCCAAAGCTACAGTCCACTCCCAGGAAGCCAGACTCCAGGCTGAGGTCCACACAGGTTCTGGCAACAAGACTCCTTCACTGACCATACACCCCGCCCAGACTGGGTCACATGTATGATACTATACGGTCTCATAGATTTCTCCAATACCATTTGTTCTATTGAAATTAATTGCATAACTCATTGGCTTAAGGACTCTTTTTCTTGATAAGATTTATAAACTTCATGATGGCAAGAACTGTATTTGTCTTATTCACCACCATGTTCCTAATGCCTAGCATGGAGCCTTGAACATAGTACACATTCCATAATTGAATTCTAGCACCTCCTATAAGCCAGGCACTCTACTAGGCATGGGCTTTAGGAATGAGTAAGTAGTCTTAGACCTTGAGGAACACAGGGTTCAGTGATTAATCCAGTAAATTCTGCAACCCTCTGTCAATTTCTTTTTTTTTTCCCATTTGTTTTGGTTGAACTTACTCTATATATTGCGTTTTCCAGCTTTCAGACCACAATTGACTTTCTGACAAATACTAAAGAAAAAGAAAAGATTTAAAACCTCTGTCTTTTTAGTGTCATCTGTTATTAGTTTTCCCTCTCCAACTAATAAATAGACTCTATTTTTCTTCAACTTCTTCTCATGTCTGACACACTTAAAGAATGTTTGTTTGGGTCTCTCTTTGTCCCTTGAAAATTGCAATGCATTCCTTGCTTTGGATTTTTTTATTGTTGACATGAAAATCTATTATATTTGCCTTCCTTTTTTATGACTGTTATTGTTTGAAAAGTTCTCTTTCTGTTGCATATTTCATGCACTGTCCTTTTGTTGTTGTTGCTGTTGTTAGATATATATGTGCATTCTTTATTTTTTTCCTATCTCATCTATGCATAAAGATAATTTTTTCTGCATTTTCATGTCATTGCCTTAAGAGATATTCAGGAATTATTCCATTTGTTTAATTTTATTTGTGATTATATAAATGGCACATATTCATAGCAAAATAAAAGAAAGGAGAAAGGGAGGGAGGGAGGAAGGAAATATAATTTGGTTCTGCTGCTTTACATGAGGGAGAGATAAGGACAGTGAGAGAGGGAAAGTGGAGTTTTTTAAAAAGAGGCAGGCTAAATAGGGAACTGAGAAAAGAATAAGGGTGAGAGAGGCATCTGAAGGTGGTGCACGGAGCTAAGTAAAGGTGCAAATTTCACATTCTCTTTGGCTTTAACCTACCGTCAGCTGACTTACCAACCCAAATCCTAGATTCCCCTGAGGGGAATCTACATTCTACTTTGATTAAAGACTTAACTATGAAAGAAAAACTCTAAAAGTTTTAAAAGAAAACATAAAATATCTTTATGAAATAGACATGAGGAAGGACTTCTTAAACAACACAAAAATAAATAGATATTTTATGCCCACTAGACTGGCAAAAATTAAGAAGTCTGAAAATAACAGGTGTTAGCAAGGATGTGGATCACAGGGAACACATACAGACACTGCTGGAGGAAGTGTAAGTTGGAATAATTGGAATCACTTTGGAAAACAGTTTGGCATTATCCTGTAAACCTGAATATTTTTATACCTGCGTGTAACCCAGCAATTCCAGTACTACAGTTCATACTATAGAACCGTGCTTCTCTTAACTTTGACAAGCAACCGAATCACCTAGAGAGCCACACAATTTGGGGGCCTCACCCCTGGAGATTCTGATTCAGTACATCTAGGATAAAGTCCATGTATTTGCATTCCTAAGAAGCACCCAAGTGATGAGGCACTGCTGGTTTCCAATCACAATTGGAGTAATGCTTCTCCAGATTTCTTCACCTGGGTCTTGGGAAACAGGAACAAGAATGTTCAAAGACACGTTGTTCATAATAGCAAAAATCTGGACACAACTCAAATATCTATCAGCGAATAATGGATAAATAAATTGTAGTATTTTTACACAATGGAGTATCATACAATATTGAAAATGAATAAACTGTAAGTACGCGTAACTACCTGGATGAATCGTTGAAGCATAATGTTAAGTGAAAAAAGTAAGTCAAAGAAAACTACATATAGCGTGATACCACTTTTATAAAGCTAACAAATTAAATAATATATTGCTTAGGAGCAAATATATATATATATATGGATAAAACTAAACTATGAAGGAAGGGAATGAAAAACATAAAAACGAGAAAAGGAAGACTCATATAACTAAATGCAACAGCGTGGGTATTATGGTAGCTTTTAAGATGGATGGTGGGTTCTCATATGCTTCAGAACTGTCATTAAGTTACATATATTCTCCTGTATATGGAAAACATATACATAAGAACTTGAAGCTATATTTAAAGAAAATTCTCACAGGTTGAAGAAAAGGCTTAGTCTTTCTGATTAAAAGTAGTCCCCAATGGTGCTTTGTGACCGCCTGGAGGGGTGGGATAGGGAGAGTGGGAGGGAGGGAGACGCAAGAGGGAAGACATATGGGAACATATGTATATGTATAACTGATTCACTTTGTTATAAAGCAGAAACTAACACACCATTGTAAAGCAATTATACCCCAATAAAGATGTTTAAAAAAAAATAGAGAGTTCAGGGCTTCCCTGGTGGCGCAGTAGTTGAGAGTTCGCCTGCCAATGCAGGGGACGCGGGTTTGTGCCCTGGTCTGGGAAGATCCCACATGCCGCGGAGCGGCTGGGCCCGTGAGCCATGGCCTCTGGGCCTGCGCGTCCGGAGCCTGTGCTCCGCAATGGGAGAGGCCACAACAGTGAGAGGCCCACGTACTGCAAAAAAAAAAAAAAAAATAGAGAGTTCAGTAGAAGAGAATAGAAAATCCAGACATGGAATTAATATATAACATTTCTTATCAGTATATGTATCATGATATACATATCATAAACTATTATATATGACATATGCATATATTTATATGTTTTTATGTGTTATATATAACATGATTTTAAATATGTTATATAATACACATTATATATAATTATATATCATTTATATTATATATCACAATGTATATTATATTGTACATATGTGTGTATGTATATATATATGTATATGTATATATAGTATATATGTATTATAATATATATACACATTATACCATATCATATATTGTATAATATATACAATATACATTATAATACAATATAGTATATACAGTATATTATATATTAGATAATAACAGACATGATAATGTATAATATTATATAATATAAACATTTCTATTTCATATGTATAAATTTTAGTTTGTGATAAAGGTGGGTTTAGGGATAGGTTATTCACCATATGATGCTACAACAGCTAGTAGATAATTTAGACAATAGTAAAGTTAGTACCATACACCCAAATATTTTTCAGTGAATTAAAAGTTTAAATTTTTAAATGATAATATAAAAAGAACTAGAAAAAATATCAATGAAGATTGATCTTACCCTTGTGTGAGGAAGGACTTTCTAAGGATAAAAGAAAAAGAAGAAATCAAAAGAAAAAGATTGATATATTTTTCTATAAAAATTTTTGAAATTCTTCATGTCAAAAAAATCATAAAAAGTGATAAAAAGCAAACTACAAATTTGGACAGAATATTTGTTTCATAAATATTCCAAAGGATTCTTACCACTAATATTAAAAGATATGTTACAAATCAATGAGAAAAAGGTGGACATCCCACTGGAAATACTGTGAATGTGATAATCTCTTCACAAAGATTACTTCAAATCAAAGACACAGAAATTGTAGTCAAGTAAGAGCAATGAATTTTTTTTATCTATATGATTGACAATAATGAAATATTTGCTATTTTAAATATAAGGAAACCATATCTAGCAGCCATCCTAAGTCCACTTAAAGTTAATTAAGGCAAATGGGCAAGGCTTAGTGCTCAGGGCAGATTTGGAGCTATTCTGGAGACAAACAAGCTCTGGGACTCTGTTCTGATTTATTCAATTCACCAGATGTTTTTAAGCAGCTGATGTTATAGATGACCACAAAAGGGAAAAAAAAAAAAGATTATTGAAAGATGAAGGCTGAGAAGACATGATTGATGTCTTTAAGATCTTGAATAGAATGCCTGCACTGAAGAGTATGTTCACTGAATTCCAGAAATGGGGGGAGGGGGGAAGTTCCTAAACAAATTAGGAGGCCCTATTTACATGGTGAGTTATAAACACTGAAGTCATTACCCCATAATGGGGTTTAAGAGCAAATACAAAACAAATACAAAATATGTTTTGTATCCAATATAAAAATAAAACATGATAATAGCAAATACAGTAGAAATTAAGGTGGCGGAAAATAGGCATTTGTAAGTTCAAACTCCTGTGTGGATTACAGATTGAGTATTTATTTATTTATTTATTTATTTATTGGCGGTACGCGGGCCTCTCACTGTTGTGGCCTCTCCCGCTGCGGAGCACAGGCTCCGGACGCGCAGGCTCAGCAGCCATGGCTCACGGGCCCAGCCACTTCGCGGCATGTGGGATCCTCCCGGACCGGGGCACGAACCCGTGTCCCCTGCATCAGCAGGCGGGCTCCCAACCACTGCGCCACCAGGGAAGCCCCTGAGTATTTATTAATCAGCTACAAATGGACCCTGGAATGTTTAAAAGCACCACATTGTTTTTAGTTTAGAATTATTGAGGATGACCAAGAATTAGCACCATGGTTTGCAGACATTCTTCTGTTTGTATTTTCACCTCTGGAATCAGGACTCTGGTCTCCTGTCTGGAGGAACTTCATCCTCCTCCCACCACATTAAGAGTGACAATATTTGGAGGATGATATGTTGGATTCTCACATTGGTGACAATCCTAAAGATTGGAAATCTTCCATTCTATAATTAAACAGAAGTCATAAACCAGTATGAAAGTAAAGTCATAGGAAAAGAAAGTTGAAAATTCAAGGCCCAGCTGGTTGGTCTTTTATATGTGAAAAACTGATTCATTTGCTTTGTATGCCACTCGGGGCTCGCCCCACTGACATTTCCTCATTTGGCCAGTTGCAAAGGCCACTTTAGATAATGCCACTTCATTATGAACCGAAAATGAGCACTTCATTGGGGTGATCATGCTTACAGGGTTAGGGTCTCGCTGGTCCTGACTCACCATATTCCTGGTAAGAAGTGGATTCTGGCCTGCGTGTTTGTATGTTTACTCAGAACACCCGGATGTGTGTCTATCGCTGACTCTCTGCCTCTCTGTTCTCCTCAGGACTACTGGCTCTCTCTCCTTTACAAGCGCCTGATTGGCCCCAAGGTCTTGGCTGTGCATGTGGCTGGGCTCCAGCGGAAGCCACGGCCAGGCCGAGTGATCCGGGACAAACTAAGGATTTATGCTCACTGCACAAACCATCACAAGTAAGTCTGCAGAGAGGCGGCACAGAAAGCCACCCCTGGGGAGCTTCAGGCCCCTTTGAGAATTTCATACGTGGGAGCCCTTCAAGACTTATTGAAAACCACTTCTGCATTCACTTTACCTGCTCTTTGCAGGTTTCAAATGGTTTCTGATAAACAGCTTTTTCTCCAAGTGAACCCCCTCTCTCACACTTACAGGATTTATTCATAAAATGTTCATAAAAATACATGCCATTTGTTCATTTACTTCTTCATCCAACAAATTTTTACTGAGCATTTTCTCTCAGCCAGTTGATGTAATGTCCAGGAGGCTTATTTATATGCCTATGCCTGAACCAAGGGTAGAGATATAAAACCTGTTCCTAAGATACACCAGGCGAGCTTGAGGAAATAAGTCTACATCTCTAAGATGCATTTTGGAGAGCTATACCACTAGAAACCTAACCATATACCAGTGCATCCCAAACTGAGAGTGCCCAAAGGTAGTCAGGCCAGCTTTAGAGCTATTTCAGTATTTGGAAAACCTTTTCAGCTATTTTAAAGGTTAAATAAAATCTAGGCTTCCTTTTTTAGGGAGCCGGACTTTGAGCAATCAGCACGGTAACAGGTATGATTGTGCTCTTTTTCATCTGAAGCTCTGGTTGTCAGAGTTGTCTTTTAAAAAATAGGAAAAATAATTAGTAAATAAATAAAGTTTGGCAGATAAAATATTTTAAAACGTGAGGTTCATAAGGTAAATAAGGTAAAAACTTAAAACTGAGCCTAAAGCAAAACCCATCAGACCAAATATGGCTTTCTTACATCACTTTCTATTTAAGGAACAGAGTGGGCAGCTCTGGAAGTAAGAACTTTTCTGTTCCTGCAGAGAAACCTTGTGTGGAGTGGGAGTGAGGGAGAAGGAAGCAAGCGCCTCCAGCCAGATCTTCATTCCAGTGAGCCTGTCAGGAGCTGATCACGGGTAGTGGAGGCACAAAGAGCTCCAGTGGTCAGGTTACAAAAGACGCTCCTTCCCCTTCCTTGATGACAGAGAAGCCAAGCCAGTTAATTTATCAGGATAAGATTTTTCAAAGAATCACTCTGAGCATAGGGGGGTCAGGGGCCAGTTGTCTTGTCTGTAGATACAAGTGCCTATTGTGGATGAGTGGAGGCTGGTTTGGGCAGAGGCCAGAGGCTTTCAACGTCCCTTTTGCTCAACAGGAAGCTCAATCCAATACCTGACAGAGAGTGACTGCTTTATGGCCTTGGCTGGAGTTATCTGATCACCACACAAGGAAACATTGTATTCCTTGTCTCCACCCTGGCCTTGAGGTAACCACCCAAAAGGTGGACCCCCAGCTTCAAGAGAGAAAAATTACTCTTGGCACCTTTTGTCTCTTTTGGGAAGCACATCAGTATGTGCCCTTTATACTACAGGTCTGAGGACACAGGGGAAAATGTCAGTAGTCGAGCCACGGGCTTAGCAGAATTTGAGGGTCTTCACAGAGGTCTCTTCACATTGTTTCATCCCAGTGTTCATCCTGACGTTCTTTGACATTCTTGTGGGAAGTTGTCACTAATATTCTGAATATACTGTGCCCTCAGGGCCAGTGCCTCATGCATTTTTGTATTCTTGGTGTCCAGTAGAGTGACTGGCCTGAGGAAGGTCTCAGTGAATGTTTGATGAATGGGTGAGTGAATGAATGCAGAAATAGGGCATCAAGACATCACTGATGATTTACAGTTATAGCTCTCTTTCCCTTTGCTGTTACCACACTGGCCAGAAGGAAGGGGTGTGATGGAATGGTTAAGAATTCTGCCATTCACTAGCATCAAATCATTCATTGCATTCAATATTCTCTCTCCATCACCAGGTCTCTTCTGCTTTCTATGGAAAGTCACTCCAGAACCTCTCTGGGGAAACAGTGCCACTGTGCTTCTGTCAGTTCCATCCCTCTTTCTCCCTGTTACATAAAAGAAAGAAATGACTTTACTAATCTATTCCACAGATGACCTTAGTGATTACTGGGGTGAAGGTCTTTTTGTTCCTATTAGAGAAGAAAGCCCACAGTGGATACACTGAGCTGGCTGAGTTTGCAGATCTTCTCCATGTTAGTGGGTGTCCGGTGCCTTAGATAGGTGGACACAAAGAAGTGTCTCTGCTCCTTCTCTGTGGGAAGCCACGTGCCCTGTCTGTGCCCCCTCATCCTCCATAGCAGTCACGAGGAAGCACTCCTGGTTCACTTAGTTTATTTGTGGCCAAAGAGGCCAAGGTCACAGAAATGTCCCAGAGTGGCCATGTTAGCTTCACGCTGTCCAGTCTTGACCAATACTCTGAAAATATATATCCTTGCTCAAAATAGGGAATTGGGTGAGAAAGTATAAGTTTACCAGTAGAATAAACCAAAGAAGGGGTCTTTTAAAATAACTCCTGCACTCCAGTCTGTATTGAACACTTGCTGTGTGCCAAGCATCTTGCCAGATATTCACATTTGTATTATCGTATTAAATTCCAAAGGTTCTATGGTATCACACGTATAGGCAAGTAGCAACATTAATAATGTAAAGATTTTTACATTTGGAAAGAACCCTTAGAGATATTTGGCCTGGTGTCCTATATAACACAGAAATGCCCTTTACAATCTCCCTGACAGTCATGAACCTCTACTTGAATACCTCACTCCCTCTCATGGCATCTCTTACACTGTGGGTCGTTTCTGACCTAGTAGACCATTGTCTTTTATGACTGATTTAGGATAAAGAGTTAGATACTCATACCAACACTAGCAGGTGCTTTTCTGCTTTCTGTTCTAGAGCCAACAAATTAGGACACTGGCAGCGTAGCAATTCTCACCCTAAGTCTTCTTATTCAGAGAACGAATAAGTTTTGACTAGGGAACCTTCTTTTTCTAAACCATTCTGCTAACACAATGTATGTTTCTGGGAAGAGCTGAGGTCCTTAGCCAAGTTCAGAACCAGTTGAAGCCTGGTGGATACTGAAGCAAAATTGAGCCTTTTGGGGTTCAAGTTCGTTTATTATTGGCAAAGCAAAACTTCCTGTTTTTCAGAAGAAGTTTTTTTAAAGACTCATAAAAAGGTTCCTGAGGCTTCTTGGACATCAAATGGCTCTTACAAAACAATATTTTGATGAGTTAAGTGTAAATGAATCAGAAACATGTGGATTAAATTTCCCTTAAAATACACAGCGCTTTGAAATTAGGGGAAAAGATGTTTGGCAAAACATGGCCTGACTTTTACCAAACCCAAGAACTTTGAATTAGATTTGGAGACAATGGACCAACACAGTTTTCAAACACATAGACTTTCACTGGAAATGGCCACGGATTTCAAAGTGTCACCCTCCCTTCCCTTTCCTAGTCTCCCAGCTTCACTGGAGACATTTCTAGAACAGGGACTGTTTTTCATCTGTAAGTCAAAATGCACCTCCCCATATGACACCCCTCGCCTCTTCTATCCATGATATTCCAGGCTCAGTCCCCACTCCTGACTCACTTCCTCCCCCTCCCACATGGTAACATAGGGATGTCAGGCAGCAAAAGAACAGCCAGAAAGATGAACTCCAGATACATGCATTCTCTGCTGGTGACAAAGTCTTACCATGAGTGAGACATGGAACAAGACAGATGTTCTACCAGACAGAAGGGGCATTAACAAAGAGAACAAAAAGCCCCCTGGACTTGACAACATCAGAAGGTCAGCAGTTGCCTCCAGTCCACACCTTCAGTAGGACCCCATTTCCTTAGGGAACAGATAGTCCTCCAAGATGATTCTTCTGTCGGCAGAGAATGTACATTCTTCAGGAATCTGGTTTCTCAACATTGTACTTTCAGGTTGGTGCTGCATTCCCCAGCCAAGAATGTGTCTTCACAGCCAAAGGCCTCTGCTTAATGTCCTTGCCCATCAGCGAAGCAGGGAAAGCGATGACCAAGGGGGTCTTCAATGCCAGTTCCTACCTGAGGAGGCTCCGTGAGCTCTGTGAGAGCCTCGGCAAGTTGGTGTCTGGGCTGGCTTTCAGTACTGGCTTGTCTCCCCCAGTGGAACTGTGTAAATGGAAATCAGACCACTGCCGAGCAGCTTGAAAAGATAGCTTTCCCTGAAGCAGTGGTGTGATTTCAGGTCTCCCTCCCACCCACCACTTCCCCACATCCCTCCCTTCTCCTCTGCCATCTCCAAGGGCTCATTCTGCCCCAGCTCTGCAGAGGAGAAACTCCTAAATGCAAACACGCAGCTCTGTCCACCTCTGCTGCTAGCCTTTGAGAAGGTTGTTTGATGGGAGTTAGCAGAAGGCTTCACCACAGTCCGTGAAAATTGGTACTCATGCACGCCTGCTTTTGCTCACACGCTGAAGCCCGCAGTGCCTGTAGTTAATGTAGTTTTGCACACAGCTAAGCTAAGCTTAAAGCCCACCAATGGAATTTAGTTGGTGTTCTTTAATGTTGGTAAATGCTAACATCGGCTAGCAGCATCTTTCTTCAGATCTCTGATGACACAAGTCTGCACAAATAAATTGGCATTATCTTCTGACCTAACCCATTGGCTCCAAAAGCTAGTTCACATGCTTCAGGGGACTGAGAAGAAGGACCAGAGGAGGAGGGACCAAATAGAAGAGTCATTTAATAATTTATCAGAATATCAATTCAGGTATCCAAAAACCTTGAATGCAATAATGTACCCTCCTACAGATGCAAGAAAAATCATCGGACACACAGCCAAAAGGGTATACTCTGGGAATTCTTCTCATAAACTTAATGGATTGCTCTAGGCAAGTGGTTCCCAAACCAAACTCATCTGCCAAATATCTTGGAAAGATTTTTTTTAATATCGATTCCCAGACCCCAATCACAAATGGATTAAATAAAGGGATGAGACCTGGAAACTGTATTCTGTATTTTTTTTTAGTCCAAGTTATCACAATGACTGGCCCTTGGTCACTCAACTCTTAATTAGCACATTTAGAGGCATAGATGAGTGACCCAGAGGCTGAGGTGTGCTGTTTCTGCAGGGAATGATATTTTCCTGTGGGCATAGTTGACTTAGAGTTGCTCTGAATTTCTCCTTTGAAAGCAGGATGGGGCCACTTTGTAAACCTGTGCTGGTTTAAAAGGATTCCAAAAAGTGAATAGTTATATAATCATGGGGTAGGTAAAGTAGCAAAAGTAGAAATCAAAAAGGTCAATAAATTTGACTGCCTAGAAGTTTTGAACTTTTATACATCAGAATACAATGCAAACAAACTGAATCAGTCAAAGAAAACTGGGAAAAATTTTGCAATATACATGCAAACAAAGGATCACTATCTTTAATAAATAAATAGTTTTTATATATCAATAGAAAAATGGGCAAAAGCCATGAACAGTCAGTTTACAAAAGAAGAAATGGCAAAGAGACAAATGAAAAAAAAATACTGTGCCTCAGTGTGAATTTTTTAAAAATACAAATTAATACAACATTGAAATCCCATTATCACCTCTCAGGTTGAGAAAGATATTTTAAAAGGTTAATATCCAGTGTTCTTAGGGGTATGAGGATATGGGTGCTCTCATACGTAGGTGATCAGAGCAAACTGATACAAGCTTTCTAGATAATATCAATATTATCAAAATGTGTATATTAGTCAGGATAGACGAGGTTATGCTCTGATAACAAAGAACCTCCAAATCTCCATGGCTTTCAATAAGAAAATGTATTTCTCTTTCACACTACTTGTCTGTCATGGCTCAGCTGTATCTCTCCACATCATCCTCATTCCAGTATGCAGATCAATAGAGCAGCCTCTCTCAACAACATTGTCAGTCTTCTGGCAGAGGGAAAAGAGACATGGCAAAATATGGACTGCTTACTAAAGCCTCTGCCCCAGAGGTTTTAACATGTCCACCCACATTGCATTGACCAAAGCCAATCATGTGATCACTCTAGTGTTCAACAGAGCAGGGACAAAATAATCTTCCTTCCCACAGAGAGGGGCACCAACTGGGTAGGAATCAGATTTGGTGAGGAATCATACACTGCATTCCCTTTGACCTAGTGTTTCCAACTTCCAGCACTTTATCCATCAGAAATAATCATGAAGTGCAAAAAGTTTATATAAATGAAGTCCTGCATCACATAATTTATAATGGCAAAAAATTACAAACAACATAAGTCCCCAAAGGAGGAGCCTAGTTAAATAAAGTTAAATAAATTTCTATGATTGAAGAACTTAATATTCAATAAGTGAAGAATATATAGGGCTTCCCTGGTGGCGCAGTGATTGTGAGTCCGCCTGCCAATGCAGGCGACGTGGGTTCGTGCCCTGGTCTGGGAAGATCCCACGTGCCGCGGAGCGGCTAGGCCCGTGGGCCATGGCCACTGAGCCTGCGCGTCTGGAGCCTGTGCTCCGCAATGGGAGAGGCCACAGCAGTGAGAGGCCCGCATACTGAAAAAAAAAAAAAAAAGACTATATAATAACAATAACATGGCAGCATGTTTAAGATGTTCACGGACTAAAAAGCTGATGAACAATGTGATCCCAATTATGTAAAAACTGAGAAATGTATATATGTATGTGTCAAAGAACTCAGTAAATATTTGTTGAATTAATAAACTAAAAAATAGTGGAAGGGTATCTACCAAAATGTTATCATATCTTAAGACACTTGGATTATGGGGGATTTTTCTTTTTCTTCTTTGTGTTTCTCTATATTTTTCCAATCAGCATATTTTACTTCCGTATTCAGGAAAAGATATTTTGTTTTCTAAAATTATTGCAATACATTTAAACAAAAACAAAAGGGGTGTGGTGGGAAGTGGGTATCTTCTTTGCAGGACACCACAGTAACAAGGCCTTCCTGTCTTTGAAAGGCTAGGATGGCCAAGAACCATAAAATAAGTGCCCTTTCCTGGGGTAGTCCTGTTTCATGCAGCCTGTAAATGATCTAGAAGCATCTAACAGACCACTGTGTTTCCATCTTTCCCTCTGTCTCTCTCTCTCTCTCTGTCTCTCTGGATATCAGCCACAACTATGTTCGAGGGTCCATTACACTTTTTATCATCAACTTGCACCGATCAAGAAAGAAAATTAAACTGGCCGGGACTCTCAGGGACAAGCTTGTGCACCAGTACCTACTGCAGCCCTATGGACAGGAGGGCCTGAAGTCCAAGTAAGTGCCGACCCGGAAGTAGCTTAGGAGCGAGCGCAGCAGGAGCTGGGTGTGTGGGGAGCTGGAGTGCCACTTTGCTGAGGGCACCAAGGCTGCTGCTAATTCACTCAGGGACTGCTTACTCCCTTTAGGACCCTGGTCAAGCCCCTCCCTGTCTCTAGGCTTAGAGTCCCCAACCATAAAGTCAAACGATGGACAAAATATATCTCAACAAGGACACTCTTGGATTCTGGACCGCAGGATTCTTCATTATGCAGGATGATCACATTTTAAGCTATTTAGAATCCTTGGTCCCTACCCACTAAATGCTAATAGCACCCCCAGTCATGTGACAACTAAAAACAGTTGTAGTTAAGAACCACATCCATTCCAGCTGTAACATTCTGTAGTGCTGTAACTCCCTGTTTGTCTCCATCTACAAACCTTGTGGGGCTTAAAGGAAGGAGCACTGAACAAAGGATCAGAAGTTCAGAGATCAGGAGTCAGTGCTAATGAATTAAAAATTTGGATTTAATTAAAAGATTTAATTTGGGGTTAATTTGGATTAATTTTTAATTTAATAAAAAATAAATGTAAATAAAACCCTGGAGAAATAAATAAAATCACTGTAAGAATAAAAAAAAGAGTCAGTTCTGCCCCTAACTTTATAGTTTTGGGCACATCACCTCTCTGGAATGCAGTTTCCTTATCTGAACATTAAGAGAGAAATTATATTCTGGGGGCTCTGTAGTCTCTTCAAACTCTGTAAGTGTATGATTCTGTGATACTCTACCTCCCTCAGTCTCTTCTAGAGACTTTGGCAACACAGAAAGTAGCTCTAGGCCACCGCATCCTGGAGGAAGCCCTCCCAGGAAGGGTATGGGATACTGTACAGACTGGGAGCGCTCCCATTCCTTTTTTAATGTTTACCAAGTTTAACAAAGCTATAAACTTGGAGCAGGTGGCTTGTGTTCCCACAGCTGCCCACAACTATTTGCGCTATAATTGTTTGCTGTTTCACAGCAACCTTGGTGGCTTGCATTTGGTTTCCAACTGTATGCAATGGGAACAAAACACAATCTGGGAAGTCACTTATTGAGCCTCTTTAGCCCACGCTAGATCTGTATTCAGTCTTGGTTCACATACTGGCTCTTTTTTCTGGCTATAAGTACATTGCTCCCACTTTTCTTTCCCCGCAGTCCTATCTATCCCAGCAGAACTCCCGTGAGCATTTTATCCCCTCTCTCCATTTCCCAGTAGTTCATGACTGGTGTGCTGACCTCCTGGTCTTCATTCTAGGCAGGAGACTCGGTTCTGGTTCACTAAGTAACCTGGGCAGATCCTTTCATCCTAAGCCCTAGGCCTCAGTTTTCTCATCTGCAAAATTCAAGAGCTGCTATATACTTGGTGAGGCCCCTCCCGGCTCTAAAATTCTCACCCTGGTCTGATCTTCTCAGGCCCGTATGTTTAAGTCTCCCACTGCCATTCAGTAGTGACTCACAAGGTCACGTCTGGCAGAGGGGCTGACTCCTCAACAGTGATTGTGACAGTTCAGGGTCCTCTAGAACCCAAGATATTAGGAGCTGAGCCTGCCCAATGTCAGGAAGACCACGTGTACCACGTGGAAGGAACCGACCAAATGCCTTAGTCTAACAGGCTGAGGTGTCAAATCCCAGCTCTACCACTTGCTGGCTGTGTCCTGAGGCAAGTTACATCATCTCTATGAGCCTCAGTTTCTTCAACTATAAAACTTCTCCTGTGAAGAGAAGTAAATGAAGTCATCTATGTAAAGTTCCTGATACCTAGTAAACGCTCAGTAAATGCCCATTGCCTTCCTCTTCCTCAACTCAGAACTCTAGCCAGTTGGGGACGAAGAGGGAAACAACTGCTCTAAGAATGTTCTTCAAAAGTGGCATCTTCTCAGACTTTTAAGATAATGTGTGGATAAGACATCTGTTAAGATTATGATAAAAAGACATAAGAACTGCATAAATGCAAAACCATGAAACATGCGGAAATGATGGTCCAGGGTGGCACCATTTTATGAGCTTGTTTCTCCATCAGCCAAGGGCACAGGCCTCTAACCCTGTTTACCCAACTCTGTGTCCCTGCCTCCAGGATCACAGCTCTGATGTTTGAACCTGGCCACACCTTGGCCCCTGTCCTGCTTATACGTGCTCTTTAGAGTGACTGAAGTGACTCTCACTGGCTTACGGATATGCCGCATTTCCAATTATGCTCTCGTGCATCTAACCTTGTCACCATCTTGGTGAGGAGCTATGTTCTGGCTTTGTTGACAACGTCAGAGAAGGACAGGGAAAAAGAGAATTTCATTCCACAGGGGTCCTGAAGAGGAATTTGGTAACACCCACTGAAATCAAATAGCAATGTTATGCAATTAGAAGAGGGAGCTGGAACCCGAAAGCCTGGATATGAATCCAGGCTACCATTACCTGTGTGACCTCAGCTCCCTTACCTGTCAAGTGGGGTTATTGTGAGAATCAAATTAGAGCATATGGGTGAAATGAAGCCTTCTACAAATGAAAATTTCACACATCCATGCATGCACATCCATATAGAAGTATAAATACAGACACACACATATGATTTTACATATATTGTATTAAAGAGAGTTTTGGATTAGAAGTCAACAGAACTGGATTCCAGCCCTATTCCTGCCAGTACTTCACTGTGGAACTCTGGGCCCTTCACTCACTTCTCCAAGCCTGTTCCTCTTCCTGTGAACTCCTACTAATTTAACACCTCTCTCGTTCTAGAGAGAACGTGCTGAGCCATCTCTGACTATAAGCTGCCGGACAGGGACTGCCGTGCACACGTTCAGGTGGTACATCCCACTCTCCTGCTCAGTAACTGCTCATAAGAGCAGGAGCCCTCCGTGGTTCTGGGATGGGGGTCTCACAGGAAGAGTGTGGTTTTGGTGCAGCAGACTCTGCAGGAAAGGATGAAAGGAAATGCTAGGAAGTGATTTCAGCCTTTGGTGTCTCCTTCTCTCTCTTATAAACCTCTGGGGCCAGATTCTATGTTCTGTGCCTGCTAATTCCTTGCTGTAGCCTGAAGCCGTGTCAGTTCAGAAGAGGATGGAAAGCTCTGGGAACCTGTAACTGCTTCTGTCTTTAGGGACCAGGAAGAGGCTATAAAGCAGATCAGTGTGCCATTCAAGCCACCAGTTGGGCCTTTTGGCCTGGGGTTTTAAGATTAGGGAGATACCAGCAAACTTTTTTGATGAGTAGAGAACATGGGGTAATTCTCCTTCTCTTAGAATTGCCATCAGGGTTGGAAATAGTTCAGATCTCTGAAAGGGTAGCTGCATGTGAACTTGGGGCTCAGGGATGTTAGGTATTGTACAGGATGCACCTTTGAGGCCACTCGTCAGGCATAGTCCAGACATCCAGGTCCACAGTGAAGGTTCCTGTTTCTGATATCAGTGAGTGAACCAGTTGTAAGACCCGCCACTCAAGTCTCAACTCTTTATGTAAGAGATGGTTCTCACTCTGGGAACCAGACAAAAGGTGGGTGCCCTATACCCTATGGGACAGAAGAAGGGAAACTTTTAGAAAACTGCAGTGTGTACCAGAGAAGGGTATTCTGTGTCTGGAATATATATTCTTCAAAGATGGCTGAAGAAAATAGGGAGATTTAATTTAGACAAGAAAAATAAGGTAAGTTGTGAGGACTTTCTTCAGATATTCAAAGGGCTGCTAAGTGAAAGAAAACAGATTTGGCCCAGGATCCTCTAAAATGACAGAAAAACAGGGACTACAATTTAAAAGAGAAAGATTTCACCACAAAACGAGCTCATTTTCCAAAGGCATGCCTGGCTTAACTGAGGACAGGACAGGCTTTCTCAGGAGGTAGACTATTAATCAAGGAATGAGTGGCCATGGCCACCTCAGAGGTGCTCTAAGATTCCTTACTCAGTGGGAGGTTGAGGTGAAAGATTACTGCTTCCCATCAAACTCTAAAATTCTATTAGTCTCTTCCATTTCCGTCCCCCCACACCCACTTCACTTTTGGAGCCTATTGTCTCTATGGTCACCAGAAAAGTAGCTTCTTCAAGCCACCAAAAAGACACACAAAGAAACTGGTGCTACAAGAGAAAGTGGTAGTTATACCAGGCTAGTTCTCTTCCAAAAAATCTCCAGCTGTAGGTCCCTCCCCTGTCATTTTCACTGCTTTCTCACCTTTCTGGGGGAAACACTAACCATTCACACCTAAGACAGTAATATTTCCCCTTCTAGGTAAATCTAAGAGCACCTTTGGGGCAGCTCTACCATCTACGAGAGAATCTGCCCAATGCCTCATGTGATCACAAATCAATGAACATTGTCCTTTAGGGAATCATCTCTACCCAAGACATAAATATCTCCAATGTCTTTCAGCAAACAGAAAAGCAACATAAAGTTGGGTCAAGCAAGGCAATTTACATCAAAAAACAGGAAGACTCACTTTGTAGGGGAAAGTCAAACCAGGAGCAGGTGTTTCACCAGATCCCAGCATTCTGCCCTATGTGTCATATTCAATTCCATTTGGAGAGAAAATGATCCAAAAATTGGAAAAGAAGGAAACAACTTTCATCACACTGGCTCTTCTATTCTGATGCACTGATGCTAAGAACCCTGGGGTGGAATAATGCTTTGAGGTGGTCTGGTTCACTCCCCTGCCCTCAGACAGTCTGTAGCTAGGACATCTGGACCAGAAGATGCTCTATATCTAAAGACCTCTAGGGAAGGAGTGCCGACAGTTTCAATCCTGTCTGAACATTTAATTTTATAGGAACACTGGGGCAGACCGTGCCTGTGGCTGGGACTTTATATATAATAAACAGCACCATGAAGCATTTTAGAGTTGAAGAAACTGAATTTTAGGGCACTAAGTGACTCATTCAAGAGTCACACAACTTGGGCTTCCCTGGTGGCGCAGTGGTTGAGAGTCTGCCTGCCGATGCAGGGGGCCACGGGTTCGTGCTCCGGTCCGGGAAGATCCCACATGCCGTGGAGCAGCTAGGCCCGTGGGCCATGGCCGCTGAGCCTGCGCGTCCAGAGCCTGTGCTCCGCAACGGGAGAGGCCACAACAGTGAGAGGCCCACATGCCGCAAAAAAAAAAAAAAGTCACACAACTATTAAGTGACAGATCTAGAAAGTACCTATCATCCAGTTCTCCTGACCCCGAGTCCACTGCACTTTCTTCAACACTGTGCTACCCTAAGAGTCCAGTAATGTAAAATTATAATGATATTGAAAAATATACATTATATATAGCCGAGCTCTGTCATGATACTGAGTTCATTTCATCTTAGGCTTAAGAATACAATGTATTATGTATTCATGATACATTATGAATATATTTGAAAAGTATTAGGTGACCCACCAGTTTTCTCTCCTTTAGGCTAACTCATCCCTTTTCCATTAACTTTTCTTCACAAGTCCTAATTTCAGATCCTCTGTAAAAGTTCTTCTTTGAGCTGCTTCTAAGAGTCCATTTCCCAATCACAGAATTTTAGGGAAATTTTCTCAGCAAAATCAGGGAATTCCCTTCTGTTTCTTCTATGCTCTTCTCAAACAAAATGATTATTAAATACCAGGAGTGCCTGTAAGTTGGTTTAACTTGAGGTCTCTAAAAATCAATCTCAGCATTTTATATTCTGACCCCATGCACACAGACACTGCCAGATCCCCTAAACCTAATGGAGCCCACCCTCAGAGGGAAAGATGCTGTCAGGGGAGGATTCCCAGGGAAACTGGAGAGTATGTATCTTTATCCATTCATCAACTTTGATTGAGATCCTGCTTTGTGCCAGACATAACTCTTCCTCTTCATCACTCTGACTTTCAGTGGCAATTAATCTGGCTAAATTCTTAATGAATTGTGGTCCCATAATTAATAAGAACTCGGGAAACACGAGTAGACAAATTAGGAAAAAAGTCTGAACATAAAGTTTAATGTGATGTTTCAGATCAGAATGTCTCTTGATTGCCAGGCCACGTCATCACCTGACCTTCAAGAGCTATTTAATAGGGATGTTTGGAGGGGAAAGGGATTCTGAGGTCTCTGCCCTCAAAAAGTTCATCTCTATTATTAGAAGCAAAAAAAACAAACAGGAAGCAGACTGTGGGTGGTGCCATGAGAGAGGTGCAGAATATTTCTGCTTTGGGGCTAATAGGTTTCATACTAAATGTTTAAATTTCTTATCTGTATGAGCCTCTCCTTCAGCTGCCATGTTTTAGCTGAAAGAATTTCAAGCCTCCTATGAACCAAGAATCTTATTGCCTGTTCTGTGAAGAAATGAACATCTTTTTCTTCTTTTTTCTACGTACTGCTTATTTTTTCCATCTCTCTGGGATATAACTTTTGCTTTGATTTCAGCCTCATTAAATCCTATATCAAAGGAAAACATTGGCATCTAACTGCATGCCTTTAGAGAGGTGTCATTTGATGTTAGCCAAACAGAGAGGTTCTGAAAATACTGACGTAACTCCCAGGTGCTAAGACTTTAAAAATATCTTCATGTCCCTGTTGGAACAGACCACATTATGATACTTCATCTCCAGATTCAGAGCTTGGCTAGTATGAAAAGTTCTGAGGTCTGAACTGGCCACCACCTGACCCACCACAGATATCGGGAAGCATCACATTTATTTTGGGACATGGACAGATCTGGTAAAAGGAGCTTTAGGAAAAACCTTAACCTTAAGAATTCTATACCAAGAATTCTCACTCAGAAACAAAACCTGAAGACCTGTCTTCTGGGACTGAAGGGGCCATTACTCCATATATCTCAGCAGATTCAAGACATCTAAGTGTTCAAGTTCTATACTGCTTATATTAGTTGGTACTTGGAGTTTTTGAACTCTGGTCGACCAGATGTACTCCCTGCAGGTTTCCATTATCCTCACTTGTCTGGGATCATTTAAATTAGTTTCTTCTTAAAATAAACCACTCTATAAAAGTTCTGAAATTATTAAAAGATGACTTTATAGAGGAAAATTTTGGAAGTACTCTTAGAGATCAAGAAGTTTCTTCTATAACATCCCTGACAAAAAGCCCGTCAGCTTCTGTTTGATAAGACTCTTCATCTCATGAGTTGGCCCACTTTAGGACTAGACAGGTCTTATTGCAGGAAAGATCCTCCTTACTTGTGGCCAAAGGGTGTTTCCTTCCCATTTCTATCCTTGCTTTAGAAAAATTAAGCAGAGTAAATCTATACCATCCTTGTAACAATTTTCCAATATGTGTTCCCTTAGAGTTCTAGCCTCCAATCTAAACACGCTCAGCTTCTTCAGCCATTCCTCAAATAGCAGGTTCCCTGATCACTCACCGTCTGTTCACCTTGGAGTCCATTGAGTTATATAAACTTATCTCATATGATTAACTGTTCAATTTTCTTACCTCAGACAAGCTTAGTTGTGGAGGTCTGAGAAGGAGTAGGAAATGGGAACATTTTGTTATTACAATTTACCTCACCAACACAGAGCAGTAATATTTTAAAATCTTTTCCAACTTCATAATGAATAACAGTATTATTATGTTAAGTTGTATTCTTTAAGTATTAGTGAGGTTGAAATTTTTGCATCTATTAGCATTTTATTGCTTTTGTGAATTTTCTACATCCCCTCTGTTTATTTTTCTATTGGGCTGTTATCCACTTTATTAATGATTTGTAAGTTTTTTCTAATATAAGGCAATTTCCCCTTTGCTACCTATCATATGTGTTGAAATATTTTCCTCGGCGTTTTATTTGCTATTTTTCCAACTATTTCATTTTTAGGGTGTTATCTTGACATACAGAAGTGTTCCCTTTTTATACAGTTAAATCTACCTTTTGCTTTGTGGTTCCTTCTTTCCATTTATATGGTTATCTACTTATATTCCTGAAATCAGATAAATATACATCTTTATTTTCTTCTAGTTTCTTTTTTGTTTCATTTGTTATATTCATTACTTTAATGCGTTTGGAATTTGCTTTGATGTTCTGTAAGAGCTAAGGAACATCAATAGTGCTTTTTAAGCTGAGAGTGTGTGAGGAAACCTGTTAACCTCTGCAGGGCTTCAGGTGCCAGTTTTAAAATGTCAGAAAAAAAGATGATGGAGACCTCTTTTTCCTGGAGGTAAAGGCCCTGCTGTTGCACATGTAACCACATCACCTGCAGGCCTTTTGAAAGGCCACTCAGAGCCCCTCAGAGGGACAGAGGAGATGCAGAGGCTGGGAGCAAGGAGAGGCAAGAGAGATGCCTGGGATTGGGGAGATTTACGAAATGGTTGAAGGTGAACAGGAAGGTGGTACTTCTAACCAGCAAAGTTCAAGTTAGTGTTCCAGTTCAGAAAGTCTGAAATAGATGCTGTGAAAGTATAAATATATATGACTATATGTATTTATAAGAATTCTTATACTTAAGGCTCAGAGTCAGTCTGTAGAAAAAATAAGGAGAAGTAAAAGTGTAGAGAAATAAGCCTTCCAATTTTTACTCAATGTACGCTTACTCAACAAGACTTAGAGGAGTTTGGATTCTTTTCACCCTTGTGCTCATTTGAGGGTTTTTGGTGGCTCCTAAAGAGATAGTAGCTATAAGCAATGCATACAGCATTATCTAAGTAACTAATTATATACATATCTGGAAAATATAGTGAGGGTACTGAATGATATATTTAACCCCCTTAGTGCCTTCTGCCTGAAGAGAGCTTGAACTGCTCTTTGTGGGGAGCTCTCTGTGACACAGCCCAAGACCTGAGAGGAATCTAAATGACTTTAGCGACCTTGCTTTTCAAGAAAAGCACACTTTTCCTTCTCAGTGCTAAAGAAATACAGAGTTTTTTATCTGTGCAGATGCTCCATTGGATTTGGTTCTGAATTCCTGCTGTGAAGTGCCACGCACACACTTCCCTGGTACATATTGAGGAGCTCATCCATCTCACCAGAGTACTCACTACAGGGAAAACATTAAATGCAGCAGTTCTGCAGAAATAGCAGTGCTCACTCTACACTATTCAACAAAAAATTTGCCTTTGAAAAGTTCACGGTTTTTTTAGTTTAAAAAACGTGGCCTCTTACATGGTACTCCAAAAGAGTAAGAAAAGACCTGTTTATTCAAAAGAAATTTAGAACGTAATGGTTAGAAAACTATTTGATCCCCGACCCCTGCCCCAGCTACCAACATACTCCCACTCTTTCGTCATCAGCTCCGTGTTGATCAACCATGGCTGAACTTTGAATTACCTGGGGGCCTTTAAAAGCCCCAGTGCCCAAGCCGCACCCCAGACCAATTAAATCAGTCTCTGGACTGGGACCCAGAAACCAGTATTTTTTAAAGCTCCCCAGGTGATTCAAATATGTGGCCAAAGTTGAGAACTATTGTCCCTCTAGAAAATGCTGGAACAAGATTCCAGCTGATTTGCATCTCTGATTTCACCCAGATTCTATTCTTCATTCAGGCACTAAGCCATTTTGCCAAAGGTGCGAACATGCCAGGAGCCCCTGGGAGTTCTCTATGACTAAGTGGAAAGATGTGTACGGTTCCCAAAGGTTTTACTGTTTGTTTTGTTTTAACTCCCAGATTAGTAATGTACAGATCTCTGTGCAGATTAGAGGATTATAAAATGCTTTTATATTTTACAGTGACTTGACATCTTAAACCAAGATGTTTAGGAATCCAGCATTTTCACTGTTACTTTCTGAGAGATTTCATTTGCTCTCAGCTCTAGAATACATTTTCTTCCAGATCGCTCGCAGCAGCTGGAATCTCTCTGCATAGCTGTCCATCAATACTGTGGTGTCCCCACCCCAGCTCCACTCACTTGGGGACCCTCGTTGCAAGCAGAGATTTCCGTTCTGTTCCAGGTGACCCAGATGAAATCCTGGTAAATGAGCACTTTAGAGTAAAGCTAACACGTTTCTGCGCAGTTGATTCTAAACTGAGGGGCAGGGAAGCAGAATACATAGGCAGTTCTGGTGGGCAGAGAAGAAATTATCCTTGTCTTCTCCTTTCTCCACATCCTCCAGAGGCTGTGGTTTAGGTGATGGACAAACATAAGCCTCAGGGAACTGAAAAGTCCTAATCCACCTCATCCCTATAGCAGGTCCAGGGCCTTGAATCAGTATTTCTTTGGCTGCCAAGCATCGGGAACCCACAACAGGATGTGGTTCATTCAGACAAGGGGTTGGAGCTCCAAGCTGTGGACCAGCTGCCAAACACCAGCAGTCGCTTGACAGCCTATCCTCCTCCCCACTCACCTTCTCTAGAACAACTCAGAGTCACCACACTCTTTGCACTCTGACATCTGTGGACCCTGGAGCAGAAACTGTGCCACCGGGACATCTTATTTTTCCCTTTTGAGGGTACACCAGTGCACCTGATGCTATAGGAACACTGTCAAAATCTGATCACACTGAGCTATTTATCCCTTTGGTTTAACATATTTGAATAGGTTTCCAGGAAGCCGTGACCTTACAGTAATGGAACTCATTTTGGGCATGACTAATGGTCTCTATTTCATACCCTCACATATGGAAAACCTGTCTGTGCACACACACGTCTGCCCTTTTACCTGACTCTCTTGATCTCACCTGCAGACTGCCTGTAATAAAGAGAATGCTTCTGATCCTCTACTGCCCCTTCCAGCTCCACACAATTAGGACTGGGGAAACCTGGTCCCTCCCCACACAGGATACTTTAAGACAAGACCGACCACAGAGGGTAAATATAGGAGGATGCATGCATAAGGAAGGGAGAGTTGAATTCTAACCTGGGAATCTGGGAAATCCTCAGGGCTGAGGACCATTGAGCAGGAGCTGTAAGGATGAGCCATACATCTAGGAAATGCTGGAGGGAAGGCTAGTCCAGGCAATGGAATGAGCTTACTAAAGGTTTAGAAGTACGAAAGTTCAAGGGCCATTTTGTTTGGGGCCAAAGCATATCGTCTCACATGACTGGAATAGAGGATGCTTTATGAGGTGAGGGGAGAGGCCATAAAAATATATTAGTGCCAGAATGCAGAAGGCCTTGAAATCCAGGCCATGAAGTTTGATTTTCTTTCTCTCTCTCCCCTTGTGTAATGTGTTAATTATAGTGCCTCTGACCACACATTTGCATATTTCTGTGTTTTCTATCATAGTGGGTAAGGATTACATCTGTTATAATTGAATTTGTACAACACAAAGAACAGTAGGACTATGAATAATGCCCCTTTCATACCATTTGTGAATGTCGGTGATCATGGCACCAAGTCTTTACAATGGGAGGGGACAGGGTTAACCACATGGTAAAGTCTCCATGATTTTAATAGCTGGTTCCTATTGTGGTTTGAGTGTGATATGCCTATGACATGGAGCTTTGAGATGGTCACAGAATCAAACTGTCTTCCCAGAGTGCCCCCAGATGACTGCCTCCTCTGTTGGAAGTTAACAATATCAGTGTAAATCCAGGTTCCTTAGCTGGGCTCTCACCTTGTTTGCCAAGTGTGCTGTTATTTTAAACCACTAGAAGCAGATGGTGGGATCCCATGATGGCATAAACCATTATTACACAGACTTGGACAGAACACAGATCAAATCATGACCCCCAAACCTAACTGCAAACAGGAAAAGCTTACATCCCTAACAACTTGCCTAAAAATCCCCAGCTCTGCTTGCATAAAGGAGTCCTAGTTCAGTGATACAGAAGCTAGATTGAAACTCCTCATTATTTCAATATGCTCTCAAAGAACAGGACATAGGGCAAATGATCTTATCAGCCTCAAATTGTCTAAGTGGCCAGGAACTTCATATATAATGCGGGCTTTTCAAGGGGTAAGGGGAAAAGGAAGCGTTCACCTCCATTTTTCACTTTGTCTCCTCTCTTTAACAACAGCAGAGTAAGGGACTGGAGTGTCCAACCAACCACATGAGAACCCTTGGAGAGGCTGACTGAGTGGAACCCGACAAGCATTAATGTGAACTACTATCATGCGCAAGAAGGCACTGAACCACGTGCCACTGAAAATTTAGAAATGAGAACAATTAGCCTAGCAGGAGAACAATCCCCTAACACATAGGAGAAAGCTTCAGGACACGCTTGGGAGGAAGTAATCCTCCCAATGACCCCTCAGGAGTAGGAGCTCCCCTGAGAGGGTCATGAGCATCCTACAGCTTTTGCTTCAGCTGGGCAAGTGGGGACTAGCCTGCTGCGGCCACCTCCGAGCGGCCCTCCTCAGCGGGTAGCATCACTCACGGCCATTTCAAAGGAACCTCCTCTCTAAGCTACTCCAGATGCACAGCTTCTCCCGGAGCAGGGAAATTGAGCGAGGTCCCTCCGTCCTCAAACCCGGCCGGCCTCCCTCCCGGCTCTAACCTGCCCCTGAGCTGGAGAAGGGCAGGGCAGCTGCACACACCAGCTTCCTAACTCAGCGAGGGGCCTCCACGGGCAACTGGGCCTCGGGGGCCTGTAAAGCGCACACAGGTGCGGCTGGCGGGAGGGCGGGGCGCCGGGACCCAGGCAGGAGAGCCAGGCGCTGAGTCGCGCGTTGCCGCCAGCCCCGCACCTGCGCCCCCCTTCCCTGCACGCCAGCCGGGAAGCCGCACCCCCGGCAGGAATCGCAGCCCGGCCTCGGACGGTTCCTTAATATTAGCCACATTGCGGGGGCGCGGCGGTGCCGAGTGCACCGCAACGAAGTTTTTGTCGGGACTGGAGTGATCCTGCGGTTTGTTGCTCCAGGAGGCCAAGGGCCGCGCACGTCTCCGGGCCTTGCCGGGACCGGAGAGCAGGCTGGAGGGGCAGAGGCAGGGGCTCCGCTTCGGGGGAGCCGGCGCGCGGGCTCTCAGCACCGTTGTGAAGAGCAAGGGGGACCTCTAGTGGCGCGCGGGGAAGCACGCTGGCACCAGAGTCGAAGCCAGGAGGTTGTGCGGGTTATTGAGCAGCAAAGGGAGCTGATACCCTCCCCGCCCCACACTCCTCAGATTATTATACCTTCTCCCTTCTCTCCTCCTTCCTCCCTCCCTTCTGCTCCCCACTCCTGCTTTCCCTCCCTCCCTCCCTCTCTCTCATTTAACAATCCAGAAACCCAGACCAGAGCCAACTGTGACATTTCTAGGTCTGCACACGTCATGCTCAGATGTGGACTCTAACTCAAGTCTCTGTCCTCCCACCACAGTGTCTTTTCCTTCCAGATTGTAGTTCGTCTACCCATGTATTTATATCCCATCCTTCTTTTACTGAGCACCTGCTATATGTGGGTTAGTGGACAGGAGAGCACGAGATGAGCAGGGCAGACACATGGTCTTCCTGACTAGGGGAGGGACTGACAAGCAGTCAGCGATCCCAGTGCTGTGACAAGTGCAGAGACAGGAGAAGTACTGGGTGATAGGGAGTGCTTTGCGGGCACCTGACCTGAAGGACAGGTAGGAGTTAGCAGGGCAAAGGAGGCTGGAAGCAGGGATGGAATACGGAGAAGCTTCCAGGAAGAGTGACAACATGTACAAAAACCCTGAGAGTAGAGAGATTGTGACTGGAACACAGAACGCAAGGAGGTGGGAGGTGGTGGGGAGCAGCAATGGGCAGCAGCTACAGGGGCCTCTACGGGCTGCAGACGGAGGTAAATGGCCTCGCTCATGGGGTCTTGTAAGGACTTTGGAGAATGTTCTAGGATCAGCAGGAAGCTACTGAGCATTTAGACAGGTGAATGTCATGATCAGATTTCTACCTGTGCAGGATCACTCTGAATTTGGCATTAAACTCTGCTTCAGGCTAGCTATTAGGCTGTGGGCAGCCAACCTGAAAAATGTGGGAGCCAGAAAGAATCTTAGGGTTCATCTAGTCTGTCATACAAATGGAGAAACCCAAGCTCACAGAAGGCAAATCACTTTCTCAAAGTGGCTGAGGTGGAACTAGTTATCTCTAAGTCCCATTCAAGGCCCTAAATATGCCAGCAGAAACCAGACACTAGCTCCCCAGGCTGCTCCCGATAATACGCAGGCTTCCCTTGCCTCTGCTCCCACAAAAGACCAGCCTGAGTCAGGCCAGAGACCAGCAAAGTTTCTTCAAGACTGGCAAAGAACATGCTCACTAGACTTGCTTCCCTGAGACCTCAGAACAGCTGAAAGCTTGCTTCAGTATCCATGGCTAGCAAGAACCATAAAATAAGCCATGAAGACCAGAGATTGTAGACAGGTGGGGGGGGAAGGAGGGTGACCCAGCCAAGGGGATCCCACAGAGACCTGGGAAGCAGAGGGCTTGACTCCAAATTGAGACAATGAATCCCATTTCAAATAGCATGCAAAGAAACCAAGTTTAGGAACAAAGCAATTCAGACTTTGAAAAAACAGATGGTGATAAAAACTCAGTTGTCCTAATATTTGGATAATTTAAAAGCCCTCAGCAACTAGGGAATTAAGAGAAATAGCTCAACATAGACTGGATCATTTAGCATTTGGTTTGAAATGTCACAGGCCAGGAAGGAGGTCCCAGAATGTGATGAAAATATGATAAGAAAGGTTTTCAAAGAAAGAAACATGATCCTAGTGAGTGCCATCTGGAATTGGGGAACAACACGAAATAGTAGAAACAGGTATCAGGAGGCCTGAATCCAAGACAGAGCTTAGCCACCTATTAGCTATGTGACCTTGCCCAGGCCACCTAACCTCTCTGACCTCATCTCAATAGTGAAGTTACAAAAATAATAATAATAATACTTGCCTATGTACCTCACAGGGCTCTTTTAGCAGTCACAAGGGAGGCCAAATAGGACTATGGTGAAGGGCTGCAGGGCAAATCTCAGCTCTACCTCTTACCAGCTATGTGACTTAGGTGAATCTTAGACCCCTCTAAACTTTGATGTCTTCACCTGTAGGGATGCTAACACCTGCCTCAGTTGGTAGTTGTGAGGACTAAATGTGATAGAATAAATCACAGCATCCTGCCTTTTGCATAGACAGTGCTCAGTAATCAGTGATTTTTTATCATTAACATATGTTTGTAAACTTACAAGTTGTTCAGTGCATAAGAGTGGAAGATAATTGTAATATTTAGTGTGATATGACTTAACTGGGTAATAGGATAAATATTAAAATAAAAATGTTAAGCAGGAAAATTAGAATGGAGGTGGTAAAGCACACTGTCCATCGTTACAGTGACGGAACTTTGTAAATAAGGTTGTATGAGGACTTAAGGTCTCACAAAATTAACTCAAGTTGGCTTAGCTAAGAGGTGGCCATATAGATCTTTTTTAAGGATGAAAAAACGCTATCAATGATCAACGGCCACGTGTCCAGTTGGGATAAGCTATCTAGTGAGTGACTGTGAGAATCAGCGATAATTCAGGTCTTATCTAACATCTCCAGGGCCACTGAGAGCAAGAGTAATTGGTACATTAATGAAATATGTAAAGACGCTCAGCAAACCTCCAGGGAGCCTCTTTAGAGCTGGAGAAACTCAGTCCAGGAATACCAGAAATAATGTGAAAGAGCCTCAAAAGTCCATTCACTTGTTCAGAAAACATTCCATCCCAATTCTATGCCACTTGGTTCGGCACCGAGTATTTAGGGGTGAAAGGCACTGTGCCCTTCCTCATCAAGCTCACAGCCCAGCGAGGGGCAGAGTGGGTAAGTCCCTGCAATTCAGTGAGGTGGTTATAAGCTTTGGGTACACGAGAGTGCAGAGTTGGGGCTCCTAACCCAGGGGTCAAAGAAGGTTCCCCAGAGGGGGCAACACGAGAGCAGGCTCGGCAGGGCCCCAGGGCAGTTAGTCCCGCAGAGGAGGAGGAGGGAGCGCCACACACAACAACCCAAAGTGGAACTGCAAGCCATTTAATCTGGCCACGCTGGGCCAAAGGTACGCTCAGGTTCCCAGGTTCCTCTGTAATGGCAACAAACGTCATAGCCCTCCCACACTAGTACTTGTCCCTTTAAGAACCTCTTGCTTGAAAAAAGCACATGATGCCCCCTTCCTCCCAAGAAATCTATTAGGAATTTTATAGCAGTTTTAAATGAACTTGTGTCTTATTAATCCCAAGTGTCTACAGGCATTCACATTTGAAAAATATTTACTTTTTTTTTTTTAATGAACTGGTATATTTTATTCCCACCAGGATCTACTGACATTTTCATTTCAGAAAGATCTACCTCATTTATGGGCAAAATTTAACTGTTTTTCATTGGGAACAACCTGTTCATGCGTATATATACTGATGATGTCCTTACAATGACTGCCTACTCAGCCCAAGCCCACCCCCAGAGGTCTGTGATCCACGGGTAGCGCTGCAGGAAGGGGCACTGGCAGCATCTGAGACTGGGGAGGTGGCCGGAGCTTGGTTTCATCGTCTGGATTAAGGTGGAAGGGATGGCGTTGTTGGAGAGTTTGAAGCAGGGACAGCAGCAGATGGCTCTGTCAGCAATGTGGCCAGCACAAGAGAGGTAGGCAAGGCCAGGGGCAAGGAGATAGATCACAGGAAAAACTCTGAACTAAAATAATAGCAGTGAAGGGAGAGAAAGAAGCAGATCTGAAAAATATTTAAAGGTAGATAGAATTGGTTGGATTTAGCGACTCCATACCTGGGACCTGAGGGAGAAGACCCAGATGACCACAGCTTTCTGGCTTAGGTAATCTTATAGAGGGTGGTACTAGCCCAAAGATAAGAAGGCAGAGAAAAGGACAGAGTTTGAGGAGAAGATCTTGACTTTGGACACGTGACTATAAAGTTCCTGTGGAACAGCCAAGTGGAGATATAAGTTAGAAGAAGGATTCAGCCTTGAGATGCAGGTTTGGGAAGCATCGACATGCAGATAGCAATTAAAGTCCTGGGTGTTGGTAACAGCACCCAGCTGGAGTATGTAGTGTGGGAAGCAAAGAGGTCCCAGGACCAAGCACCAGCAACCCCAGCATCTGAGAGGCAGCTATAAGGGAACAGTCCCCCAAAAAGGAAACAACATGCAGAAATGAAGGAGGAAAATGGAGGGAAAGAGAGAGAGAGACAGAGAGAGAGAGAGAGGGAAAGAGAGAGAGAGAACGCTACCATGGGAGCCAAGGGAAGAGAGGGCTTTAGGAAAGGAGTCATGAAACTCGTCAGTGCCACAGTACAAGGACCAAGAAGTTTACCTACCCAGAATGACAATGAAAAGAGTAACAAAAAAAAACACCATCTCCCACTTACATGGCTCACTATGCTTTCAAAGCACTTTCACATTTTTTATTTCATTTCATTCGTACTACATCCTATATAGCCTATATTCTCACAGATGCAAAACTGAGGGAAGTGAGGTAAAGAGACTTGCCAGAGCCGTCTAGGAAGTTAGTGGCCGGCTCCTGGAATTAGAGACCAGTCCACAATCTTGATCATGCTCCCTGGTTCCAACCATACCTGAGTCAGCTTTTTAACCAACCAATAAGGAAATCAGAATGGAGCCTGTTGCAGAATAACTACTCGTTATTAGTATGGAAATGAAAAGGCTTGCTTCTCACACTTTGTTTTGACTTCCTAGAACCCAGAGATGGCAATACTCTGGGATCATCTGAATCTAAGGGGGTGTTGCCTAACTCCTCGGGGCGGGGGGGCTTGCACCTAACTCCATATATAGGAGGGACCACTGAAGGTTTTCAAGTGATAGCAATTTGAGTATGCTTTGGAAAGATTAATTAGTATTATTGAACTAGTATTTGATAGTGCATATGTCTGGTTGTTGGATATTCACACAACCTAGAACCAAATAATAAAATATACTGTGAAGACCTGTCCTGGCTTTTTTTGCACCTGAACCCCCTCTCCTCACCCTGCCCTCCGCTCCAATGAGTATGCTGTATTCACCAGAGAGGGTCACAGAAGGTTCTTGCATGTTTGGTGAGGTCAACATTGACCTTTAGATCTCAATTCTCACACCTCCACATCTTCCAGAGGCAGGCCTGGCTCTCCACCCAGGAGCCCCCTGCTTGTTCATTCATTCCTCAGTCATACCAACAAGAGAGGGGGGCTGCCCCCTGGCCTGTCAGATCTGGACTGGGCCCAAACTGGTCCACGTCGGGCCGGGTCTGGAGCTGTCTCTGTGCCCAGCTCTCCCCTGGGAGCAATTTACATTGCACTTATCTCTGGGGGTTCATGGCTCTACTGAGCAAGGGGTCTGATGATCTCTCTCTAAACCTATCATTCATAGCACAGAAGGAACACTAAACCAAGACCTCTTTATCAATTTCTAACAGTTTATTCTCTTCACAGCTCAGATGATACCACTACAATGTTATCACACTGGAGGCTGGGCAAGGCCCAGAAATAGCCATCACTGTAATGCTGATTTTCCAAAGTGACTTACAGCCTTATTTCCAGCTAGTGGCCTGGTTCTGGCCTTTTCTGTTGACCCATAAAACTGAGCTTCAGTGGGTACTTGGCTGTCCGAGTCACTCCCCCGTCAGAAACAGCTGGGAGACTGTCTGGATTCTGTACCACAGGCCTAGGATGGGTGATGAGCTGTTCCCCTTTGCTCTCTAAGTCCTTCTCAGGGCTGAAAGTGACTGATACACAGGAAGGATAAAAGCAAGCAACGCAGGTGAACTGAGATCACAAATGCCTGCTTTATCACCTACTTCTTTTTGTCTCTAAAATGTAAACATTCATTAAATATTAGATATGGAAACTCATGCTCAGATTAGAGAAAGGAAGGTTGTTACATAAGTCTCTGTCCTCCTCCAGAACTGCCCTAGACAAGTGACACAATGTCAGTTCTCTCATCTCTCAAATAAACTAATGAAAGATGCCAGTTAAATAGGAATTTCTGAAGCCACCTTAGGCCTATGCATCATTCCACACTTTAGGTGGAAAAGAGTCAAACTGAGCTGCTATTATGATTTAAAGACAAAAAAAATAGACATGAGACACTTTTCAGCTTCTGCCTCAGAGACATTTAACTTGTCAAAATAAATGATATGTCTCTGGAACTAGACTACCTGTGTTCAAATCCTGGCTCCCAGGACTACAAGCTGTATAGCCTTGGGCAAGTCATCTAAGTACTTACTCTAGGTAGAACGGGGCAAGGACAGTTTCTTCCTCAGAGCATTGCTGGGATGTTCGAGTGTGTTATCAAAGCACCCAGCTGAGAGCCTGGGCAGAGTAAGTATCAGTCAGTGATAGCCAGCCGGGCACGGTCAGCAGACGGGGGCAATGTGAGGCTGCCCAGGCTTTGCTGCGATGGCTTCCTTTCAAGGCAATAACGAGTCCCATGCTGTTTTTCCTCACTGTAGGTCAGTGCAGCTGAACGGCCAGCCCTTAGTGATGGTGGACGATGGGACCCTCCCAGAACTGAAGCCCCGCCCCCTGCAGGCCGGCCGGACATTGGTCATCCCTCCAGTCACCATGGGCTTTTATGTGGTCAAGAATGTCAACGCTTTGGCCTGCCGCTACCGATAAACCCCCTCACACTCACAAGTCGCCAGCAGGCCTGCTGGACTGCTTTCCACTCTTCTGCCCTAATGGTATCAGTATTTTTCAGGCATCTTCTGAGCAACAAACCAGTCTCTGCCGCCCCATCCTGCTGGAATCAACACTAACTTGCTCTCCAAAGAGACAAATACCCTAGCATGAGCTTAGCCTAGGTAGGTCACTTCTACCCCAAAGGAAAATGTAGGCCTCTAAGCACGAAGGTATGTGTGTAGAGCTGTACGCACCCTTGTACATGCACCGTGAGGACAAGCTGACAGTGCACTTCCAGGACAAATGAAATAACTCCCCACAATCCTGGTCACGTAGCAAAATAACTGCAGACCTTAGCCTGTGGCTGCTGCCCTCGGCAGAAGATGAGGAAGGAAAAAAACCCGGTGGACATTTGAGAGCCCAGTCCCCCCTAACTCCTTTCCTTTGTTTGTTCCCTGCTGTTGCCCTGGGTTTCGTATCACCTCTCCTCCCATAGGGGAGCAAGTGGGTGAGTCAGTGCTGGCCTGCTGGGCGAGCTGTTAATGTAATTTCCTGGCTCATGTATGAGTGTGTGCATCTGGGTTTCTGACAGTGGCATCAATCACTAGCTATTCCTCTGGGAAGCGGGTGCTTCAAAAGTAAAATTGCAGTCATACTCCAGATTTTGTAAGAAGGTTCTATTCCTCTGTGAATCCAGATTCCCCCAGGGTTGGAATGGAAGTCAGGTAACAGTGTTCACTGAGTGGACAGCAATGTATTTGGCAGCACAAAAAGCAGTCGTCATCTGTCATGTGGCTGCGAGGGAGAGAGTTTTAGTACAAAGAGAAAGCACACCCAACCACCAAACACAGACACACACGCAAACACACACACACGTGTCCCTCGGCTGAACAAAGCAAATAATTAGACCTACCTCAATTCTGAGAGAATATTAAGGGCTTGATAGGGTAAGTCCTTAATGGTTTGGTTGACCAAAACCATTTTAAAACAAGGGATAAATCAAAGCTCATCACAACTGTAAGACACACCTGAATCTAACCTTTCTGCTTCCTCCCCAGCATCTGAGTGCTCTCAATGTCTTGTACTAGGCAGAAATCTAACGTGCTCATGAAAGATGACCAGGTCCATGCTCTCCCAGACCAGCTTATCTGAGCATAGAACTAAGCTTTCAGTTCGCCGCGTTGGGGAAGGGGGATCTGGAGACTGAGGTCTGATGGGGAAACTGTGGAATGGGAGGTGGGAGGCCCCCGAGTTGGGCAGGGGGGAGTGGAGTAGTGTAAAGTTCACGATGAGGACCTTCTGTATGATTCAAGAGGTTTGTGTGGGTCTTTGCAAACAAGCTGCAGCTGAAATGACTTTCTTTTCTGTGGATATGATTTTCTTTTGCAGGATGAATGACACAAAGGATGCTTTTTTTTTAAGGAGGAGATATTAGACAATGTCACAGGGTTCCAGTAGAGAGAGATACAACTTCTGCTGATGTGACAGGATAGAAATGGAAGAGAGGGGCAAGGTGGCTGAGGCCAGAGGCCAGGGAGACTGCCTAAGGAGGAGTTAGGAGCAGGGCCAGGTCTGCAGAGTGAGTGATAAGGAAGACTAGATGGGAGCAGGAAGGGACTCAGCGTGGAGAACTGGGAATCTGGGAGAGGGAAACCAACAGGCTCAGTTTACACGACGGGAAGAGAGTGGAGTCAGTTTTGACCTAAGCTTATTATCGGGTAGAGGAGGAACAGCACCAGGAGGTGTGAAGTGGGAAAGGGGGAGACTGAGGACTGGCTGGAAGCAGCTGCAGAGAGAGGACCAGACCCTGGCACATCCCCGCAAGGCTGCCCAGAGGGGCCCCTCGTCTCACCGGAAGCAGGCCTCTCCACTGACGCTTCAGATCTGGGAGAGAGGGAAGTGCCAAGACTGGGGGTAGAAAGGCAGGGAAGCAGCAGAGGAAAGTGAAGAAGAGAAGGGAAAAGAGATAGTACAGATAGCAGATAGCAAAGTCTCTTCTATATACTGGTACAGCTGCAGGCCCCTCATAATAACGGGGGTAACCAGAGGTCCCTTCAGGCTGGCCCTGGGCTAGTTTGCTTTACATACATAGCCTCGCCTCGGGGAGTTACTATTCTTAGCTCCATTTTTCCTATGAGGCCTGGAGAGGGTCTGTAACTTGCTCAGGGTCATCCAGGGGAATGGGTTGCTGAGATCAGAATAGTCCAGAGCCTGTTCATTTAACCGCCCAGCTCAGCGGCTGCCCAATTCACAGACTCACCTCTTCACCTCTTCATAGGTTCTGCTAATTCAGTACAGCCAGGACTGCCGGAGCTCCATTCAGACACACTTTCTCTAAATAAGTGTTGACTCTTCACTAAGCCTCTAGACTTGCAGAATATAGGCAGTCCCTGCTTCTTTTGTCTTTATATCTTAAATACTGCTCCTAAGAGGTTTAAGTTTTGGGTTTGGGTTTTTTTTCTTTTTTAATTAATAAAAAGGGAAGGGAATCAATGAAATTTATCTTTGGAGTCCTGCAATTCTAACTTTGCAGCCGCCTCATGGAAGAAGTATTTGCATTGTACAAAGGATACCGAGAAACTCACTATAACATCACATTCTGTAAGGATTTTAGTACAGGGCATCTGTCCTGGCTTTCTCATTTAGGGGTGAGGGGTAATTACTAAATCAGTAGGGATCCCCCCTTATAAGGGATTGTCCTACCACACTCCCCCCAAAAGACAGCTTGTGGCAAAACTCAGCATCACGCTGCATGTCAGGGGAGCAGCTTGCCAGGCTGGGCCCCAGGACAAAAGAGCTCATCAACCAGCTTCCCCCCATCAGATTTTTCCTCCCAAAACAAGACACGGCGAGATAGTCTTAAGACTTAAGAGCCACTTTATTTTAAACAAAAGAATGTGCTTGCACAAATGCTTCTTTGAAAGCATAATAACGTATAATGAGAAGTTTGTGCCTTTTGTCGAGATGGTTTTCTGCTCCCCCTGCCTCTAAGAATGATTTTCTTTCTCCTTTCTTATCACAAAGGCTCAGAACAAATGCTCATTGTTATTTGAAGAGAAAGTCTCAATCTTCCAGTGCCCTGAAAAAGCTGCAAGTGTGGGATATTAGCATTATCTCCAGCTGGAGACAAGCTTGAAAACACCAGACCTGGGCTACATTGAGCCTAAGGCTGGGGACTCCCAGAACCACAATTCCCAAAGGCCCACTGGCCCTCCGTAGTCCCTGCCCCTCCCCAGCTGTTGGGCAGTCCCTGGGCAGATGAGTCCCAGCCCTGTACCCTCCAACAGGGCAGAGGTTGTGGGCAGATTCTGCCTGAGAGGCCTCCCCCACCACAGCTCTCAGCACCAGGGACCCTCAACGGTGGGGAGGACCCAGCAGGACTGAACTGCTGAGCAGCTGTGTGGTCCAGGCCAGGCCCAGCATCTGCAGGTGGGCCTGCTGCCTGCACTCAAGGCCCCTGTGTTTGGGATGGATGCAGCTGCAGGATTCACTGTGGAAATGCAGTGAGAGCTTTACTTCTGAAAACAAAACAGGAAGTGTTTCATCTCTGCAAAAGCCAAGGCAAACCAGGTGGGTCACTCGGACAATAAAAACACTGGGACAAAGAAGGACTTTAAAATTTTGAAATATCAATAGAGCATACAAAAGTAATGGAGATATGGCTTGGAGAAGGCAAGGGAAGGAGGCCATAAACACTTCCCCCTCTCCCCAACCTCAACACCACAGCCCCAGCCTGAACATTGCCCATTGCTCTTTTCCACAACTTCTCTCCAGTTCCACAGCCTCACCTCTGCCAGCCACTCTATTCCGCAACCCAGAGCCCAGGGAAATCCACCGTACTGAAAGGGAATTAAGTTCTGATTGTAGAAGAGTTCACAATCTTTTTCTTAAGATGTACCAGAATTGCAAATAAGATAGTAAGGAGTACTCAAAGAGAAATAGTTATTATAAAGCCCAAGAGCATTATAATCCCCGCCTCTGGGTTCTGCTAACAGTTTCTGTAACTGCCTTCCCGTGCCCAGTCCTGGTGGTGGTGACTAGCTGGGGTGTTCAGAAGAACCAGAGTGGCATAACTAGAACTTGAACCCAGATCTGTCAGAGTCCAAATTCTGCTCTCATTGCACTGGGCTCACCCTCACTGGACTGGCTATGGCCAACTTCCTGTCACCTCTGCTGCCCACAGCTAGCTTTCGTGAGGTCCTGGGTGTGTCTACACAGAACCCTAGCGGTGCCTTCACCCAGGAGAGTTGATCTCAGGGTTTGGAGGGACTGACCAGTAGCTCTGACGAGTAATGAGTCGAGCTGTGACCAGCCTTAGCTGTAGAATTTTGAATCCAGGCTCACCTTGGCCTACCAGGGGCCCTCCGGGTCTGCTCCTCTCCTACGTTTGTCTGGGGCCACTCCTACCGCTACCACCCACCATAGGTGATGACTCTTGGTATTTCACAGTCCCAGAGCTAAGTGGCAGAGCCAGTCAGCACCCACACAGGCACTGCCTCTGAGCACTGCTCCTCCCCCCACCACCCAGAGCTTTGGAAGTTTCTCTTCACCTTCCCAGACTAAGTAACAAATCCATTAACTACTGCCCTAGGGGTAGTATTTGCAAGTATCACTGTAAAGCAAGAAAGCCACGATACAGCAAACCAACTGCTTCAACATCCATTTCCTTCTAAACAGCAGAGCAACCCCAGGGGCCCTGGGAGCATCTGGGGGAGCGGACCAAGCTCCACATGACTGGTTCGACAGTAAACCCCACTGTCCTGTGCGCCCAGCAGAGAAAAGGGGGGCCCTTCTTTGTAGCCCACGTCAGGCACATTACTCTTCTAATTATTATTCATGAAAATAATCTCGGATTCTTTTTCAAGTTGTAAATGTTACATAATAAATTATATTTTGGGAAGAAGCAAAAAGAAACCTTAGTTTTATTCATCTGGAAATTGGCAAAATGAGTGCAGGAACACCTCCCAGGGAAATGTTCTCTGTGCAGGGGATTTTAACAGGTGTTAATATTTTCTTCCAGGGAACGGATTATATTAAGGTTTATATGAGCCTGGTGATTGGCAGAGAGTTTGGGTCCCTGAGATAGTTCATATTTTGAGGTAATGTTCTGTAAGTAATAAAATATGGATACTCTAACTTTCTGTTCTCAGGGTGTTCTGTGGGGAGAGGAAGGCCGCTGTTGTCCACACGACACCTCGACCTGAAGACTGATTGCCTGATGAACTAATATACGCTAGGGATCTTTGATCTCATGCTGTGCTATGCTCTCCCTCTACTCTCTTCCCCACAAGTGTTGCTTCAAGTACTCCAAGTGGAAATTCAATTTTATTATTCAAATTAGATGTCACTATGTTAAAGTAACCGTTAGCTGCAATACCAGGTAAACCCTAGTATCTCAATGGCTTAACACAATCCAAGTTTATTTCTTGCTAATAGATCATGTAAAGTTCAGTTGGTGATAATGGATAAGGTAGGCAGTGCTTCTCTTCTGTGTAGTCCTTTAGGGATCCAGACTGATGTAGGCTCTCTGCCATCTTCAGCACTTGGCCTCCAAGGTTGCTATGGCATCAACATGCAGTTGGCAGACAAGGAAAGAGAGTATGCAGATCATATGGGAGTATTTTAGGGGCCTAACCTGGCATAAATTCCTTCCCTTCAATTCCTTAGGCCCTAAGTCAGTCACATGGTCCCATCAAATGCTGGGGATCTAGGAAATGAAGTCCCTGGCTGGGCAGCCACTTCCCAACAACAATTATATTTCCTTCCTATAGATTGAATGTCTTGTGTCCCCCCCAAATTCACATGCTGAAATCTAATCCCCAACATGATAGTAGTTGGAGGTAGGGCCTCTGGGAAGTGATTAGGTCATGAAGGTGGAGCCCTCATGAGTGGGATTATAAAAGAGACCCCAGAGGGCTCCTCTGCCCCTTCCACCATGTGAGGACTTTTCCAAAAGGACATATCCTATGATCCAGAAAGCATGTTCTCATCAGACACTGAATCTGCCGGAGCCTTGATCTTGGGCTTCCTAGCCTCCAGAACTGCGAGGAATAAATTTCTGTTGTTTATAAGCCACCCAGTCTATGGTATTTTTGTTATAGCAGCCTGAATGGACTAAGACATGCATGAAAAAGGAGCACAAAACTTCGATGGACAGCTAGGAGACCAGAGAATGAGCCAACGCTATTGGGTCCCTCCAGTCGATTTGCCATCAAGTGAGTGTTACACACTATGTGTGGTGATATCTAAATTCAAAGGATTTTTTTTTTTTAGCATACTTCATAATGACCTAAAGGAGCTTTCTTCTCCATCTCTCCCATTCCTTAAGTCCCACCTCTCCTAGTACTTGGCTGATTTTTAGCAGAAAATAATTTCTGTGTTGTTCCACTGCTATCCGGTTAGGCTTTACCTAGCACTAGACACTGTGCCCTCTACTAGACACATCAAAAATATCATTTAAAGCCTCAAATAGCAAAGTGGGTTAATGGTTCACTGGAGAATCATAGAGGCCTCAGCTACTGACCAAATGGGTGAGTTCCCATACCTGCAGATCACAAAAACACTATCCCACTGATTGAATCCATTTGAGGAGAGCAGGTAATTGAAGGCGACTGCTCTGACCAAGGGACCTTGATTCCAGTCCCAGCCCTCCACCAACTAACGGTGAGATGTCAGACAGGTCACTCAGCCTCTCTGGACTTAAGCGTCCCCATCTGTAAAATGAGGACTTTGGATTAAGTGAACTCTAGGGTCACCTAAAACTACCCATTGTCCATCTATATTAGATGGTCCCTGTTCCAGGTGCTATTGCTATTGTCTTCCTATTTCCTCCTCATATATAACATGTTTATATATATATATATATATATACATATAATCAACTCAGATATATCTTTTTGAGAGGTTTCAAAGTTAGCCTTAAAGTTCTTGGCGCTATTTCTACGTGAACGCAATGTGCTTTTCAGGATGCATGCAAGTGAAATTCAACACGAACAACACATTTGATGGTAGTTTCTTTTTTTCTAGAGATAATGTCAATGTCATGATTTTTCTTTGAGTTAATGACATGACTCCTTCCATCCAAGTTCTTCCAAGCAGTGATTTAGTGCAAATTTAATGTAGATGAAGCATGCCCCAAGGTACACTCACCTTGTTATTAGTTTTTGAAAGAAACAGATTGACCTCACTTTTGAGAAATTAGTTAAATCAAACCTTAAGACACATACATGGGATTACTACAAAAGCATCTGATGTAGCATAGTAGAATTTTATCATGTGTGTACCTAATATCCTGGAATTCAACTAATTACAGGTGGAGGCAGGCAGTGGGAGATGGGAAATTGGAGGGACAATGAAAAGAAAGATGGGGGGAGCAAAAGAATGCATAATCACAAAAATGCTAAGGGAGATGCAGGAAAGAACAAAGAGCAAAATAAAGGGTAAACATGTAGGAAAGTCTAAATAAATATAAAACAATAATAGTAATGTCTCATGAGATTTAATGTATAGAGAATTTAAAATGCATTACAGCAGTAGCATACATATTGAAAGCAGGTAAATGGAAAGTATTCTAACATCCTTCCATTTCTGAGGAAGAGGTAAAAGTACCAATTTATATTAAACTTTGATAAGTCAAGGATGCATGTTTTAACCTCTAGGGTAACCACTAAAAGGATATTAAAAGAGTGCATTACTTCTAACTGAATCACGTGGGGGGTGGGTGGAATCATAATAAAAAATAGTTGATCTAAAAGAAAGCAAGAAAGAAGAGAAAGACAACAAAGAATAGGTAGGACTAATAGAAAAGCAAATAGTAAGATGACGAATTTAAACACACATTTATTTGTAGTGTTACTGTCAATAGAACAAATGCTCCCATTAAAAGATTTTCAGATGAAATACAAAGAAACAAAGTCCAACTAAATGCTGTTTCAAAAGAACATCTAAAATACAAGAAGGTAAAAAGGATTAAGGAAAAGCTGTGTCATGCAACAAAAGGTAATTAGCTACACTGATATGAAACAGCAGATGCTTTTGTAAAACAAAAAGCAGTGTTAATAATAGAAAGGGATATTTCATAAAGAAGGAAATTTAACAGTAAAAATTCTCAATTTGCATGCACCTTATGAACCCTATATGTAAAGCAAAACCTCACAGAAATAAAAGGAGAAATAGGCAAATTCACAATTATAATAGGAGATTTTTAACATACTTCTCTCAGAAAATACAATAAACAAATTTCACCTAAGTAATATATATATAGAACAGCAGAGCCAACAAATGAATACAGAGCATTTTTTTCAAGGGCACGTGGAAATACTTACAAAACTTGACTATATGCTGTGACATAAAAAAGTTTCAAAAAACGTCAAAGAATGATAACATATAAAGTATTTCTCTGACAATAGTGAAATACAGGTGGAAATATTTTTAAAAAGACAACTGGAATATCTACCTATGTTTGGAAATTAAGAAACAGACCTGTAAATAATCCATGGATCAAAAAAAAAAAAATCAGAAATCACAATAAAAAGTAGAAAATATTTCAAATTCAATGAAAAATACTACATATCAAAATCTGCAAGAACTCCCAACTTCTGGTAATTAACATTATTTTGTCAGACTGACCCTTGTGCCAACAGCAATTCTAAACTGCTGACAAGATACAAAAAAACACCCCCCACACACACACAGCTCTTTGAAGGCAATAGCAAACAGCTGAACAGCTAAAAGCAGGCAGAAACTACAGGAGAAGAGACCCTTGAATGACAGGAATCAAACAGGATAAGAACCACATTTATCTGGCTTTTCCCCTGAAGGAATTCCCCCAGTTCACAACAAAAAGGGGATTGAGGTCAAGCAGAAAGCAGCTGTGTATTGGACTGTGGAGTAAGAGACTGGTTTTCAGGAATGACCGAGCAGCTGAAAATGAAAGCGGGTAGAAAAAGGAGAAATAATGGGAGAAGCCAACAAAGCCAGTATGAAGTACCCTCAAATATTTGGCTGACCTCTGAACTATGTATGCACAGAGTGAGACTCCAAAAACCCTGGTAGAAAGAAAGAGCCAGAAGGCGGAGAGAGCAGCAGAGATATATTGCTGCCTAGTGGGAGGGAGTTTGAGTTCAGGTCCTACCAAGTTAGAGGAGCTTGGTAAACACTTCAGACTTCCCACTGAAACCCCCCAAAGGCCACACCTTAACACTAAGGATCACACCCTCTTAGGATTAAGGAAGAAAACGAAATACCTCCACTCTAACAAAGCCAAAAATCAAGCCTCCACAATCAAAATGAACTGCCATTATCAACTGCCACCTAGAACAAAACTCAGCACCTCAGTGGAAGACAACAGAATCCAGAGTCTTCAATGCATCCCTTACAATGTCCAGTATAAAATATAAAAATTAATAGACACACAAAGAAGCAGGAATATGTGACTCACTGTCAGTAATAGTGTCATGTTGAGCTATACTGAAACCTGAGGCAAAGGAAAAATCAGAAATAATGATCATGTTTATATTTAAAATTTTGATATTTTATTTATCATGGATTTTTACAGTAATTTTGATTTTAAAAACATTAATTCATATAGTATTTATCTTGATTACTAAGTTTTTTGACATCCCTTTAAATTTTGCATTCAAGGTAAATATGTCATTCTCACCCCAGTCCTAGTCCTGAAGCCAACAAAGGATAGAAAACAGAATCATAAAAATACTCAATACGTTTCTTGAAAAGGCATTTAAAAGATGAAAGGAGGAACAAAGAAAAGACAGGACAAATAGAAAACAAATAGCAAGATAACAGACTGATAAACTTAAACCAAACCATATTAATAATCACATTATATGTAAGTTGTCTTAACATACAATCTGACAATTTAGTCTGGCAGAGATTGTCAGTCTGCATAAAAAATTAGATCCAACTACATGCTGCCTACCAAAAAATGCACTATAAATATGAAGACAGAAGTAGGTTAAATATAAAAGAATGGAAAATTACATATGTAGGGGAGGTAAAATTTCTCCTCAACCCTCTTAGGATTTCTGGCTAGGACTGACGTAAAACAGATTAATAGGAGAAAAGCATACAAGTTTTATTTAGTAATTTTTCACATGTGCATGGGAGCTCCCACGAGAAAAATGAAGACCCAGAGAAATGGCAGGGCCTAAGCGCGTATATACTAGGTTCAACAAATTGCGGCAATTGTGGAAAAGTAAACTGTTTGGGGAGACTAAAGAAAGATAAGAATTATTTTAACGAAGTCTATTTGTACAGATTTCTCTCTGCCTGGACTCCTCATGTCTGGTAATAAGAATGTTTCTTTTCTCCTGGTATGAGGAGGGTGTTTTACATGTGGGAGTTTCACGCCTGCTTTCAGGAAGAAAAGGGAAGGTCAGAGCACCCTTCTTGCAGGCACCTGCTGTTTTTTCAAGTGCCTTTAGCTCAAAATAATCAATATACCAAAGTGGCACGTTTTGGGGTGGCATGTCCTGAACTCCTTCACGTGCCGTGTTAACGCTAATCAGAAGAAAGCTGTAGTAGCTGTACTATTCTCAGACAAAGTAGACTCAGTGCAATAAATATCGCCAAAGATCAGTTCATAATGGTATGGGGTTAATACACTGAGAGAACATAACAATCATAAATGTTTATGCATCAAAATAAAATGAGCTTCAAAATAACATGAAGTAAAAGATGACAACTACAAGGAGAAACAGACAAATCCACAATTATGATTAGAGAGTTCAATACCACTCTCTCAATATCTGATATAATAACTTCACAGAAAACCATTAAGGATATAGAAAACTTGAATGCTGCTATCAACCAACTTAACCTAATTGACATTTATAGATCCCTCAACTCAACAAAAGAAGTATCCATATTCTTTTCAAGTACATATGGAACATTCGCCAAGACAGAACATACCCTAGACCATCAATAGATGTAAAAGTATTCAAATCACACAAAGCATATTCTCTGACCAAATGGAATTGAAATAGAAACCAATAACAGAAAGATACATGGAAATCCTCCAAATGTCTGGAAATTAATAACACACTTCTAAATAACTCACGGGTCAAAAAAATCAAAACAAAAGTTAGAAAGCATTTTGAACTAATTAAAAATGAAAAGACAACACATAAAAAGTTGTGGGTGCTGAGAAGCAGTACCTTGGGGGAAATTTATAGCAGTAAACTCCTTTGTTAGAAAAGACAAGAAGTCTCAAATCAATGGGTCAGTTTCGGCCTTAAGAAACTATAAAAAAAAAGAGCAAATTAAAACCAAAGTAAACAGAAGAAAAGAAAGAGTGAATATCAGTGTAGAAATTGGTGAAATAAAAACCAGGCAACCAATGAAAATTGATGAAACCAACAGCTGTTTCTTTGAGAAAATCAGTAAAATCCTTGGTGTGACCTGAATCCCTCTAAATTTATTGAACAGAATAGAGTCCAGAAATATATCCACACATATATGGTCAATTGATTTGAGACAAATGTGTCAAAGTAATTCAGTGATGAAAAGATATTTTTTCAGCAAATGATGTTAGAAAAACTGCACATCTATATGCAAAAAAAAAAAAAAAATCTGAACCCTTCTCTCACACCACCTACAAAAACCAACTCAAAGTGGATCATCAACCTAAACGCAAATCCTAAAACTATAAAACTTCTGGAAGAAAACACAAGATAAAATCTTCGTTTCTATCAATAGACAGTACACAAAGAAGCACAAAGATTTCTGTTCTTCAAAAGTCAGCATAAAGAGAATGAAAAGACAAAGCCACAGATTGGCAAAAATAATAATAATAATGCAAAACAGATATCTGATAAAGAATTTGTATCTAAATACATAAAGAAACCATATAAATAATAATAAGAAAAATGATCCAATTTAAAAACGGGCAAATGATTTGAATGCTTTACCAGAGAAGAGATACAGATGGCACATAAGCACATGAAAAGAAGTTCAACATCATTAGTCCATTTTCCAGGAAAATGGAAATTAAAACCACAATGAGATGCCACCATATACCTACTTGAATGGCTAAAGTTAGAAAAGGATAATATCAAGGGCTAAGGAGGCTACAGAGCAGCTAAAACTCTTAGTATTGCTAGAGGGAATGTAAAATCGTCCATGCACTTTAGAAAAACAGTTCAGCAGTATAATATAAACTTAAACATACACTTACCATACAGCCCAGCCACCCCAGTCCTAGGTGTTTACCCAAGTGAAATAAAAATTTATGTTGACATCAAAACCTGGACATAATTACAAACAGATAAACTGAATTACATCAAAACTGAAAACTTTTGTGCTACAAGTGATACCATTAAGAGAGTGAAAAGAAACCACATAACGGGAGGACATTTTTGCAAATCTTATATCTAAAAAGAGACTTGTATGCATAATATATAACAAACACGACTCAATAATAAAAAGACAATTTTAAAACAGGCAAAGAATCTGCATAAACATTTCCCCAAGAAAATGGTCAAAAATCACATGAAAAGATGTTGAACATCATTAGTCTCAGTATCAAATCAAAATCACAATGAGCTATCACTTCACACCCACTAGGATGGCTAAATTATAATAGACAATAAAAGTGTTGGTGAAGATATGGGGAAACTAGGACGTTGATGTTGCTGGCAGGAATGAAAACTACTAGTAACAGAAGTGAGTACGTAAACAGCAGCATATCTATTTGATGGAATTTATTCAACCACTGAAATTCATGCTCAGGAAATGTTTGACAGAGAGAAACATGGTGAGTGAAAATAGCAGGGTAAAGAGTGCGCAGCCAGAATGATCTCAACTGTGGGCTGCAGAGATGCCTGCAGAGGGGCTGTGTGCTGTAGATGGGGGGCTGGAAAGTCTGGGGCTTAAGGTGGGCTGGGAGGGGTGGGCGGTGAAGGGGGGGTGGAGAGTGATAACTCGCTTTGTCTGCAGGTGGTGGAGGCATTATTGGCCCCTGCCTTGCCCCAGGTGGCGCTCAAACTGCTGTACCCCAGCCAGTCCTCGAAAGTCATCCCCTGCTGGGCTGTGCTCAAAGCTCGCAGGTGGCACCAGGGCACTAAGGGGTGGCTTGGGTGGGAATTTCATCCCTTCCATTATCTTCATCAGCTCCCCCCACCTTCAGCCACTACACATACAATTTAAGAGACTAGCAAACACAGGTTCAAAACAAAGACCCTGATGTGCACCCCTATCCTCAAAATGGATTGAGAACCCTTATAAAGAAAGTCCAGCGGTGGTACTCTGGGGGTAACTGCGTCCTTCTGCAGGTTGCCTCTCCTCTCAAGGAGCTGAGGGAAACCGGTGACAGAAGGGCAGCTCCCACCCAGAACTGCAGCTCAGCAAGAAAAGCCAGAGCGTGGGGAAGAGCCCAGCGGGGCGCCGGGAAACCTGCGTTCTGATCCTAACTCGGCCCCTCAGCAAGTTATTTCTTCTCTCTGGGCGTCAGTTTCCTCTTCTGTAAATGGAGACTTTCCTAGTACCTCGGTGGGGCGTGGCTTGAGCTAAGGCAGGTTGCAGGGCCGGAAGCAGCAGGTGCCTCTGACGGCTGCCTGCGGGCCTCGGTGCTCTCCTTGTTGACGGGAGGAATGTGGCCACCGCCCGGCAGGAGTCAAAGCGCAGGAGTCAGGGTTCGCTGGGCCCGGCCTCCGAGAGGAAGCAAACCAAACAACAGGCAGAGGCGTAAGCCAAGCAGAGGCGGGGCGGGCTTCCAGTCCCTCCCCGGGCGTCACGTGGGCGGTCACGTGGCCACACCCGGAAGCGCGCCCGCGGGCTCCTGGCAGGCTGGCCGGTGTCTGCGTACTACGGGGTACGTGGGCCTCCCGCACTGTCGGAGGGCCTCGGTAGTCGGTGGGGCTTACTCCGGGACCCCGGCGCTTCCCTCCCGGAAGTGGGGGCGTCTCCACCTCCAGCCTCACCCACCCGGCGTGGGGCCGTGGGCCCGTCGCCTCACCTCTCGGAGCCAGAGTTACTGCAGCTACGAAGTGGGGCAGTAGTCACAAGCCGGGCCTTCTTCCCAGGGTATCTGTGAGGTTCGGGGGACTTGGGGGTGAAACTGCTGCATAAATTGTAAAGTGCAGGGCAAACTGGAAGGCTGCCATTCGGCGGGCGCGTCCTGCAGGTCTTCACTCCTGCGTCCTCCAGCCCATCAGGGGCAAGGACGAGGCTGTGAGGGTGTGGGCTGCTTGCAGGCAGGGGCGGCGGCCATAGGGGCAGTTTGCTGGGAGGATGGCGAATATGGGCGTGGGGGCGTTTCCCCCGCTTGCCCCGGCGCCATCTGGGGCTCCAGTGAGTCCTGTGTTCCCTCAGAGCATAAATAATCAGAAAATAATATAATCAGATAATAATAGTCAGAAAATAACACCGGTGAGGTTCTCTTTCCAGCAACCTTGTGGAATAAAAGTAGAACCTAACGTCCTCTAAAGAGCATTTCCATTCTTCTGGGAATATGGCGTTAAGGTCAATCATGCCGGTGATGTAGTGAGTGTCATGTTGCACGAGATGCTGAGCCCCTAACAGCCCTTTCTTGTGTCTTGTTTGTTTACAATGTTTGGTTTCCTAATTAAGCTAAAGCTTTATATTGTTCCTGCTTTTTATCATCAAAATATGAGTGATTCTGAAACCAGTTTAGTTCACCTGTTATTTGAGGAGGGGAAGCTGGGAAGTAAGAATAACGAGCCCCCACCCCACCTCTGTGTAAGAAAGTTTGCTAGGGGTGTGTCTGCCTGGTTACTCCCAGGCTCTCACTAGAACCCTGGAGGGAGGTAGAGCCAGAGGCTGAGGCTCAGAGAGGTTTAAGTGTCTTGGCAAAGACAAAACTAGAACTGGGTCTCCCATGCCTGTTGTATTGCTTTACTGCCATTCATTGCATTACCCTAGGATACCTCCTCTCTTCCCCAGGACTGCTTTTCTGTCTCCCTGGGATGTGCTATGCTGTTTCCCAATAGTCACTCATAGCAGGCTTCCCGGGGCTGCTCAGGGTGGGTTTGCGGACCACACCATGGCTCAGAGTGACCCACGGGGAAGTGAGAGTGCTCAGAAGGAAACAGTAGGTGAGAATTAATGTTTGTGGACACGTGCTATGGCCAAAGGACTGTGCTTGCCGGGTTCGTGTTCTCCATTGTGGGAGGGCAGGGGTGGGCAGAATGTGGGGCACTTGGACACCTCCTGGCCGAGGGGAGTATGTTCTGAGCAGAAGGCCTTAGAGCCAGATACAGACCTTTGACCACTCCGTCCTTCACCAGCTTGTCCACTCCTGGGAACAGGCAGCAGCTGGAACAAGAGCCTCTGCTTGCCCTCATGACCTCCCTGTTTTAAGCAGGACCTGGGATGCTATGCTGCTCTCCATGAACTGGTCACTGAGTCTGTCTACCGCAGCCCTTTCTGAATCTTTGGCTGTCTGGAAGCTCCGCTGTGCTCCTTTCCAAGGTAGATGATCCTGCCTGAGATGGAGGCAGGCAGCACCCACCCTGGGGCTACTCGGGCTCTGGGAGGTGGGCAGGGTGAGGTAGGCAGTAGACTGAGCTCTCGCTGGCTGTGCAGAGTCATCTCATCTCCATCCCCTGTCCCAGCTCTGCATCCTGGTGTCAACTTTGCCTGTTCTGTCCTTCCTCCCTTGCATCCAGGAGGTCATCATGGCCTACCAAGTCTCTAAGCTACACCTCTTGAATCAGCCTCTTCCTCCTCTGGCCTCCACCAAGGACTGGACCCACATTACCCCGCACCAGGACAATAGCCTCCGTAACCTTGACCCCACCCATCCATGATCCACACCCTTACCAGCCTACGGGGGCTCCCTGCTGTTCACAGCCTCCATTCTACAGCCCACTGTTCTCCAGCCCATGCACTCCCTTCCCGTCAAGCCCACCTGCCCTCGTCCAGCAACCTTTCCTTCACACTCCATTGCTCTCCCAGTCTCTGCCTAGTGTTTAGCAATTCCATGGGAATAGGATACATTCTTTGTTTTTCACTGTGCTGGAAACACCCATCAAGCTAGGTTCTCTGAGTTAAAGTTGATAAACCAACTAGAGATTTGGGAGGAATTCGGTAAGTACCACTAAGCTGGTCACGTAGGGGATCCTGAAGAATGTTACTGAGTCTGAGACCTCGAGATGCTATGATCCTGTTGAGGAAACTGGACATCCACCATGGAAGAGTTAGAACAGAGCTTCCTCATCATTATCACGTCCTAGCACGTGGGTGATGCGTTCGTATCTGTGTGACATGCTGAGGTATAGGAGAAGGTTTGAAGCCCTTGAATGGAGCAAGCAGCTGGCCTGACAGCTCTGGCTTCACCAGGCATGGTCAGGCTTCCCTAAGCGCTGAGAAGATCGATGTCTTGCTGCACCTCACAGGCCCAAGGCCCAGCATGGGAAGCTCTGGATTAAGAATCTACCAGTTGGTGAATATGAAAACACATTGTATATAGTCAAGCATTATAATGTGTGGCACAGAGGGTACGTGTGTGGGTGCTGGGGAAGGAGGTCCGGAAGGGCAGGAGATACTGGTGGAGGTGGCTGAGGAAGCAGCAGCTAAGCAGGAGTGAGAATGAGCCGTGGCCAAGGTCACATAGCCTTTGTGTCCACCAGAGCAGGAGGAACTTGTGAATCAAACTCCTGTAATACTGAACCCCCTGCCTGTGGGCTTTGAAGCTCGTCCTCTGGAGCTATCTGTGACTTGAGGAGAAGCACATTGTTTCTGGACTTCCTGGAGGGAGATGCACCAGCCACCCTCCATTCCAGACCAGGCCCTGACTGCCTGTCCCCCTTGTACAGTTGACCCCGTGCTCAGATCAAGAGCTGGGTCCTTCCTTGCCTTTGGTCCCAGTAGGCTGGTGGTGGGTCTGATGCTGTGTTTAGAGAGGCCGGATAACACAGGAAAGAGCCCCAGCCTGGCATTAGACAGGCCTGGGTTTGGATCCCACTTCTGTCACTTAAAAATAGGAGTAACTGAAGATTCCTGCTTAGCCCGGTTGCTGTGAGGGGGCCGCAGAGTAACACCAGGAAGGCCCTCGTGGTGCCTGGCACACAGTAAAGGCCAGTAGGTATTGGCGGGATTATGATCCTCTTCATTACCCAGGCCAAGCCTATGGGTGTGGGGCTGGGAGGTGACCTTGACCTTGCTTCTCCCTGGCAGATGAAGTGCGTCTTGGTGGCCACAGAGGGCGCGGACGTCCTCTTCTACTGGATGGACGAGGAGTTTGAAGAGAGTCTGCGGCTGAAGTTTGGGCAGTCGGAGAATGAGGGAGAAGGGGTGAGTGCAGGGTAGGAAGGACGGATGGGAGGGAACAACCCAGAACTACCAGGAGGCAGGAGAGCCTGTCCACCCGTCCTGGCCCAGCCAGAGGGGTGAACACGGCATTGTGTGTGGTCCGGCGCCCCTCACTCCTGAGCACGCTTAGAGGTCAGCCCTTGATGCTCTCCAGTGACCCACCCCCACCCTATGAAGAAATTTTCATTTCCTTCATGACTAATGATTTTGAGCATCTTCTCATGTACTTATTTGCTATCTTTATGTCTTCTTTAATGAAATGTCTGTTCAAATCTTTTTGCCTAGTTTTCATTGGGTTGATTGTTTCTTATTATTCCTACTGAGTTTTGAGAGTTTCCTAGATATGGATATGTCCTTTTGTAGATCTATGTTGTGCAAATATTTTCTTTCAGTCTGTGTCTTGTCTTCGCATCTACTTCACAGTACCTTTCAAAAAGCAGAAGTTTTTAATTTTGATAACTCCATGTTTTCCATTTTTTGCTTTTATGGATCACACTTTTTGTGTCATATCTAAGAAATCTTTGCCCAACCCAAGATCACAAAGAGTTTTCCCCACATATTCTTCTGGAAGTTTTATAGTTTTAGGTTTTATATTCAGTCTAATGATCCATTTTGAATTTTGGTATGTGGTGTAAAGTATAAAGTTTATTTTTTTGCATATGGATATCCATTTTAACGCTTTAATATCACAACTCAGAGACAGTTGTCATTTTCACTTAGATAATTTCTGCTCTACATTCTAAAGGAGTAATTTATTTTGAATTTTTTTCCAGATTAATTTTGGATTAAAAACTTTTGTATTGGGGATGCAGTAGACAGTCCTTGCGTTTCTGCAGCCACACAGACTGGTTGCCTCTCAGTGCCCTTCCTGCTCCAGTGAGCCTGGTCATCAGCCGGACCAACTCCACATCAGCAAGTTAATTCACCTCGACATCGCTGATACTCTTTAGGAATGATACGACATATCAGAGATCATAGACATCTAAGCGGTCTTATTTAAGCTAAAAAACAGGTCTATCTGTTAGGCTCTTTTATTTTCTAGCAGTCAATATGTATAATTTTTTAATTTAAGAATTTTAAAGTATTTTAGTTCTTAAACCACTATATCAACTTGGTCAATTTAAGAGGCAAACTATTTGATAGGGTTTCTCTTCCTCTTTATTAAAAACCTCATAAAGGAACAAACTCCTGACTTTTCAGTTCCTAAATGACTAAAGAAAAAAAGTCTTCCAAGTTTTATTTTTCAAGTATCCAACACTTTTTTTTCCTGATCCTATGGATAATGTGAACTAATTGTAGAAAATTTGGGAAATAACAGAGGAATAGTTTTTAAATGACCAATAATTCTACTACCCTGAGCTATTAGCTCTTCAATATATTTTCTTTGGCTCTTTATCGTTTATAAATAGTTGGGATCATACCACACTTACAATTTTATTTCCTGGTTTTTTTTTTCACTTGCCATTATAGGAAAAGCATTATTCCATTTTGTTAAATATTCTCAAAAGCATAAATCTTAATGGAAACATTATATTCAATATATGAATAAATGTAGCATCATTTATTTAACCATTTCCCCAGTAATGGACATGTATATTGCTTTCAGTTTGCTATAGCTATTGCTGTAGGGAACATTTGTGCTTGAATTTTATCCCACATCTCATTATTTCCTTAGGATAAATTCCTAAAAGTAGAATCATCGATTCAAAAGTCATTCAAAGATACTGTACCACTTTATAATCTCACCAAGTAATATAGGAGAATTCTCTTTACACTCTAGCTACACAAAGATTATAATTTCCCTCTAACCAAAAGAATTCTTGCTACACCTATATCCCTACAGAAAAAGCTACTACTTTTAAAGTGAGTTGCTATACACCATCTAGGTTTTTAAGTGACATTTCTATTAATATAATTGGTTCGTGATGGTTCAAGAATATTGTCATACATGAATAATTCAACCGTTTGCCTATGTGAAGGGATATTCATTCAACGAATACTAATCAAGAATGGACTGTTTACAGAGAACATAGCAACGTGACCCTGCACTTGTGGAATTCAGAGTCTAAAGAAAATGAGCCAGGTGGCAAATAAACACCATGGGTTTATTTCACAGGTGTGGGGTGGGCAGGCTGGGGTGGTGTGGCCTGGGGGCGGTCAGGAGAGGAGCTGCCTGAGTGGGGACCTGTCGCAGGTGACTGACAGCCTCCGCAGCAGTGGACACGGCGCTGGGCTCCTAAATGTTGAGTCTGTGGGAGGAAACGACACCCCTCGTGACGCGGACCCCCTTGTATTTTAAGTGCCGCACAGTACCCCTGGCTGCTTGCCTGTTCTTCTGAAGGCAAGGTCTTACTCAGCTCCTTGTGTACAAGTTAAAATTAGGACTCCGCTTCCTCCCTGTTTCAGTCAAGGCTCCTGAGATCAGCATGGGGAAGGTCAGCTGTCTCCTCCTATCTTTTCATTCCAGTGTTGAGAACTTGAGTTATTACCATTCCCTTGGCTTTATCCCATTTTTATTCCCAGACCTTCAGCAAATTTGTCCAGTTTCTTTTTGGTTTTGTCTGTTTGTTCTGTTTCTTATTTGGAGGTCAGAGAGAATGGATGAGTGAAGAGATTATAAAAGTAAAGTCATTCTTGTTACTGAAATAGGGAAAGTACAGAAAGATGTAAAAACTGGGGGGAAAGATCATTCCTGATCCTTCTCTTCAGAAGCAGTAACTTTAATAGTGTGAATTTCTCATTGGTTTTTCAATACCTTGTTTTTTTTATCATTTGAAAATACAGAGCATTCACAACCATTTTTTTAAACATTACATTGTATCATAGGAATTTTCCATGTCAAGTGCTATATATTCTCCCATCATTCAGATGTACTGTTGTTTATTTAACTCTTTCCCTGGTACTGGACATTTACATTCTTTCCAGTTGCTTCTACTATAAATTACGCTGTAAGGAACATTTTTGTGCATGTATCTCTGCCTCATCTCTGATTATTTTCCTTAGGATACATTCCCCAAAGGGAACTTAACTGCAAAAAGGGCATGGACTTTGGTACACATACTGAACTTTCTTAGAGTTGGCCAGCTCTCTATTAAATGCCCCAAACATTCCTCTGTGGAAATGTGGCCTAATTCCTTAACGTTTCCTTCTAGAATCACAGCCTGAGCAGCACAATTAGCTGCCTGGCCCTTCCCAGCCTTCCTAACTACTACCCAAGTGTCTCCCTGTCAGGACAGTGATAGCCTCCCAGGTGGGTCTAAAACTATGGAGCCCTTGATGGCAAGGCCTGGTTCTTGTCCATTCCCTTGTCCCAGGGTCTGGCACACTAAGCAGTATTATTCTCTATCCCCTCTTGCAGCTTCCCGCCCTGGAGGACCAGCTCAGCACCCTCCTGGCCCCAGTCATTATCTCCTCTATGACGATGCTGGAGAAGCTCTCAGACACATACACCTGCTTCTCGACGGAAAATGGCAACTACCTGTACGTCCTTCACCTGGTGAGCGTGTGGCCCTGGGGCCCGAGTTCCTCTTCCCTCAGCTCCTTGGGCAGTCCACACGCCTCCTCCTCATCTTGAACCTCAGACTCTTTTAGAAGGCAGAAGCTGCATCTTAACAAAATCCCCTGGGATATGAGCCCCCTCACTGTCCCCATCTATCGGGGAGGTGAGGGGGTCCCCTGGGGCTGGCTGACACCCACTGACCGCTGTGCCTGCAGTTCGGAGAGTGCCTGTTCATTGCCATCAATGGAGACCACACCGAGGGCGAGGGGGACCTGCGGCAGAAGCTGTGCGTGCTCAAGTACCTTTTCGAGGTGCACTTCGGGCTGGTTACCATGGACGGCCAGCTCATCCGAAAGGAGTGAGTCCCCTGGGTGCTGTGCTGAGCCGCTCTCAAGGCCAGGCGGTGTGCACCCAGCCTCAGTGAAGCTGCCTGTCACACTCTGCCCCTGGCCTCTTCCTGGGTCTCTCTAGCTGGCTGTTGTCGTATGTGTGTGTGTGAGAGAGGCTGAGAAATGAGGCGATCTGCTCAGGCGCCCACCTCTTGGTTCCATGCCCATCCCACTTGGCTCTACAGAGAGGGCAGAGCCCGACACGCCCCCTCTGTGCTGTGTGGGCTCCCGCAGGGGTCTGGTCATGTCACGTGAGCTTGCCTGGCGCTGGCGGTGATGTCAGGCTGCTCCTTTGGCTGAAGCTGGGGACAGCCGGCTTTTTTATGGGTCTCCCCTGCTCTGCCCCCCAGGCTGCGGCCCCCAGACCTGGGGCAGCGTGTGCAGGTGTGGGAGCACTTCCAGAGCCTGCTGTGGACCTACGGCCGCCTGCGGCAGCAGGAGCAGTGTTTCGCTGTGGAGGTGACTGCTGGGTGTGAGAGTCCTCGGGCCACAGAGATGTCAGGTCAGAGGGGCCGGGCAGCGTTAAGACCATGTTTTGACACCACCCTCCCCTCCATGAGTGAGGGCACAGGCAGCCCCTCAAGCCCATGCATTTCTGAGGGTTGCTCTTACTGGCCACATGCTGGGCTGGGCACTCTGATGGGCCTCCCTATCTTAACACAGCTAGATTTTGGATAAAACAGACTTTTTAATGCAGTTTTTGGGCTCTCAGTAAATTATGGAAATCTCTGAAGATAGCCCCCTCCACTCTGATCACCTCCCAAATTATATTGAGCTGAAACTAGAGTGGAAAGTAGTGAAAAATAAGCAGCACTAAAGGCAAGATTGCCTGAGTACAGATGACGGTACCAACACTACAACCAGAAAACTAAGCCTTAGGCCAACAGCGACAGGAGAGCTGAGCCTGCAACTCCTACTTAAGCCCAGACCTGAAGCGTAAGGTGGTCGTCAGCAGCACCCCCTTGCTCCTTGTATAGACAAACACAGATTCTCTCTAAATCGGTGATTCTCACACTCCGTGTGCATCAGAATCGTCTGGAGGACTTGTTAGATATAGGTTTCTGGGCCTCACTTTTCTCATTCACTGTGGGGGTCAAGGGTGGGAGGCTCTACAATGTGCATTTCTAACTAGCTCCCAGGTGATGCTGGTTATGCTGGTCTGGGAGCTACATGTTGAAAGCCGTTGATTTTGAGGACAGATTAAGCGCAAACAAATACGAGCTCACAGTTTAACAGTCAGATGCACAAGAGAATAAGCCACCATGAGTAGGAGTCGGGGAATCAGTCACCAACAGATGTAGATCCCAAGGAGCTTGATACACTAGAATTTTTAGGTACAGGACATAAAGCAACCAGGAAATATTTGAAGACATAAAAGCTAGGGAGAAACTCCATATAGATGTTTTAGAAGTGAAAACATAATTGTTAAAATGAAAACCTTAAGAGATGGGTTAAATAATAGATGAGACATAGCTGGAAAGAGAATTAGTGAACAGGGAAATAGATCTGAAGGAATTCATTTTCACACCCCACTCATTCACTCTTCCAGTAAACTTATAGTACCTCCCATATGATAAGAGGTGTGCCAGGCCCTGGGAATACAGAGATGAGTAAAGTCTCTGCCCTTGAGGGGAAATCAGCCATTCATATGTACTAAAAACAATAAAGTATACTGGGTGCTGCCAGGTTGGGTTTCTCAAAATCCATGGTGGCACAGAGGTTGGCGTGGTCAACTCCTTCTGAGGCATCAGCAAAAGGCTTCTTGTAGGAGGTGACCTAATGCAGTTAAGATAAAAGCCACAGTCCTTACCAAGCCTATCAGGCCCTGTATGATCCACCACTGCCTGTCTTGCCCCAGCCTCATCTCATGCCTCTCTTGTCCTTACTCACCATGCACTGGCCACCCGGGACTTCTTTCCATTTCCGGGGCACTGTGTGTTCAACTCTTTCCAGTGTGGTAGTCATTAGCTACATGTCTCTGTTGAATATTTGAAGTATAGTTAGTCCAAATTGAGTTATGCTATACCTGTAAAATATACACTGGATATTGATGACTTAGGACAAAAAAGGAATGTCAAATGCAAAAAAAAAAAAGAATGTCAGATAGGATTCTTAACTATCCCATTAATAACGCTTTTATACCTTATGCTGAAATGATAATATTTTAGATGTTAGGTTAAATCAATTATTTAAATTAATTTCACTTATTTCTTTTTACTTTTTAATGTAGTTACTAGAAAATTTTAAATTACGTGTAGGGGTTGCCTTTGTAATCAGTTAGGCAGCACTGCTCCAAACTCTGTCTCCACCTCAGGGCCTTTGCATGTGCTCTTTCCTCAGCTTGTGGCATTCGCCCCTCCCTCCTTCTCTGACGGGGTTTCTTGTTCTCTAGATATCAGTTTAAAGGTCACCTCCTCAGGGACATTTTCTTTGAACACCCTACACACTTAGGTCTCTGCTCTTCTTCTCTAGTCCAATACTGTATATTTCCTACACAGCAGTTGTTAGCACTTATTTTATCTCTTTCTCTGCATATTGTCTGTCTCATCCACTAGAGTAGTGATCACACTAAGCCCTAAGCCCCAGAAGGGCAGACTCTGTGCTGGTCCGAGCCTCCCTGTTCCCAAGCATCTGGCACGTGGTGTGTGCTCACTGTGGCCTGAGTGAATGTATTGCCATCCTGGGGCTGGAGCAGGAGGTGTGGGGGTGATGTGACTTCCTCTCCCTGCCCGCATGCCCAGGCTGTGGAGCGGCTGATCCACCCTCAGCTATGTGAACTGTGCATCGAGGTGCTGGAGCGGCACGTCGTCCAGGCCGTCAACTCCAGCCCTGGGCGGGCCGGCGAGGAGGCCCTACACGCCTTCCTGCTCGTGCACTCCAAGCTGCTGGCTTTCTACTCCAGGTGAGCCCAAGGGCCCCAGCATGGGGTGGCCCGGAGGCCCTGGGTCCCCTCACCTTCACCCTTTCTTATTCCCCCTACCTGAAAAGCACCACCTCCTGGGCCAGGGAAACCTTGCAGACCCATCTCTTCCAGGAAGCCTTCTTAGATTCTTCAGTTCTTCTCCCCCTCTCAGCTCACTTCCTTCTCTGAATTATTTCTTCCTGGAACACTGTCTCAGAATCTTAATTTAGGGTTTTCTGATATGCTGTTACTCGTCCCTGGTGGTTTTCCACTGGTAATTTTTATTTTTCAACACAACCAAGTTTTATTTTTTAAATGGATGAGTTAACTAATTTTGTACATACCTTGTCTTTCTCCAGAAAGGATGAAGTCAGCGGGCACATTTGTAAACTCCTTGAGGGCAAGGATCATGCTCCAGACTCCCTTAACTTACTTGCCCCTGTCCACTGCCACCTGTGGGCTGGGAGCAGCGGGCACATGCTGACCTGCTGCCTGTTCTCTCCGCAGCCACAGCGCCGGCTCCCTGCGCCCAGCCAGCCTCCTTGCCCTCATCCTTCTGGTGCAGGACCTCTACCCCAGCGAGAGCACGGCAGAGGACAGCGACACCCAGGTCTTGGGGCAGCTCTCTGGGCAGCAGGAGGCCTTCAGGAAGGCGACTTGGAAAACCAGTCTGGAGAGTGCTGGGCAGGCTGCTGGGGAGACTGTGGTTTCCAAGTCACAGTCCTGGGCATGTGGTTGGGCATGACTTTTTTCCAGCTGCTTTCAGATGTAAGGGGAATTCTAGAATGCATGTAGTTTAGTGGGTTAAAAGTGCAGATTTTTGGAGTCCCAAAAATAGTCCCAACATAGTCCCAACTTCACCACTAAGCTGTTTGCTGTGCAAGTACTTACCCCATCTGAACCTCGATTCCCTTATCTGTGCAATGGGACAATGATGGCATCTACCTCTCAGGGTCGTCATGAGGAATAAAGGAAGCAGTTTACCTAGAGCTCAGCAGTGCCTGGGGTGTAGTGAACACTCTCAGTAAGTGCTGGCAGTGGTTTGGGTGCCAATGTGTCAGACTTTCTGGAATTTCTAAAATTGAAACATCCCTGGAAAGTGAGGGTGCACACCCAGGGCTGCACAGTGGAGTGTGCGCAGGGGCTGGCAGCCCCCGCCCCCCAGGGCTGCGCTGTGAAGTGCAGGAGGCAGAGGAGCCAGGCAGGCAGCTCTAACTAGCATCCCCGGACCTGTTGCAGCCTTCCCCACAGAGGCCCCTCCGCAGCCAGAGCATCCCCGTGCAGCAGGCCTGGAGCTCTTGTTCTGCAGACCCGACCAGGAGTTCTGCAGGGACTGTATGTGCTATGTTCTGGGGAGGGGTGGGAGGGAGGGGGGAGGGGTGGGAGGGAGGGGGAGGGGTGGGAGGGGGGGGGAGGGGAGGGGGGGGGGGGGGAGGGTTGGCCTCTCCCCAGAGAACAGGGACCAGGGTCGAGCCCCCTGGGAGAGCCTCTCTGAGCCCTCAACCCAGCTGCCCTTTCTCCCTCCCAGGAGACAGACAGCCTCTCCCTCCCTGAGGAGTATTTCACACCAGCTCCTTCCCCGGGGGAGCAGAGTTCAGGTGAGACCTGGAGAGGAGGAGGGGCACAGGACAGGGACCTGGAGAAGGCAAGGCGGATAGGCAGCCCTGGGAGAATCTGTCTTAGGGTTCAGTGGATCCCGACGCCCTGTAAGGGTCCAGGCACAGACACCCAAATTCCTAGAGCCCAGGACACTGTGTGCAGCAAACCCTCTGTCTACCCTTCCGGCTCCAGCTTGAATTCAAGGACTGTTAAGGCCACTCAAATGATCCCTAAAATTTTTTATGACAAGTTGATTTCATTTAAAAATTCATCTCTCATATATGTGCTCTTTGCCTTCTCTTTCTTTTTTATAATTAATAAGTAATCAAATAATTAAGTAATCATTTTATTTCTAGTACAGTGATTTAAAATATAAATATTCAGTCTATATGGTTTATAGCTTACATGCTTTTCCAAAGTATGTGGGTAAACAATAAAAAGAAACGAAAAATATTGGAAATATTATTAACAAAACAAAAAAGGAGCCTGGGACCCCTGAGACCATGTGCCAGTTCATCCCTGCTTGTCCATTTCTCTGTGGCTGGGATCATAACCGTCCTGGGTTCTCTAAGCTCTCCACGAGCCCAAAACGTCAAAAAGCACTACTTTAGGGTAATGGCTGAAGTTCCATTTTCTTCTCACTGCTCCCTTCCCTCATTCCTCCTCCTGGCCCCTTTCTCTCAGTAGTTTTTTCATGCCTCAAAGCTGTAAATAATGCCTGTTCCACAGTGCACGGAACTCACAGCTTACAAATGGGTGGAGTTGCATTCATCCATTCGTAAGTCAGGTGTTTGAAACACAGACACAGGCTTCCCCAGAGAAACATGATTATAAATGATAGTTATTTGCAATGAAATATACGAGAGAGCACTATTATTACAAGCCTACAATATTTCAAATATGCGGTTGGTTCAGCTGGTTTTTGTGAGCTGACCTAGGAAAGGAAATCTAGTTCAGTTCCCAGCACATAGTAGATACTCAGTTAAAGTTTGCTGATTGACTAAATAAATGGGGAACTGTAGACAAGTGTGTGCTGCCTCCCAGTGAAGAGGCACTGTTACAGCCAGGGAGGGGCCTGAAGGGTTAGGGAGGGCAGAAACAAGGAGGGGATTGGGGGCCGAGGAGGGGGTTGAGGGACACCCCCCCACCGCCAGGTACACGTGCAGGAGCTCCTCCCCACAGCCCACTGGGGCAGCAGGGAGCCTCTCTTCCCCGGCCCAGGCTGCTCTAGCTCTGGTACCTCTGAGCTTGCCCTGCACTCACCAGCTTGGGATAGGATGAGAAGGGGAAGTCTCCCCAGCTCACACTAACGTGCTGTGAGCTGCTGATGACGTGGGGCCATCTCTGCTCCATCCTCCCCTGCTGACAGGCTGTTGGGCCAGTATTTACATTTTGCCATTATTTATGTTGTTATGTTAATACCTATGGCCTGCAGGTAGCACAGTCTGGCTGGATGGGGGTACCCCTCCCACTGATGATCCCCATGTCCAGGTGAGTTTCTCCTGGGGGGCTCGGGGGTGGGGGGATTTGGCCGGGGCACCAGCTGATCTGAGATGCTGCAGTGAGCACTGGAGACTCTGAGGGCTTCTCCTGGGGTGACTCTCCAGCCAACGCTGGCCTTCCTCGTGCCCTCTCACGGCTGGCCAGCCAGTGCAGGGGTGGGGGGAGTGGTGGATGAGGGTGACCACCTCCCTCCCCTCCCCCTCCCCCAGACACCTGGCCTCAACTCCTGAGAAATCCCCACCCTCACTGTTCTTGGGAGTGAAAGTCCAACTTAATTTTTAATGTTTTCTAAAATGATAAATGCGTTCATTGTAGAAAAATTGGGATAAACAAAAGTAAAATATGGAAAAGGAAAAAAAATCACTCTCAAATCCCAGCCCCAGATGTTAACTACTATTAAGATTTTGGAGCGTTTCCTTCTAGTCTTCATTATTCTTTCTGTTTTTGAGCATTTTCCCATTAACTAGGCACTCCTCAGCAGTGTGGTTCTTAACAAGACTGTTGAGAGTGCATTGCATGCGTATGTTGTTATTTATTTAGCAAATTCCTGGAACAACCAGTGTGTTGTATGGAGTCTTCTGCTGTTACCGTAAGACTACAGTGACTTCCTTATAGAGAAGTTTTTGTGGCATCCCTAATGATTTCCTTAATTCTCTGCTTTTGCCCGTAAAGACTTTGTTACTCAGAGCCCTCGTAAGGCTGGAGTCTTGCTTGTTTAGCCCTGTTATGCCCCACTTGCCCCCCTGGAATGACTGTCGGGATGTCCTGAAGGTGGTGAAATGACAGGTGTTAATCAGCTTTAAATGCTTCTTGTACAGAAAGCTGTAGAGGAGCCGCCTCCCCTCCATGCCACCCCACGCCGGCTGCTTTTCCCACCTTTCTCGTCCCTTCTTACCACCCGCTACCCCCGTGTGGTATCCAGTCCTGACTCCCGGCAGAAGGGCCCCGAGGATGTTGAGAGAGAGAGGGGCAGCAGGACAGGAGCTGCCAGGGCAGCCGCAGCAGAGCGCAGGGATTTAGGAACTGGGATTTCTTGGGGCTAGAAAAGTTTATGCCTCGTGGTTCACAGGGAGGATGGCAAGTGGGCAGCCGTGGGTGGACCCGATGTGGGGAGGAGGCCAGCCGGCTGCTCACCCCTTCCCGCTGACAGCTCCTCTTCCTCCGCAGATGGCTGAGGACACCCTCCAGACGCTGGTCCCTCGCTCCCCAGGACCCTCCAGCCCCAGAAGGATTTTCCTGGATGCCACCGTGAAAGAGAGCTACTGCCCCATGGTGCCGCACACCATGTACTGCCTGCCGCTGTGGCCAGGCATCAACATGGTGCTCCTGACCAAGGTACGAGCACTCCTGCCTGCCCTGGCAACGCCCTAGCCTAGATGCCCGCCCCACGGCTGCCCCTGTCTGCCCTGCCCTGCTCTCCTAACCTTAGAGCCCCAGTACGGCCCTGGCCCTGGCCCTGTACCAGCTGCTGGATGGGTTTTCTCTACTGGAGAAGAAGCTGAAGGAGGGGCAGGAGGCCGGGAGTGCCCTGCGGTCCCACCCCCTCATGGGGGACCTACGCCAGAGGATGGACAAGTTTGTCAAGAATCGAGGTGGGCAAGAGCTTCAGGTGAGACGCAAGCCCTGGACACCACACCTTAGGGAGAGGGGGCAGGGCCCATTCTGTCCACACCAGGTGAGGGGCCCAGGCTCTGGGCCCTGCCCCACCCCACCATGGGCTTGTGATCCTTGTTTCCCCCATTAGGAAACAGAAACAGAAACTTACAGCAGAGGCACTTGACATTTCCAAAACGTTCTTGTGTGACGAGTTATAGCTCCCATTTTTCAGATGAGGAAACCCGGGCTCAGATAGATGGTGATTTGGCCAAAGTTACTGGACTGGTGAGCAGTGGAGCCAGAGCCCAACTCGAGGGCTCAGCGACGGCCACTGGTCTTTCCGCCACACCCCTCACCACCTGGCTGGTCTCAGACGTGCAGGACACAGGGAGGCCGCTGCACCCACAGGGGGCGTAGAACCCAGGTTGGGAGATGAGGCCAAGACCCTGGGACAGTGCGCAAGCAGAGCAGGAAACGGGGCACAGCCCAGGCCGGAGCCTGCGGGGGGAGCTCTCAAGGGTAGAACACTGGGCTGAGATCTGAGGCCACTCGTGTAGCTGGCAGGGCTCAAGGAACTGAGATTCGTTGTGCACGGAGTTTGCACTGGCCTGAAAACGAGCAGAGGGATTAGAAGAGGCAGAGCAGCCAACTGAAGCCCAGACGCAAATTACCAGTCAGTCCGCAGCGCTCAGCATCTCTCCATGCCCAGCACACTCCAGTGAGCACGTGTTAGGATGCAAAGCTCCCCTGAGGGGCGTCAGCACCCCAGCTCTTGCCTGTGTCCGCCCCTCCCTTGAGGCGCCTACCTGTCACTCTGGCATCATTGGTTTACGGTATCTGCCAGCGAGGCAGTGAGCCTGGTACTTGGCACACAGAGACTGCTCTTTAAATACACGCCTGCTCGATGAGTAGCCTGGTGTACAGTGGGGTACAGGGTGCTGGGGACCTGCCAGAGACCTAGCTTGGCTGTGGATGGCAGGTGTGTGCTGGGCCTAAATAAGCCATGGAGGCAGGGGACCTTTTGGAGCCTTTCAGAGCACAATGTAGGGTGTCCCCTGGACCTCGCTGTGGGAATGTTGTCAGGAAGCTGCCTGTCACCTGTCCTCCTTACAGAGCACCTGGCTGGAGTTCAAGACCAAGGCCTTCTCCAGAAGTGAGCCCGGATCATCCTGGCAGTGAGTGGTGGGCTCTGAGGTCAAGGGGGGAGTCGTTTGGACAGAGGAGCAAGTTTCCTCCAGGCCCAGAGGGAGAGGATGCTCAGGAAGGCGCTTCTGAGGGCAGAGGGGGTCCTGGGAGGGCGGGTCCAGCCCACGGATGCTGAGGGGAGGCTGGGAGCAGAAAGGACAGAGATTGAGGAGCAGGGCCTGAGGGCCCGACACGGCCAGCAGAGGCCCGGCTCCAGCACGGACTCAGTGTGTGACCTCGGGCAAGTCACTGCCCCTTGTTTCTCCATAAAATAAACCATGAGGTTGGATGAGGTTCTGAGTGCTCAGAGCACACACTGGGGGGAAACTGGGAAGCTGCCTCCTGGCTCAGTGAGGGCCAGGGTGTGGGGCATCAGCTGTGCTGTACGCCAGTCCAGGAGGAGGGTGATCACAGGGGATGGGGTACCATCCTGGGCGTGCCCTCCTAGGGCCCTTCCGGCTGTGACATCTCACCTCTCTGTGCCCAGGCTGCTCCAGGCATGCGGGAGGCTGAAGAGGCAGCTTTGCGCCATCTACCGGCTCAGCTTCCTGACCACGGCTCCGGGCCGGGGAGGCCCCTCCCTGCCCCAGCACCTGCAGGACCAGGTCCAGACGCTCATGCAGTAAGTGTCGGTGTGGCCCCTCGGCAGCCAGGGCAGGAGCTGGGGCGCACCTGACCCCAGCCCTGTTCCCCCTGCTTCCTCGGCAGAGAAAAGCTGGCAGACTGGAAGGACTTCCTGTTGGTGAAGAGCAGGAGGAATGTCACCATGGTGTCATATCCTGATGGCTGGCCCTGAGGAGGCCTTTCGGGACTACCTGCCTCCTCCACCCACTCACTTGAAGGGCTGCGGCTTTGGGGAGAAAGAGCATATATTTCACCACCTCAGCTTCCTTTCTCTGAAGAAAAATGATAAGAGGTAGTGTCCCAGGGGCCTTGTCTGTAGGAACACTCCACAGCTGGGATTTCAGAAATTCCTGCTCTCCCACGGTTACTTCTGAGAGCCCTGGGGATCGTTTATGTCGGTGTTGTCCAGCCAGCTAAGTGGCAGTGGGTCTCCCACGAGGGGCAGGGGCCTGGGGTTGGGTAGGTTTGAGTGGCCACGTCCTCCTTCTTAGAGGTCACAGTACACAGTGGCACGTGAAGGCTCTGAGAAGGCCTGCAGTAAATGTGTTTATTTGTCCCCATTTGAAAAGCCACCTCCAAGACTTACCCTTTTATTACAGAACTAATTTTACCAAATACTGATTTTCCCTGGAACTTTATATGAAACAGCTTTTTCTGTATTAAAATCTCTAAAGGGTGTGGCCTCCTGTCTCTGGAGACTTCGGTCTTCAGTGCACAGGTGAGAAGGCCTTGCTAGCCACCAGCCACTGCCCTTCCTCTCAGATGGGAACGTTCCAGCCTCTGGAGATGAAGTGTAGAGGTGAACAGGATCACGGTGAGGCGGGTGGGTGGGCGACCAGCTAGCCTCACTCTTCAGCTCTATAGCTCTGCTCTCATACCAGCCGCAGCATGTGTATCATTTAAACTCATCCCGCATGAAAACGGTAAAACATGAACATACCATGTTCCTGTTGGGACCAGAACTCCCTGCATTAATTGTGCCAGAGCCAAGGATCTGTTGTACTTGCATCTTAGACCTTCTCAGGGTTCGGGATTCGACGGTAAAGAGAGACCTGGGAAAGGGGGGGATCCTGGGGGCGGGTGGCGGGCCTCGCTGGAAGCCTAGGTCGAGGACAGAGGAGCTCCCTCCCTGGTTCTGGCTTAACAAGCACCTTAACTCAGACCCTCACCTACCTGGAAGACTTCCCCGGCCTGGTGCATTTCATCTACGTGGACCGCACCACCGGCCAGATGGTGGCCCCTTCCCTCAGCAGCACTGAAAGGACTTCATCAGAGCTGGGCAGGGGGCCCCTGGCCACCTTCGTCAGAACCAAGGTAACCTGGCCTGGCCTGGGCCCTCTCCTCACGCATCAGATGGGCGTGCTGGCCCCTGCCCAGAGGACTAGCCCCCGCCCTCGGCTCCCAGGAGGCTCTGAGCACCCCTGCCAGAACCCTTCATGGCACTCTTCCTGGTGTCCGCACCCAGCTTTTCAGGCTCCTAAGAATAGTTGCCCATCTTCGTCACCCCAGGATGCCGGTCGACACTCAGGGCCACCTTCCCGGGTGTGTCAATGTGCCTGGAGCAGCAGAGTCTGGGCAGCGAGTTCAGGGGAGGAAATGGCCAGGGCCTAACTCAGTGCCTGGCATAAATAAGTGCCCGATAAGTGTTGGCTGAGTTCACTAAAACAGAAAGAAGACACACGGGTTAATCAACTTGAGTATCAGAATGTAAAAGTAGGTGGTTTCTACGAAGGAAACAGTCTCTAGGGGTCCTTTTCTTTGATTCATCTTCATAGCAAACTAGTATTTTTGGTGGGGAGAACAGAGGACCTCTGCCACCTTCTGAAAAACTATACATTTTCATATACATTGTGTATACAAATAAGGTGTATAATAATGGTTAAAATCCTGACGAAAGGCCCGTTGGAGACCCAGCTCTGCCCCTCACTAGCTGTGTAGCTGGGGTATTATGAAGTCTAAGTTTCAGTTTTCTTATCTGTAGAAGAGGATAGTAACTCTAGTGACATCATAGAATTGCTGCAGAGGTGATAAGTGTATGAGATGATGCGTGTAATATACTTAACACAGCGTGTGGCACAGACCGCAGCTGGAGTTGGTTGAGCATTTCCTGGTACCGTCCTTCCCGGCATCTTCATCTCCTTCTGGAGATAGTTGGGGTTATTTGGTACATTTCTTTTCGTTGTTTTTCGTGCGGTTTGTTGTAGTTGAGATCATTCTGTGTAAGCAGTGTGTTTACCACATTTTCACTTCACTTTATATCTGGTGCATTTCCTCATGTCATTAATTCTTTATCAACGTGATTATCATCAGCTCCACGATAGTCCATCACGTGAACATAACGTCATGTACTTAGTTGAACGCTTAGATTGTTCCCAGGCTCTTGCGGTTGTAAGTAATTCTGCGGCACATGCCTCTGGGCGTACATCCTTGTCCTCGTCTCTGATTATTTTCTCAATATGGAATCCCAGAAATGGAATTACAAAGGCAAATGGAAGGAGTGTTTTTAAGGTTATTGATACATGTTGTCGAATTGCTTTCCTGAAAAACAGAGCAAACCCGTGTATTTGTTTGCAGGTTTCATTAGACATTGTGTTGTGGGCAGGTTTGGAGTAGCTCCTGTATGCCTGCCACTAAGCTTTTTCTAAGCTCTTTGGTGAGAGTGTAGCAGGCCTTTCCAGGCCCTGGGAGGTGGGGGAGCAGAGCTGCCCCTGCTGCCAGCTTCCCTAGGGCAGTTCACAGGCAGCGTCAGAAGTCCTTGAATTAGGCAGGAGAATCTCGCGGAGGGGATCTGAGGCACGTTGTCCCTTGGTCACTGTGTTCCTGTCGGTGCCCTTGGTGAGCCCTCGTTCAGACTTCGCCCTGGAGCAGAGGACGTTCCTGGACCAGGGCACTCTGTGCGTTCAAACACTTTTCCAGCAACTTTCTGGCATAGAGCCTGTGCCAGAGATCCTCAGTCCTGAGAGGCCCAGGTGAGTGGCTGGCCCTCAACAGCAGGAGGGTTCCAGGGGGCCACCCCCTCGTCTTCTCTTAAGTCCCCGGCTCTGTTCTGGCCTGAAAGATGAATCTACTCTTTATGGCTTGTGTGTATAGTAAAGGTACATAAAGTGTTTATACGTATATTTTGTCGTCACAGTAACTGGAGGGGTGGGTAGTCCATCCATGCATCTATCCATCATCCATTTATTATTAAGGTCCTGCTTTGAGCCAAGGCTGGGCCCGGACACTAAGGAAGAAGATGAGCAGGAGAGGCCCCTGGCCTTCCAGGAGCTCCTCCTCTGAGTGCTTTTCTCCCCCTCGGGATTTGAGAACCTGAGCCCAGCCCCTGCCGTGGAGAGAGGGCCGCCCCACAGGCTGCAGAGATGAGCACTGTCTCCTCTCCCCAGGTCTGGTCTCTGATCCAGCTGGCGCGCAGATACCTGCAGAAGGGCTACACCACGCTGCTGTCCCGCGAGGGGGACTTCTACTGCTCCTATTTCCTGTGGTTCGAGAACGAGATGGTGGGTGTGGCCAGCCCAGGGCAGGGCAGTCCTGAAATGCTTTCTTTCCCTGTGACTCTTGGATCCTTTTCTCCTGGATTCTGTTCAGTCTGTGTCTCCAGCTCTTCTTGTCCCTGGTGGAGCTGACAGCTAAGCCCAGCTGGTTGGCACCCAGAACTCAGGTCCCGTTTGCGCTCAGGCCCCTCCACCCATTCTCTGAAAATCTCATGCCATTGATCAAGGCAGCATCCAGGTGACATGTGAACAGACGTGCGCCCCGCGTGAGCAAGGCCGCCCAGCCCGCGCTTCCTCAGTGGTGCTTCGGTGTGGTCAGCTGCACTTACAGGGCCCGGCTCCCTGTTCCCATTGTAGAGGCTGATAAAGCGAAGCTCAGAGCGGTTAACCAGCCTGCCCGGGGCAAGGCTAGCAGGAAGGCTCAGATCTCTTGCGTCCGGCCGTGTTGGCCAAACCTCACCGTTGCTGCATTATGAGCACAGGTCACGGGAGTTTATTATCTGTGTCCTCCCACCCCCTCTCGCTGTTGCTCTCCCTCACTGTCTCGCTCTGTGTCTCCCCTCTTTCCTCTGCTTTCGTTTCCTTTTTCTCTTTTTGTTTCCTCCTCACTTGTCACCCTTGGCCATCATTCCAGCTCTGAGGGCCATTGCTTCTCCCTCCCACGTTCCCTTGGCCCCCCGTCCTGTTCTCTCCCCTGCTCGTGCCCTGCCCTCTCTCTGCCCCTGTCAGCGAGCCCTCCTGCCCCCCTTCCTGCACGGCGCAGTGCAGCCGTCGGGGTCTCTCACTCTGTTCTCACGGCCTCACATCCACACAGCCCGTGTGATGGTCGGAGCGGGTGTCACTGACCCCATTTTGCAGATGGAGATGCTGACACCCTGAGATCAGACACCATGGCCAGGGCCACCGAGGTCCTAGGTGATGATGTCAGAACCCAGGCTCGGCTCTCCTGACCTGCAGGCTCCCATCTTTGCTCTGTGCCCGCCTCAGAAGCGCCCAGGATGTGGGTGTGACCATCACCTTAGCTTCTAGGGAGGGACAGGGCTCCGTGTGTGTGTGTGTGTGTGTGTGTGTGTGTGTGTGTGTGTGTGTGGTTAGCCCCACAGGGCAGTAGGCTGTGGTGCGGGGAGACCCAGGTGTGAAGTCTGGCTGCAACTGGGCCGCCACCAAGTCCTCCTCCTCCCCCGTGGGGCAGGCGCGGTGAGCACAGCGCCACAGGAGCCCCGTGAGGGCGTCTGGCACACAGTGGGAGCCCAACAGAGCTTGAGTCCCTTCCCCGCCATGTCCTGCCCTGGGAATACCTGTTGCTTTCAGAGAGAGACTTGGCCTTTGGTAACGCTTTGTTCTTCATGACACGTCCCCGGGTCGTCCTCCCTCACGTGTGCCTGTCACTGACCCAGGTCCACTGGTTGATGGGAATGAGAGCTACCAGGTGCCGGGCACGACACTCGGAACTTTACATCCATGTCTAATGTTCTTTGGGAGTTTATTCTTATTCCTGCTTCACAGGTGAGAAGACAAGGTAAAAAGAGGCCAGTGCATTTTCCCAGCACAAGGCACACGCCAAGCAGGGCTGAGCCCGGCCTCAGACCGAGTGTCTGGCTCAAGCCCATGCTCTTCCCCCCACACCCACCGCCTCCCCACTCAAGACGCCCTGCCTCCTTCCCCAGGGGTACAAACTCCAGATCATCGAGGTGCCTGTCCTGTCCGATGACTCGGCTCCTGTCGGCATGCTGGGAGGAGACTACTACAGGTGATGCCGATCCAGAAGGCCCTGGGCACAGAGGGGAACAGACGATGGGCGATCAGTGCCATTCCCCACAGAGTGTGCAGCCTGTCCTTCAGGAATGTCCCCCTGAGCCTGTCTCCCCTTGTTAGAAGCTCCTCACAGCCAGGCATTCAGCGAGAGGAAGAGAGTGGGGCGCTTGTTGGGGTTCTTGCCCTTCTTCCTGGTGGCACATCGAGGCAGCATTTGCAGGCATCTCTGCTGGGCTCCTGAAGACCTTCTCTGACGGCTCTGTGTGCCCCATAGATGGGGCCCTGCCATCTAGTGGACCCCATTCCAGGATCAGGAACCCAGAGGGTTGGGCCGTGGCAGCCTGGGGCTGAACCTTGTAAGGTTGGGCCAGCGAGGGGCAGGGAAGGCCTCTGGCCCGGTGCCGGGGCCTAGTGAGGTGACTTTGTACCTGTGCAGTGCCGGGAAGGCCCCTTGGCCTGGCTCCCTCCTGAATCCTGTCCTCCTTCCCCCTCCCTCCCCCAGGAAGCTCCTGCGCTACTACAGCAAGGGCCACCCAGCTGAGGCTGTCAGGTGCCGTGAGCTGCTGACCCTCCACCTGTCGGTCATCCCCACGGACGTGCTGGTGCAGCAGGCCGGTGAGCTGGCCCGGCGCCTGGGCGAGGCCTCCCGTGTCCCCCTGCTCTAGGCCAGGGTGGGTTGTCCCTGTGCATCTGCCCGTGCACCCGTTCTCCAGGCCCACCTGGCTTGCAGACATCCCCATGGTGAGAGCCTCCTCCTGTGCACGGCAGCCTCCTGAGGATGGCACAGTCCCCAGGGCGGCCCTAGAGTTTCTTAAAGAAACTCCACTTAGACCAGTCTCCACTCCGGGTAACGAGCAAACCCCCAAATCCTTCCCTCTGAAGGGAGAGGAGGGCCAGAGGGTTTCTTTGGTCTCCTTAGAACAGCAGTGGCTGTGAGCTTAGACCCAAGACAGCCCCTCTTTTGGATCTGCCTCTCCGTTTACCCCTAGGAGACAGAGGAAGTCGCCACAGCCTGTGGGTGTCTTCTGTTCTCAGAATAGAGAAAGCTTCCCAGGAAGCTGTTTCCCTCCCCAGGTCAAAGGAGCTCTCCTGGCTGGGTTGAACTCCAGCTCTGCCACGCCCCCTCTGCGGCTCTGGGCAGGTTTCCCCACCTCTCAGCCTGTCTCCCCACATTCAGAGTGACGGCACCCGTCTCTCAGGATGGTCGTGGGGCTGCCGGCTGTGGCAGCCACTCAATAAATGCTGGTTATGGTTATTGTTACTGTTCAAGCCCCTGGCCCTTCGCGGTGGCCTCTTTGTGCCCTTCTTGGTTCTTGCCTCTTGCCCCAGCCTCGCCGCAGAGATTCGTGTCACCCGGTCCAATGGATCCCAGGCTTTAAGGTTTTCCAAAGCTTCTCTAGGGGTCCTGGTGTGCCCTGGGTTGAGAGCACTGCCCCAGGGGTACAGCCCTTCCTCTAACCTGAAAGTCCCCCCCAAACGGACACAAGGACAAGAGGCCGTCAGAGCCCTGGGACTTGGGAGCATGCACTGCTCTGGGGCCGAGAGGCCACAGCTGGGACAGAGGGAAGTGAGGAGGCAGAAGTACACAGCGCAGCGAGGCGGTAGGTTTGCGTGTGACACCAGACAGCGGCCAGGCCTTCCGTGCCTTCAGTCTTGAGCTAAAATTCATAAGAGCACACTGATCTTTCCTGTTAAGTGAACAGCTTACCGGGACAGAGATACTGAAGGAGCTAGACCAACACCGTGGGCTGAAGTCCGCAGAAGGTGGCAGTGAGGGACAGAGTCACGAGGTGACTGGGACTGCCTTTCTCCTTAATATCGTGACTTTATGGACAGGAATTATGACATGATCGGGAAAGTACAGAGGAGCAGAAGGGGAAGACTAAGTGTAGAAGCCCACTGCTGTTTAGGATCCTCACTCCTGTCACCTAATACTTTCCCTTCACTTTTAGCAGCTGCATGCTGTGACACGTCTAGTTTAACCAGTCCCCCTAGTTTTTCAATATTATAAATAACACTGGAGGGAAGATGCTGACTCGGATTTTAGCAGAGACACACACGGTGTAAACTTTACGTGGCGTGTGGAGGGGTGTCTGATTCGAGGGTAGAAGTGTCCCCAGAAGTCCCTCTTACCCAGAAGCGACTTTCCACATACTCTTCTAATTTTGAAATGCACTTCTAATAACGGGTTTCTAGATGTCAGAGCAGTACAGAAACTCCCAGCCCCTAGGGTGCTTTTTCCTATACGGGGAATGTCCTAACCAATGGGCAGGGAGCGAAAGAGTCTCCTAATTCAGGACAGGCCAGAGGATAGAAAGCACTAAGCCAAAGATATTTACGATGCGGTCTTTAATCCTTGAGGATTCTTGGAAAATGGGAAACGTACCAAAACACAGAAGAGAAATGTTCAGGCCTTCAAAAGAAAAAGGCGAACCCCCAAAATCACGAGGACTGAACTGGCCCCCAGACCTTTCCAGCTGTGCGGCAGCCTGAGAAGTGGATGGCGTTTAAGCAAGGACGTGTGGCTCTCTGGGGGCCCCAGGGGCAGATGCCCCCCCCCCCCACCGCAGTGTTGCTGAGGCCCTGGTGTCGGCAGTGCGGAGGGCCTGCCCCAGAGGCCTTCAGGCAGCGGGTCCCTGCGCCTGCTGTGGGCATAGAGCAGTTACCCCCCTACAAGCCGGAGGGACGGGAAACTGGAGCAGAGTCTGACCCAAGTCCCTCTCTTTACTTGGATTCCCACCCCCAACTCATCCGGGACCTTTAATTCCTTAACCAGAAGCAAGACAGCACAGGGGAGGAGACGGACCTTTGGAACAGTCATTAGCACGCTCACACACACACACGCACATTCTCCGAGCCTCAGTGCCCCTTGTCTGGGGCTTACACGAGGGGCTGCACGACCGTGGTCAGCACAGGGCCTGGCACACAGGAGCCCTAGAGAATTAGCAGCACGGTGGTTACTCTCTGGGGGCCTGGAGGTGCAGGACTTCTGCCTGGTTAACAGGCGACCTCCCGCGACTCGACCGGGTGTGGACGGGGTCAGGCTGGGCTGTGGGCAGCTCAGCCTCCCCTGTTTAGTCATGGCCCAGGGCCAAGTACGGCAGCTGGGCTGCAGCTCCTCCTCTCTTCCTGCTTTCTCCCTGCTCCTCCCCCTGCCTGGAGAGGCACGAAAAGCTGCTTGCAAGCAAATTCTTGGCCTAGCCTGGGCAGAAATGGCTGCATGTGGCCGAGGGCTCCGCAGGGCCATGGGTGCCTCTCCCCACCCCGCTTTGAGACGAGCTCACTCTGACGCCAGGGGACGTCTGAAGCCGGAGTACGATGCAGTGGTAATAGGAGCAGGTAAAGTGGGCTGGGCCGGAGCTGAGGGGCTGAAGGGCAGCCCTGCTCAGAAGGCCCTCGCGTTCCTCTACTCTGGCACAAGCTGGCCAGGAGTTGGGATGAGAGCAGGTGCTGGTGTGGAAAGCCCACCTGTCTACGAGCAGATGCCGGGGTTCTGGGGTTGGCTTTGCTGTTGACTCACTGTGTGGCCTGGGGCAGATTCCTGCCCTCTCTGGGCTTGAGCCTTCCCATCTAGAATGACCAGGGAGGACTAGGTGAATTCAGGGGTTTCCACGTATCTCCTGTGAAATAAGCTAGTTGCCACCATACTCTTGGAAAGCATATGGTACGTAAGGTTTGGAAGGAAAGAGCCCTGGGACAAGAAGTGTGAAATCCAGCCGCCCCAAGTGCCCTGAGTTCTGGTCACCACCACCTGACCACTGGGACACCCCATCCCTGAGGACACTGCAGTTGCTCCATAAAGGGGAGTTAGTAAAAAATAGAAATGAGTCCCAGAGATTCTCCTGCCTACGCGCAGAGGGTGACAGCCCCTGTTGCCTTGCCTGCCTGGGCACGTGGGAGACCTGCTGCAGTGACCCTGCTATGCTTTGCTGAGCCCCAGGCTGCAGGGCACCTAATTCCACTGCGAGTGTGTGAGGCTGCGGGCCAGGACCAGGCTGCCTTTCCTCTGGGCCTTCCACTAACACTCACACAGAGCCCCAATTTCAGCTTCTGACATTATTTCCAACTGGGTTTATACAGAGCGACCATGACAGGCCTGGAAGGACATGCTCATCACACAGCTTTAAAGCTGTGTCCCTGTTTGGGCATTTCTTCATTTTTACCCCTACAAAGAGCAGTCGTGTGCTGGCCAATGTTTAGTAGTCACCTCTCCAGGGAAAATGTGCGCATATATATCCATACGTAAGTTTATTATAAATATGGAAGTAAAAGAAGTGTAGCACACAGTTTTGCAGATAAAAAATATAATACTGGGCTTCTCTGGTGGCGCAGTGGTTGAGAGTCTGCCTGCCGATGCAGGGGACACGGGTTCGTGCCCCGGTCCGGGAAGATCCCACATGCCGTGGAGCGGCTGGGACCGTGAGCCATGGCCGCTGAGCCTGCGCGTCCGGAGCCTGTGCTCCGCAACGGGAGAGGCCACAGCAGTGAGAGGCCCGCGTACTGCAAAAAAAAAAAAAATATATATATATATATATATATATACAATACTGTAAATTCCAGGTAGCCAATCTGTCCTTACCAAGTAACTGTGACTTCTGCCAAACCCAGTAACCAACCTGTGGTTGCAATTTGACAAATGAAAATAGTTCTGAAAAGAATGTTGTTTGATATTTTTATTTAAACAGCAGAAAGAAAGTGAAACAAAGATTTATGTCTGAACTTCACTCCTTCCTCAACGACGGGAATGACTTTGCTCAATCAGATAATGTTTTTCGAACACTGGAAGAACAGTTCCTCAATTTTTTGCACCATTTCACAATGTAACAGCTACAGACACAAGTTTAATCTACTTTATTAGCAGGTTCTCCATCACTTTCTTAAGTCTAACAACCGAAAACATAATAACTCAAGCCCTGGTGTGTAATGTCTGCAGCTTTCCATAGTGTGAATACTCCTACTGTGGCCTTTTTCAAAGTTACCAATATGATGTCACCAAAGGTGGATTTGGGAGAGAGATGCAGCCAAGGATCATCATGTAGCATGGCCCGTCTATGGGTCTATAGAGGTAAATAACCGTGAAAGCATAGCCAACCGTTAAAGCAAAGTAAAACAATTAGGAAGTGACAAGCTTTGAGTATTTATTACCTTTGTTTTTAATATAATTATTTCATTGTAAGTTGATGTAATTTAATTTTTTACCAGGGGCTGCGTTTGACAACTATCTCACGAACTTCCAGGGCTGGGGGACTCCTGCTCCAGCCCCCCTGACTGGGCTCCGGAAGTGGAAGTGCCTCCCACCTTTCTTGCCCTTGGTGACAGCCCAGCCCTGCTGTCTCTTGGCAGAGAGGGTTGATCGTAGGTCCCCATATAGATACCTGGGTGAATTGCCACAAGTGTGTGAGTCTCAGGTCTGAGTTTTTCTTTGACATTGCTTCTCTAATTGCTGGTTTGAAGGCATTTCCAGCCTGAGTGAGGAACACAGTGGCATCTTCTAAGATAAAGATTATCTCTGCTCCCTGAAGCCACCCTGGGAGCCACCTTAAAAGAGGACCCTGATTTAGTCATTTGACTAACTTTGCCTAAGAATGACCCAAGGAACTTGTTAAAATGCAGTTCCTGGACCCCCTACCTGGTGATTAGGATTCTGAGGAAGTCAGCACATCTAACCAACACTTGGAACGGATCTGATGGAGGCATGTGCAGCCCACACATTCAAGAACCCACGTTCAGAGCAGCTTCTCTCCAGAGCTGCCCCGTGCCTGCTGCATAAGGAACCCTGCAGTCTGGCCTGGAGATAAGCTGAGCCCGAGCCCACAGCTTAAGACTCCTTCAAGGGGAAAGGAGAGGTCACCAGAAGCTGCAGGAAGGCTCAGCCAGGACTAGGGGTAGGGGAGTGGGGGAGGGCAGAGGAACTTGGGCTGTTGGATCCTCGACCTTTGCCCTTTGAGGTCTGTTTGTGCATTTGTGGGCTTACATGTGTTGACTGAACTGGACCTTGTTGCCTGGAAGCTTTTATTAGTTTTCCGAGATTTATGATCAGCACTGATTAAAAGGCAGCTACCTTTTATTGTCTGCTAAGGGACAGGTGCTTTCCCTGCATTACTGGTTATCCTCCCTTCAACACTGCAGGTCCAGCAGGCCCTCTGTTTTTACACGTGAGGAAGACAGCAGAAGCCAGGATGAGCCCAGGACAGTCTGCCTTTAATTTGTCATATGTATTTGAGAGCAGGGCTTTCCAAATTTCAGGTTGCAATCCATCCATTCATGATTCCCTTCCATCATATTTTTGAAACTTTCTTAAGAAAATTATCAAAAACATATTAAAAATAGTACTGTATCAATCAGAATTTTTAAATGAAATATAATCAAGTAGATCGTCACATGCTTATCACATGATGATTTAATATTAGTTCCTGAAACTTTCGTTTCTGTGAAATACATTTATTTGTGTGGGGGGGTGTCAGGTCACAGAGTAAAATGCATTTCTTCCTCAGATCACGGTCAAAGAGGTTTAAAAAACTCCGTTTCAGAGATTCCTTTAATGGATGATAAATTGGCTCAATGACCTAGAAAATTCTGGCAGGTCTCTATGTGGAAAATGTAAAACAAAACCAACTCAGCCATGAGAAATCCATCATGTGGGTCATTGCTGCCTCCTATTTGTGGGTGTTTGTCAGTTTAATGGCTGAGCCTTTTATTAGAGTCAACGCTGGGTTCAGGTTGGCACTCAGAGAACATAGTTACCTTCTGGCATCTTTGAAGACTCAGAGTGACTTCCCACCACCAAAGAGAAGCATGTGCCATGTGTCCCAGGGGAGGCCTGGCCCCCCTCCCTGAAAGCAACCAGGGCCTGTTCTCTGCCCATCGAGGACTTCTCCAGCTGCTGCATTTTATTCTGAGACTAAGGAAAGGGGAGGCCCCAACACCAGGGCCCCATGTGCTCGGCCTGTGGGTCTGAGACCACCTGCATCAGAATGACCGGGGAGCTTCTGTGAAGTACATCCTGGTCCATGCCCCCAACCTGCGGAGTAGATTCTGGGGAGGGGTTGGGGAATCGGTGTTTACTCGAGTTCTCATGTGATCCTGAAGCTTCTCAGAGCTGGAGAGGCACTTGCTAGCAGTGGGCTTGGTGTGGAACATCGGATCCCAAGCCAAGTTTCAGGGCTCCTACCCCAGGGGCAGCCTGCCTAAAATTTTTGGAAAGAAACTCTATAGTAGACAAATCTGCCCAGTCAGCTGGCACCCCTGAAGCACGCTGAGCTACTCTAGCGCATGTCAAAGCCGTATGTGTTTCATTCATTTTGAGCTGTTCCTGTTTTATTTGGGGAACACTGGGAATTGACAAAGACACCCCTTCTGGGGCACTGTTGTGAGCCATGCTTGGGCACAACAAGCCATGCCTGGCAGCAACTGTCCACAGGACCAGCGCTCACCTGGACGGCTGGTGATTCCATGCCAGCCAGGGACGTCTGGCATCATCGTACAGCCTCGCCTCCCTCTCTTCCCTGCTAAGTCAACTGTCACACTCCCTCTGACAGTCACCCACTCGTCCCCAAGTGCCAGAAGCCCAGCAATGCGAGGCTTCGTGGGATAATTTTCAACTAATGACTGTGGATTTCTCCTTGTCCCCACTCCAGCATGAGCCACTGGCCAAGCCAGGGTGACAGGACTTTTTTCAGTTCAGGGCAAGAACCGGAGTTTTCTGACTCCCCAAAGACTGGTATCTTACAGCATTGAGCTAGATGCTGTTCCAACATCGAGGTACAGGTGAGGGGGTCCCCCAAGTTCTGCTACCTCTCCAGGATCTTCATGGGCATGGGGACAGGGGTGGGTGGCCACACTCCTCAAGGAATGTGTCTGTCTGCCCGCTGACCACTGTCGCTTTCCTCTCCCCTCCTCCTTCTCGTTGCAGGACACAACGGGCTGGTGGCTGTGAGTCCCTCCCGCTCTGCCCCGCTTCATTGGTCCCTGGGTGTGTGGCCCTCAGCAGGAGTGTAAGGAAGCGACAGGATGAATGCCGAGGGGGAGAAGGAAAGGCTGGCTAGTCCTCGCACCCTGGTGCTGACCAGCGGCTGGCTCGAATGGACATCTGCAGTTGCTAAGGAGGATATCAGGGGCTCCCTTGTTCTCCTCTCCTTAATGCTCATAGGTTTCCCCCTTGACCTTTCAAAAGCAAGGTGATAAATAGCTGGGAAAGTGTGTAATGGGCATAGCCTGGGAGGCAGGTTGGAGCTTGCAGGGTCAGGTAACTGGGGCTGGGGGGCCTTTGACTCCAGATAGTGGGCTGTCCTTGTGTACAGACCCCATATTCCCCAGCTAGGTTTAGGCCAGTTACCAACCTGGGGAACACAGCAGCTATACACGGTCCAAAGTGTGCCCTGGAGACAGCGAGGAAGCCGACCTAGCAGAGGAAGTGGGGCCCTGCCCCAGCACAGGTGGCTTCTGGGTCCCAAGCTGAGCCAGGCCAGGGTTACCCTAAGACTGTGCTTCTCAGACCAGAGTCCATGTACCCCTAGGAGACCACAGTGTGTGCTACAGGGCTTCAGGCCACCAGCCTAACATGGAGCACCTTCCTGAAGCAGCGGCTGCCCTAGGGTATCAATGCAGGGGCTCAGCAGCATGGAGAGCCAGGAGACCTGTGTTAAACCTTAAGGCTTTTCCTGACACAGCAGTTTTACTTGAACATTTCACAGGGGACATTATTTAACTCAACCGATCAGTAATTTAAAACATTGATTTTGTATTAATACCAAGGTGGGTTTGTCCCCAGCTCTGCCACTTTCCATTTGCAAAGGTTAAGGCGAGTCAGTTTATCTCTCTGAGCCATGGTAAAATGAGAATTAAAATGCCCACCCTCACCGAATTGAGGTGAAGGGAATAGATGATGTGCCCCAAGGACCCAGCTCATAAAGCCTTACACAGATGGTGAGCATGGGGACAGCGTGGGGCATCCCAGGATAAGAGGTATAGGAGGAACTTAATTCTAGGACACGGACTTCGGTTGACTGATTTGGGGAGAGCCTAAGGAAGTAGGGGTCGGCTCTAGATTGGATACTGTCAGAGTGCGGGCAGCCCTGTGAGCAGGCATCTCAGTAACCGTGTGTGTGGGGAGGGGAGACTAGGGTGAGGAGAGCAGTCACTGTGCACACGTAGCATCACTCATCTTGGCCGAGAGAGATGGTATTGTGGTGGCCCAGTAGACCCTGTCTCGTTTGTGCTTAGACACAATTGTGAAGTGGGCTTGCTCTGTCCCACTTTGTCGTGGTCTAGATTATCCCTGTCTGCGGTCATCATTATGAGTGGGAGAAACAGGGCTTACCTCTGAGGGCCAGGCCACCTTCTGAATGTCATGTTGGGCTGCTCTTTTCTCCTTTCTCGTTAGGATGTGTCAGGAGTGTAGATTCTGGGTCCAGACCGCCCGGGTTCAGTTCCTGACACCTCCACTCATCAGTTCTGTGATCCTGAGCTATTAGCCTCACTGAGCCTCGGTTTCCTCCTCCGTGAAATGGGGAGAATCACGGTGCCTACCTCTAGGTGGATTATATGAGATGATGCTCGCACGGTGTCTGGCACATTGTAGTAGCCAAGCGAACTTTTTAGAAAGTCTGCCTTCAGAGCTACACCATCCCTGTTGTCACCTTGGGGGTGGTAGCTGCAGTGGTGTGAGGACCAGCATTTTAGGTCTGTAGACTCAGGACTAGTTCCATTCAACAAATATTTATTGATTTTCCACTAAGTGCTAGAGAAAAGTTAATCCCCCCCCCCGCATCATTTGTTCCCCAAAATAAGGCTGTGCTATAATCATGGCTTCATTGATTGAACACGTCCCATGTGCCAGGGACCCTGTGTAAGCCCCTTCTAGGGACCAGCTCAGAGAATTCTCACAGTGACCCCGTGAAGCAGTCAAAGTGGGTGTTATTATCATCAGCCCCATTTTTGCACATGAGGAAACTGAGGCTGGATGGATTAGGTACTGAGGCCGCCCCAGCAGAAAAGAGAAAGAGGAGTGGAACCTGGGCGGCCTGGCTCAGCACTCATAAGGCAAGCTCATGGTGCTGCCTGCCTCAGGCCAGTGAGGAGAGCGAGGCTTGCCACCCCACCTCCCCAGGAGATGAAGAGTTCACAGAGGCACTGGACCTTGCAGGAGGGAAGGTCACCTCGGGCTGGGAGGTGGAGGGGCAGGACCAATCATGTCAGGTCTTAGAGAACATCTCGGGGGCGGTGAACATTTACAAGTGGCAGGGGGAAGGGCATCTCAGAGGCAGGAACAGCTTGAGCCAGCCCTGTGGTGAGGACCCTGAGAGTGTGGGTCAGCCCCCAGGGGTAAAGGGAGGGCCCTGTGTGCCCCGCCCCAGGCGGCATACCTGCAGAGACTGGGGGTGAACACGGCAGTCTTCGAGAGACGCCACGTGATCGGGGGTGCAGCTGTCACAGAGGAAATAATCCCAGGTGAGCCAAAGAGGTGGGTGAGGGGCATGGGGGGGTGACCACTGGTGACCCCTGGTTACTGTCTTCATCCGATTCATTTTCAGGGTTTAAGTTCTCCCGAGCATCCTACCTGCTCAGCCTGCTACGACCGCAGATTTACACCGAGCTGGAGCTGAAGGTAGAGCGTGCGTGTGTGTGTGTGTGTGTGTGTGTGTGTGTCCACCTGCTCCATGGCTTGGGGGCTGGGGAAGTGGGCAGTTGCTATTCTTCCCTCCGAGGGTGTGTCTATCTCCCATGGTCTCCGTAGTGCCTGCCCACAAATGGGCTTTGTCTGGCCCACCCAGTGTCTTAAAGATCAGGAAATTTCATACACAAATCAAACCTCTCGAAGAACAAGCTTTGTCAACATCAGGCCCATGTTCCTACGTGCTGTACCGGCTGGCCCTTTACGTGGATTCGGTCCCAGCTCTGCTTTGTCACATCACTTCCTGGGGTCTGTCCAGCCCCCATAGGAAACCTGCTAGGACCCTTGGGCATCTGAGTTTGCAAAGCTGCCTTAGGACCTGAGCTGATTTCTGCCCTCATTACACATGAGAGCCTGTCACCGTCCTCGGCAGCTTGAGCGGGAAGTCGGACTCGGGGACTTTCACCTCTCTGGGCTCCTGGGCCATTTTGAGGGCATCCTGAGGACTCACAGTCTGCCTCTGTCGACTTCTCTTAGCCTCACCTTGGTCCACAGTCTTGCCCCCCGCCCTTTCAGATTCCTTCACCCCCTCACTGCCTCTTTGACAAACTTGGTCATGCATTCCGGGAGCCCACTTAGCTTACCTGCTTGGTGCCTCTGTCACCCACCACTTGGAGAAAGGTCCCCTGTGCCATCCGTATATGACGCTGACGGCACTTCAGCACCAACTTTGCCCTAAATTTTAAATTAATAAGACATTAATCCACTGACACCCATTAAATAAATTATTCTTTGTGCCCCTAAGAGAGACACAGAGAGAGAGCACACACCTGTCACCAGCCAGGACTGGATGAAACCCTGCCAAGGCCTGGGAATGGGTCTGTGGACTTCAGTCCAAACCAGACGATGGGTGAAGGCAATTTTCTGACACACCAATTATGCAGAGTGGCAAGTGTGAGGGGAAGGGTGGGGGTAGACCCTCCTTTTAAAAATCTAACTTATGAAAGCTGAGGATCACAGAACAGAAATTTTCACATAATTATTCTCTTTATTTTTTCTTTTTTAAATAATTTCCTGGGATTTCTTTTAATTTATTTTTTTGGCTGCATTGGGTTTTCGTTGCTGTGAGCGGGCTTTCTCTGGTTGAGGCGAGCGGGGGCTACTCTTTGTTGCGGTACGCAGGCTTCTCATTGCAGTGGCTTCTCTTGTTGCGGAGCACGGGCTCTAGGCACACGGGCTTCAGTAGTTGTGGCTCGCGGGCTCTAGAGCACAGGCTCAATAGTTGAGGCACACGGGCTTAGTTGCCCTGCGGCATGTGGGATCTTCCCGGACCAGGGCTCAAACCCACGTCCCCTGCATTGGCAGGCGGATTCTTAACAACTGTGCCACCAGGGAAGTCCATTGTCTTTATTTTTTAAAAAAAGTTACTCATTTGAAAATGGTATTCTCATTGGGTTCCTTTAACTAGCAGCTCCCAAGTGAATTGAGTATATCCTTTGATCTCTGATCTTGGGCTGCATTAATAGGAGAACGGTGCTCAGATCAAGGTGGGAAGCAGTCCTGCTGCATGATGCACAGAACTAATCCCATCCGGAGTGCGGGGTACCTTATTTTAACAGGACGTTGACAACTCAGAAGATACCTATAGGAGGGCAACTGTTCCTCTTTCTAGGAATATTCTGTTTCCAGTACAATAATAAAGAGCATTTATTTTACCAGTGTCATATCTTGGGCTACGAGCTTTCATGCTCTGTCAATTTGTCCTCGTCTGTGAGACGAGAGCAGGTAGTGTCCCCATTTTATGATGAGGGAACCGAGATTCAGGGGGGTTAAGTTCGCACACTAGGAAGTGACCAAGAACTTGAGCCAGGTCTAACTGACTCCTCCTCGTTCTGTGAGGTGCCGCCGCCGTGGGCACCTTGATAGCCACCCAGCTCAGCCTCGTGCACCTCCAGGCGCTTTGCCGATGACAGTGGGCCAGGTCACAGACACAAGCTCTTCCAGCAGCTCCGGCCTCGGCAGAGCACGGGGCTGAGATTGCAGGCTCTGGAACCTAACTGGTCGGTTTTGAATCCCTGCTCTGCTGTTACCAGCTGTGTGACTTGGCCTGGTGGTGCCTCCTCTTCCTCGTCTGTAACGTGGAGGTGTAATAGTACTTGCCTCATAAGGCTATTGTAGTGGTTGGTGTTTGCTCATCATTACTACAGTGCCTGGGGCATGGTCAGTGCTCGACAACTGTCAGCTAGTATTATTGTGTTGGCCAAAAAGCTCATTCGATTTTTCCATGTTACAGAAAAATCCGAGCGGACTTTTTGACCAACCCAATATTATGCCCATTCGTCAGTTGAGAAAACTGAGGCTCCAGAAGGACCTGTGGCCTGCTACTTCCTATCAGACCTTCCCACTGTGGGCCTGTACCCGATTAGACTGAGCTCTACTTGAGCCAGAGGATGACTCCGCCAACCTGCTTGGGGCCTCACTGGGCCTGTTTTCCAAGTCTCAATTTCCCCAGCTGTCGATGAGATCATCTCGCAGTTCTATCCACCTGGATAGTAAGCTTGCTTTTACAGTGGCCCCACAGTGAGTCGTGGGATCCCGACAAGGAGGGCAGAGGGGAGGTGGTGTCTTTCATCCTGTATCAGCCAGCAGCTGCCTTCCCCAGCTCTCCCTGGACCAGCCTTGACCTCATTCAAGTGGCACACCCTTGTCCTCCCTCCCACCTGCACTCACCTTCTGGCTCCCAACCCCATCCCTTTGCTCCTGCTTTCCTCAGAAATCTCTCTAAGGCAGGGCTCTCAAACTCTCAGGTCCCTCAGAACAATCTGGGCAACTGGTGGGAAAGTGGTTCTTGCTCAGAGGAACTAAGGGTGATTCTGTGGGACTGTGGTGGGCCCAGGAGCCAATAATTCTGAAGCAGGAGGACCCCAGAGCACAACTCTGAGACCCACACCCCTTAAATCTCCCATTTCTCTGCTCCCTAATGCACGGCTTGTCCCTTCCCAGTAATTTCCATCCAGGACGGCTGTACGTGCTGAGAAATCCCATGGGTAAATCAGAAGCGTTTTGTTTTTTACAAGAGGGAAACTGCGTGATCTGAGCAAATCTAATGGGGATAATATAACGGTGGTTTAACAGCCCCTTCTTATTCTGACACCACATCATCAAAACCATCAAGAATAACAACGGCTCCCTTGATGAGAGAAAGTCCTGGAATCAGATAAATAAATTAATCCTGTTCAATTATTGAGACTTGAAACAACCCTTGGGATCCTCTTGGGTCCCTTTTTCGGTGAGGGGAGGTTATTGATTCATTCATTCAGCAAATGCTTCTGAGCACCTGCCCTGTGCCAGGCCCTGGGAGAGGCATGTGGGGAGACAGCGGCGAGGGAAGGGGGCAAGGCTTCTGCTCTTAGTGAGAGGACTTCAGGGAGAGGTAAGTGCCACCTAAAGAAAGGAAAATAAAGCAATGTGACAGTGAGGAACTGGAGGTCCAGCCTGGACTGGTGACCAGGAAAACCTCCCTGAAGGTGTGACGTTTGAGCTAGCATTCAAATGCCAAGAAGTCACCAGCCCTGTGAACATCTGAGCAGAAAGCGTTGCAGTCAGAGGGAAGTGAAGGTGGACAGGCCCAAGGGGAGGGAAGGTCATGTGGCCGGAGCAGACAGTGCCCGGCCAAGAGGCAGCAGATGGTGTGAGAGAGGGCCAGGGGCCAGAGGAGACAGGGCCTCGCGTGCTGTAAGCAAGGGCCTGCGCTTTATCCTGAGCACCGGGGACAGACAGCAGAGGTGTTAAATCGAGAAGTGGAGTGATGGGATTTATGACTTTATGAAAGGTCATACCACCTGCTGGATGGTGTGGATTGTGGTGGAACCAGCCATGGCCGCAGGGTGGTGGCTCAGGCTGAGTCAGGGCGGGGACATATGGACCAGGTCTGGAGGCTGAGCTGTGAGACTTGGTGATGGATGTGATGCCAAGGGTGAGAGACACAGAGGAACTAGGGACGCCACCTGGGTGGGAAAGAGTTCACTGTATCAGGAGGAACCAAGCTGGAAGTTCCTCCAGTTTGGAATCAAAGGCATTCCCCATCTTAGTGTTAGAAAGGATCCTGCAGGTCTCCCAACCTGCCCCTACCAATGCTCAGACTCACCTCCACAGAACGCTCAACCGTGGAGACCCTGCCATCTGGAACACCTGTGGTTTGGGGAAACTTCTGCTGTAATTATTGGAAAAATCTCTTTTGGTTTCCTCGTGTTTTCCTAAAACTTCTGCTCACAGATCTCATTTCGGGGGCAGGGGATGGGGGTGGGGAGCTTGCTACTCAGGTGACATTTGAGCAAAGACCTCAAAGAGGTGAGGGAGCAGACCAAGAATCTGGGGGAAGAAGTCTCTAAACGCCAAATTCGTCAAGTCGCACGTTAAATACGTACAGCTCTTTGTATGTCAATAAAGTGGTTTAATAACAAAGAGGTCTCCAGCGGGAGCAGTAAGTCGTATTGGTGGAGGCAGCACAGGCCCTTTTTGTTTTATCTCCACCTTCTTTGAAGAAGTAAATATACTCTTGGAAAGTTCTGTGTGCTAGTCAAATATCCGTAAATCAAATCATATTTTCAATGCATCAGGGGAACTCCCATTTAAAGTGACCCTGGAGTAAATGAGTCTGCAAAGTAAATAAGTTGTTTCCGATGTGAACGATTTATCCACCTTGTAAATATGGATTTTCACATGACCGTGGCTTTATTGTGTCTTTCTCAGTTTTAGTTATTATTTCTGAAATGGGGGCATTTAAAGACTAACACTGAGAGCCAGGGCTTTGGAGTCACAGGGGTGTGGTTTCGAAACCAGGATCCACCTCCCCATGTGACCTTGGATAAGTTATTTCACTTCTCTGAGCCTCTGCTGTGGCATTTGTACAATGAGGATGATATACTTACAGAGCTGTTGTGATGTAACCATTGTAAACCCTAGTACAGTCCCTGGCACTGGGTAGCGTGGCGTGGTATGGTATGGTCTGCCATAGGGTGCCTGGGCAAGAGGGCTTTTTATACACTTGTATCAAAAATAGGAACCAGGACCACAGGCCTTGGGAACCTGCATGCAGGTACCTAAGTGGTCACACAAACACAATCAGAGAAGGGTCATGGGCAGATCCCCTCAAATGTTACCTGTGCTGTCTGTGTTCTGCAGAAACACGGGCTGAGGCTTCATCTTCGAAACCCCCACTCATTCACACCTATGCTGGAAGAGGGCACAGCGGGCAAGGTGCCCAGGTCCCTTCTGCTGGGCACAGACATGGCAGAAAACCAGAAGCAGATCGCCCAGTTCTCACGGAAGGATGCCCAGGTAGGGAAGGTGACCAGAGACTGATCTCCTCCATCTCAGCCTGGTGGCCGCTCTTGAAAAAAAATGGGCTTGGTTGGAGTTGTCCTACAGCAGGTTGTCAAAGGCCACAAGGGTGTGGACAGGCCACTTAATCCGCCCTAGGAAGGCTCCAGTCTGTGCCAGCCTTTGATCTTGGGCACTGCAAAGAGAAGGAGTGGAGGACAGTTGGTTAAGACCAGTGAACACTGGAGACCCTCAAACCTGTGTGTGTTCAGCATGAGGCCACTGTTCAGGTGGCCTCCGCCTGAATTTCAAAAGGGAGTCCACTGATATGTCCTTATGCTCTAAGTGCTTTCTAGCTCTCCTGCTTTCAGACAGAATTCCAGGTGGTCATCAATATTAAAGCACATGAAGGCCAGAAAGAAGGGGAGATCAGAGACAGTTAAGGATCGAACACACTGGATCAGGAATTTAGGACAAGAGCATCGTAATAAATATTCATTTATTTTGGCATCATCCCCTGGCAGCCCAAGGCAAGAATGTGTCCATGATGGCGAGCAGGTCTGGTGAAAGGGAGTACACACATCTGATGGAGAAGGCACATTTCTTTTCCTAGGATTGCACTGTGAGGAATTTGCTGGGTAGCTTTGTCTAGATGAGTCGTTGAATGTAATGGGCCCGGTGTGATTGGTTTTACAGACATAAAAAGATTCTTTGAATGGCCATTTTTTGTACCAAGCCTAGATACAAGCTGAAGGCACAGCATTAACTCATATCTTGGTGGAAACATTTTTATAAGAAGAACCTGGGTTAACCAATCCGTGTGTGTTGCTTTTTGTTGTGTTAATCTAGTATTGGGTAAAACCAAGAAAACCACAGACACAGCATCTCTCTTCAGCCAGTGGTTTCCAAACACTGGCTGATAATCAAGTCAACCCAAAAAAAGTGCTTTTCAAGTGATTCTTTTGCACAGTGAGTTGGGGTCCGCTGCCTACACCCTCTGCTCCAAGCCCTGCTCGTCTCAGATGCACTAGAGAGGATTCAGGACAAGGCCAGGTCCCTGGGCCTAGAGAGCAGTGGCCTTGGCCGTGTGTGGCTGGGGCCCTGTGTGCTGGTGACTACAGGAGCGGGAGGCAGAGGCCACATCCCACCGTGGAAAGTAAGGAGCTGAATTCTGGTTTTGTCTTTGCACGTTGTCACATTAAAGACCTGCTGCAGAGAAAGCTGTTCCCCTTCATTTTAATCAAGATTCTCCAATGTACTTCAACACAGAGCTTTTCTTTGTGTAAGAGTCGTTAAAGTTCCATGGGTATATCCATGAGTGTAGATGAACCAAAAATTAAAAGCTCTCGGCTGAGATAAGATAGGGCCTCGGGTACCACGGGTGCCCATCCTTGCTCCTGTCGCCCATCCAGGGAAGGGGGTGTGGGGATCACAACCAGGCTGTCGAAGTGGATTCTGTTGCGGGAGGTTGTGGGGTGAAGGGATGCAAGCTTCTGTCCCTGCTGATGACAAGAGGATGCGGGAGATTTGCAGCCCAGGAAGAACAGTCAGCATGCTGGAATACAGGCAGAGAGATCTTACTTTTATCAGTAAGATATAGAAAGACAGGACAGAGAGGAGAAACTTTTCAGTGGTTTTTGGTTTATCACAGAGACCACTTCCTAGGATACTTGAGGATTCCGTGGCTGACGACTGGTCTTGGCCTACATCAACCCCCTTGTCCCTGCCACTACATGGTGACCCTCCTACTACCCAGGCTCTCTCTGACCTCACCTAGTGTTGACATCAGCACACAGACCTAGAACTGGGGGTAACTCGGCACAGCCAGGCTGAGCCACACTGGGCGTGAGGCCTGAGGAATCGAGCCTCAGCTGGGGGGCAGCAGGCCACATGGGGCAGCTGGAGGGCCAAGTATGGGGACAGTGTCTTTGTGGGGTTCTAGGCAATGGGGCCTTGACTCGGAGCTCTGTTCCAGGCCTTTCCCAAATATGAGGCCTTCATGAATCGCTTGGCGTTAGCCATTGACCCTCTGCTGGACGCAGCCCCAGTGGACATGGAGGCCTTCCAGCGGGGCTCCCTGCTGCAGAGGCTCAAGTCGCTCTCCACCCTCAAGCCCCTGTTGCAGGCGGGTAAGTCCAAGGGCAGGCATCTGGGCATGATGAGCACCTTCATGTGATTGAGCCCATCTTCTCCACAATTGGACATAAGCCTGAACCTCCAAGGCAGCCTGCCAACTGCCATCGATTAATAGGGGCCACCTGGAGCACTTGAAGTGACAACGGTTTAGGATGGCGTGCTCTGAAAATAGAGCCCGAGCCAAAGGCTTATGTGCAAGTGGTTCATTTTGAAGGGGGATCCCAAGGAAAGGAGGAGAAACGGGAAAGAGGGAGAGTCGATACCAGGGTGCATTACTGAGCTGGCCACCACTGTGGCTGGTGAGGTCCTTCCCTCTGAGAAGCCTTAGGAAATGCACATGAGGACATGCCCAGGAGGAGGAGAAAGGGGAAACATTTACTCATTGGGTTCTGTCCTCCAGTGGTCAGAGGTTGCCCCCTGGGGTATTAACTCCCACATGAGGCATTAACTTCTGGGTTGTGCATCCATGGGTGCCAAGTGGGTTCCCGTAGGTGTCCTGTCGTGGTGCCAGAGAAGCC
>NW_021703781.1:52996517-52999017 GCF_005190385.1 Monodon monoceros | reverse complement strand
TGTGTCTCTCATCCCCAGGCACGGTAGTCCAGATCTGGCAAAAGGCAAAATTGAGCAAACTCAGTCACGCAAGTGCTTCTGTTTGCATCCTATTTGCTAACATTAGCTTTGTCTCGTGGCCAAGCTCAGTCACAGTGGGAGGGCAATAAAAAGGGGTGTGCATACAAGGAGGGTTGGGGACTTGGGGCAGTTTTTGCAATTGATCACACCTTCCCTGTCCCCCAAAGATATGATAATATGTGTATGAGCATGGAGCTCCCAGCGATTTGGGGATTATTCTTGGGGACAAGGCACCACTTTTTCTGAGTGATTCCACTAATCAAATTCAGCAAACATCAGTTCAAAAGCATCTTGAGACAATTTTGAGATCATCAAGACTTCCAAGAGCTTACAGACCAGAGGTGAAAGACGCTGCAGCCCACGGGCCATATCCGTAGCAGGAGCTGGTGTGGGCCATTTACAGCCAGGACGCTGGCAGACTGCAAAGGAAGAAGTGGTTAGCGCTGAGCTGGAGGCGTCCAGGAGGGCTTCACAGAGGAAGTGGTTTGGCCGAGCTCTGAGTGAGGGAGAGGGTCTCCAGCAGCACAGGTTGAGGGATCAGTCTGAGCAAAGGAGTAAAGCAGCCCCCTTGGGGCCTTGGCCACCCCCAGGGTAGAACCTTCTTCTTTCAGGAGTGGCTTCCTGAGGAGTTCGTGGAGAGAATCTCCCAGCTGGACACCCAGTCGCCTGTTACCAAGATCAATGGTAAGAGGCACACCAGATTGTAGAGCTGTTTCTTTTGAGGTGATCTGAGTGAGAAATCTTCATGTCTGGGAAAGACTGGCCTTCATCATCATCTCTATCCCCTGCCCCACAGCCTGCCCCCCAGTTTGAAGGTGAAACACTTTTTCATACTTTTTCTTTCCAGTCCACCATGTGGGTGAGCAGGTGATGGGTAGAGATAGAGGACCCTGGGGGGCTGAGGACACAGGCCTTTGGGCCCTGACCCTCCTCTTTGGTCCCTCAGTGGCTGTCAACAGGCTGCCTGACTTCCTGGCGGCCCCCAATGCTCCCAGGGGCCAGCCACTGCCCCATCACCAATGCTCAATCCACCTGAACTGTGAGGACACCCTCCTTCTCCATCAGGCTTTTGAAGACGCCATGGATGGCCTGCCTTCCCACAGGTGGGGACCCTGGAGACACTTGAGCCCCTGGTTAGAGCACAGGAGGTGTGGTGGGACGGCAGGGACCGCGCTCATTCACCATCCTGGCCTGGGAGGGACCAGAGAGCCCCGAGCCTGCCGGTCTGGCTGGGGACAGGGGCCTGGAGATGAGGGAGCTCCCCGTGGGTGGTCTGGTCTGGACTGTCCTGGTGGTCACCGAGCCTGTGCAGGCAAACACCACCATGACCTTGCAGAGATCATCGGCCCGGCCCCAGCATCCTCCCATCTCAGGCCTTCATTTTGTCCCGTCATCTCAGAGTGGCTCCCCAGCCCCTTCCCTCTCTCCTCCCCGTGTCACACGCAGACCTATGATTGAGCTCTGCATCCCTTCCTCATTGGACCCCACGCTGGCTCCCCCTGGCTGCCATGTCATCTCCCTCTTCACTCAGTACACGCCCTACACACTGGCTGCAGGCAAGGCCTGGGACGAGCAGGAGAGAAACGCTCACGCAGACAGAGGTAAGGAGGGCTAGACCGCCCTGGCTTCACAGTGACTGCTGGCCGAGCGTCCCGAATGGCCTCCTCTCCTCCTGACTGCCCCATTCAGGATTAACACCTGCAAGTTCTTTGCCAGGGAGAGAGGAGTACCCAGGGAAACCTAAATCAACACAGTGAGTAACTGCTGGGGTCAGGCCCTGGGCGAAGAAAGCCAAAAAGACACCGTTCCTGTCCTCAGTCCTGCGGGGGAGACTAACAAACCAGTCTTACAGTACAACGGACTGGGGGAACCAAAGGAGGAAGCTGTGAGCCAGAGAGACAGGAGAGCTTTCCAAAGGAAGGGACATTTGAGCTGGGTTTTAAAGGATGAATAGGAGTCGACCAGGCAGCAAAGTGCATTCCAAGCAAAAGAAATAACTTGAGCAGAGTAATGAGGTGAAGAAATTTTTGCATGTTCAAGGGGAGACAAGTGTTTAGGGTTGGAGTAAAAAGGTGGGAAAGAGTGGGAGGTTCTACTAGCCTGACACCCATAGGTCTCTGCAATGAATTGTTTGTCTGTGGACTGTTTTTGTTTTTTTGCTTATTGAGGTATAATTTGCATATGAAAAAATATCCATTTTAGGTGTAGAGTTTAATGAATTTAGTAAATATGCCGAGCTGTACAATCGTAATGCCTCTTTCTCCTAACACCATCTCTTTTCCCTGTGTTCGACACCTAGTGTGTGATTGCATTGAGGCCTACGCCCCCGGCTTCAAGGGCTCCGTGGTGGGCAGAGACATCCTCACACCCCCTGACTTGGAGAGAGTCTTTGGGCTTCCTGGGGGGGTGAGTACAGGACTGGGGTCTCTCGTCACACTCT
>NW_021703781.1:52899421-52996417 GCF_005190385.1 Monodon monoceros | reverse complement strand
CCCCCCCCCCCCCCCCCCCCCCCCCCCCCCCCCCCCCCCCGCCTTCGGCAGGAAGAGAGGACAGAGGCAGAGACCACGGCAGAGAGGGGACGGAGACACCGTCAGGTTTAGGCAGCGAGGGAGGAGTGAGGCGAGGCAGCCCCTGCTGAGCAGGCCACCAGGACTGCGCCCTGCTGCCTGCATGTCCATGTCAGCCCCTCCCACCTGCCTTTCTTCAGAGGGACCGCCCCTCCCCCAGGCAGCTGTGCTCACACTTCTCTTATCAAAAACTCACTGAGCCTGGAGGCAGGGGGATGGGTCAGGAGGCCAGGTCAAATACAGCAGTGACTAGCTTCGTGTGGCTATTGCGCCCTTAAATGTGGCCAGGCCAAAATGAGATGGGCTTCGAGTATAAAATGCGCCCCAGATTGCAAAGACCGAGTACAGAAAAATGTAGCATGTCTCATCAATACTTTTAATACCAACCACACGTTGAAATGATAATACTTTGGATCTATTGGCTTAAATTAAATATCATTTAATTGGGTTAAATTAAATATATTATTAACATTAATTTCACCAGTTTCCTTTTAAGTGTTAATGTGGCTACTGGAAAATCTAAAATTACATGTGCGGCTCCCGTTATATTTTTACTGGACAGCGCTGGGCCGGATAGAGAGTGAGAGAGGCCAGGCAGTGGGAAGGGAAGGGAAAGGGTGGAGGCGGAAGGCTTGGGCAGGTGGATTGAGAAGTCTCGATAAATGTGCGTGCAGAGGGCGGGTGGAGGGGACGTAAAGGGTCCACCTGAAGGCCAAGGACGGGGAGGTGACGCCATCCACAGAGGCAGGGAAGACGGGACAGGAGCCGACTCGAGGGAAGAAGACGAGCTCAGTTTGGGACACGTTGATGGGGCAGGTGAAGGTCATCCCCACGGGGACGTCCAGCAGATGTTGGTCTTTTTGTCCAGACCTGCCCTGCAGGTGTGCCCTTCCCCCTCCCCCACACCTCCTCCCTCCTCGGCTGGTCTGACCCAGGCCAGTGGAGCAGAACCGCGCTCAGCTCCCAGTATCCATCCGCCATTTACTGTGACCTTGGAACCCCAGGGCACAAGCTCAGTTGGGTGTCTTGGCCAAAGAAACGTGTACCAGAGTCAAAATAAATCAACTTCCTCTATTTTTCAAACAGAGTGAGGGGGATTCAGAGTCCACAGCAACACCTTTAAAATCTCCCTTTTCTTTCCCATTCAGTTTCCTTACCCTCTGAAGATGCTCCCTACCCTTCTTCCTTCTTGAAAAATGCCTCTAGGAAACTTCACCCCCAGCCCTAGGACTTGTGCCTATTCTCTCTCTTCCCCTCCTCATTCTGCATCACAAGAGCCCGAGAAAACATCCTGGAAGGAGAAGAACCTTCCTTGGAGAACAGGGGAGGGGAGCGGGGTGGAGAATGTAACACTCCTATGTTAACGACTGTGGCCCTGCCTCCTGCAGAATATATTCCACTGCGCCATGGCCCTGGACCAGCTGTACTTTGCCCGCCCTGTGCCCCTGCACTCCAGCTACCGCTGTCCTCTCCGGGGCCTGTATCTCTGCGGAAGTGGGGCCCATCCTGGTGAGTGACCCTCGGTCCCGTTACCCTGTGCGGGCGTCGAGGGCTGGCAGAGGCTTGCAGACGGGAGCAGGATAAACAAGGGGGGAAGTGAGAGGGAGGGAACTCCCGGGAGATCAAGCCATCACCCACGTTGAGAATTCTCCGGCCACAACCCTCAGGTTAGCTCACCTCCTCCCCACGAGGCCTGGGGATACGTCCCAGTGGAGGCATCTCTCCAAGTTCCCGTGGTGGGTTGTGTAAGACCCATGCCTCTAAATTCCCATCCGTATTTGAGACCAGTAAGAATCGGCAAAGTTCAGTTTCTCAATTTTAAAATTCTTCCCTGCTCCCTTCCCAGGCCTACTGACCCCACGGAAGCTCATCTCATACAGATGCTTCCTCTGAGCTATGTGGGCCCCGGCCCCCCCAGACAGGGTCCATACTTCCATGACTTCCTCTCAAATCCTTAATCCCTCATTCTAGTTTCACGTGCTGGGAGTCTCACCATCTGGCCCATTGGCTCTCAGGCTGGGGGGGGCGGAGGGAGGGGGCCACTTGCTTGGACCAGGCACCTGGCCCTTCCTGCACTGATGCAGGGGAGTCCAGGATCCGTCTTAATAATCATCCCAGGTGGCCCTGATGCCCACGGCCCCAGCATCACCCTTCAGGCGTCCCTGCTCTGCTTTGTGGCTGGTGCCTCAGCAAGTTCCATGGGGGACGGAGGGGTGGGGGGAGCATGGCTTTGGTTCACGGGAGACTCCCTCCCAGGAGGGGGTGTCATGGGAGCCGCTGGACGCAATGCAGCTCACGTGGTCTTTAGGGACCTCAGGAGCATGTGACCCCCAAACCAGCTCTGACCCAGGAAGATGAATTCACCCTTGAGATGTTAAGTCTCCATTGGGTCAGCTTCCCAGGATATGGCTTGAGGCAGGCAAGTCCTCAAGGCTCAAGCCACTATTCTAGAAAAAACAGTACGAGTTACATTGGGTCTCAGTTAACCTCGCATCTATGGCTTCTTGAATGAACTGGTTTTGTTTTATATCAATAGTTTGCATTTTTCTGTGTATTAGTACAATAGGTAATATGTAATAACCAGATGGGATAAACTTGTCTGGGGTACCCAGTAATCTCACAGCATCAGCTCCAAACAGTCCATCTGATCAACAAGCATCCTCTCCGCACTGTCGGGCCCCTTCTACCAGCTGATTGAAGGACTGCCCTGGGGAGGCCCAGTCTACTGCTGTCACATTTCTGGCAAACTGTATAAGAAAGGACCCAATTCCCCAGTGCCCCACAAAGTCACCCACAGGGGCCTTGGCCTGAGCAGTGCATGGCCTCTCAGGCCGTCCAAGCTGCCAGAGTCAGACAAACAGCAGTCAGGGTGAGTGCAAGGCGGGTGTAGCTGAGGGCCGTCTGGGGACCCACATTCCCAGTTCTGGAGATTCAACCGCTTACTTCCCATGAGCAAGCCATACCCGTCACATCACCAAAATCTTTCCACATAAACTTGTGTTGTTCTGAAGTGAGTTGGGTTGTCACTCTTGATCAGAAAGTGTCACACAAATGTCCCATGGTAATCCAGCTGCTTCCATCCCAGCAGCCAAGGCCGTGGTCCCGAGCCCCCATCAGCAGAGGAGGTGCAACATTCCCTGGGGCATCACCTCCCTCCCTTTCCTGGGCAAATTTATAGATTAACAAATACCTGCCTTATTACTTAACCTCGATAAACCCAGATCTGTCATCTGTAAAGGAGTTGTTCTAAAGATCAAATGAGACAAAAGATCATGGTTTAGTCCACCGTCTGGCACAAGATAAGCATTTGGTACACAGCGGTGGTCTTGCTGCTGGTATTGATGGTGGATTCTGGATTCTGCAGAAAGCAGTCTTTTTGACATCCTTTTTTTTTAACCAGCCCACTAGAAGCAGTGTGACCAGGGCAGAGCAGAGCAATCTTTGGGTCCACCAAGGTCTTCCCACAATAAGGGCTGTCAATCTTGTCCCCTACCTCTGCTTCATGCAACATTGGTACAACTAAATTTTTGAGCTTGTTGAAAATTTGGTTTTGGTCTGGTTTCTAAGATTTGCTTTTCTCAAAAGATTTGCCAGGGCCCAAGGGGGGAAAATGTAAGGAAGAAAGAAAGAAGGAAGGAAGGGTGGGAGGGAGGGAGGGAGGGAGGGAGGAAGGAAAGCTATGGGGTGAGGGCAAGCACATCCATCCCTAACACTAGCTTAAGGAGAGCAGAATTGAATAACAAATAGGAACTTGTGAAATCCCAGGGGCCTGGGGCAGATCACGTCAGACTCGGTCTTTCAAAATATTATTTTCTTTTTGTAAATAAAAGTTACAAATGCTTAGTGTAGGAAAATTTTTAAATAAAATAATCAAGAACATAAACCTCAAACCTAATCTTACCTGCAGAGACCATCAGTCACCATTGTACAATATTTCCAGCTAGTCTTACATAATTGGAATCATATTCTACAGGTGGGTTTTACACCTTTCTTTCCTTCATTTTACTTCAGGTCATGAGCATTTTTCAGTCTCATAAAAATTCTTTGACAACGTTCTTTTTAATGGCTGCCTAATATTCTCTTGTAAGGGTTATACCATGACTTACTGGGCTGGCCAAAAAGTTCGTTCAGGATTTTGGTATGCTCTTACGGAAAAACCCGAACTTTTTGGCCAGCCCAATATTTGGGGACATTGAGTGCAGTCTTGGCTTTGATTGCTAAATAGCACCAGCCTCTCTTTTATCATGTCCACCCCAACTCGAATGACTCACTGTCACACCTACCAGGGTGCAGCTGTCATCCTGGCAAACATTCCCTCTGAAGGAGGAGGAACTTGGCTCCAGGAGGCTGGGGGGTGTGAAAGAGCAGTGTTAGCAGTGAGGGGGAGAAATTCCTGCTGTTTGGTGACTTCCTGTCTCTGTCTCGCATCTCTGGAAGATAACATTTGGTTCCAACTGAGATACAGGATCGGGTCTGGCCCGGTGGGGTGCCTTGCCTCATGCATGCCCCCTGCATGCCATCCAGCTGAGCAAGGGGATTGAGCTTTCCCAAAGTGATGACTGAAAATTGGCCGTGGATCAGGCGATGGGTCCCCTGCTGACTTCAGAATGTAAAACTCTTACAAGGATAAATAAGTCAGTGCCATATTGTTACCTGATTTACAGTTGCCTGTTTTCCCAAAGCAGTAGGGAACACTCCCTCTGAGGCACAATCATGCACACGTGAACCTCACCTGGTTAAGTCATTAGGCACCGTGGCCAGCCCCTCCTGCTCTGACGGCCCCTGGGTGAAGGTCCAGAGTCTGGGTGAGATGTGAGGTTTACAGCTCTGGGAGGGATTCGGGGATCCTAATGGGAGGAATGACAGATGTGGCCGGCCAAGCCACCTGCGGGCCTTGTGAATGTGCATTTTTCTGACATATGTTCTGTTTGCAAAGCATTTGACCATGCCGAGTTCTATGGGACACTAATATCACTCCCGTGGTAAAGGCAGGGATGCAGCAGGGAAAGAGGCTTGCCCGAGCACAGGGTGGCATTCTGTGGAGGAGTGGGAAAACACATGGCATAAAAAGGAACACAAAACGCAAAATAAAGAGAAACGCAAATGGACAGCAAGTCTGAAAAAATATTTAACCTCACCAGGAGTCAATTAAAGTCAAACAATCGTGTTTTACCTATAAAATTGAGAAAAATTATTTATAATAGAAAATTACCAGGGTGGGCAGAAAAGACACTCTATACACTGTTGGCAGCAGCATAAATTTAAATTTAATAATGAGACTCAAAAGTCAACATCCAAAAGCCAACCCATTTGGTAGGTTATTCAGCATCTTGTCATTTAGCCTAAGGAAAATATCAGGGATGTCCCCAAGGGTTTAGGTACAGACATATTCATGTAGTGTTATTAGCAATGGCAAAATATTAGAAACAGCTTAAACATGCCCAAATAGAGAATTAGTTAAATTAATCATGGTAACTGCATGTGATGGAATATCAAACAGCAATATTTTTTTATTTTTTTGTGGTACACTGGCCTCTCACTGCTGTGGCCTCTCCCGTTGCGGAGCACAGGCTCCAGACGCACAGGCTCAGTGGCCATGGCTCGCGGGCCCAGCCGCTCCGCAGCATGTGGGATCTTCCTGGACCCGTGTCCCCTGCATCGGCAGGCAGACTCTCAACCACTGCGCCACCAGGGAAGCCCGAAACAGCAATATTTTTTAAATCATGTTTTTGAAATTACTTTTTTAATCGCATAGAAAAAAATGCTAATAAAAAAGTAAGATACCGTGGGATCCCAATTTTGTTGATAGAGATAGAGATATAAAGATAGACGTCTTTCTGTCTCTCTAATATATATGTAGATATTACATATGTGTATATACAGGAGATATATGTATATGAGAGAGATTTGTATGGTATATATGTCATACATACACATATGAAGAGAGACACACTGAGAGAGACAGAGAAAGAGAAACAGAGATGGAGAAGAACAGAAACAAAGGGGAAAGAACCTAGTACTCCCACATGTAAGCAATAGCCTGAGTCTTTCTGGCCACTTGGTGGCAGTTTGGAAAGTGTTCCTTCCTATCTTCTTATAACCTATCTTAGTTTAAGAATAAGCCCATAATAAATGGTTGGGGCTTTGAAATTTTGTTTGAAAAGATGATCTAGGTCTAGTCTGAATGATTTGTGAATTACTTATGCACTAATGTATATTTATTGATCATAAATCAGAGGATTTCAGACAGGGTCTGGGTTTTAGATTTCCTTAGTGGAGGGGTGGGGATCTCCATCACCTGGAGTTCCCTCACATCACAAGGGGAAGGACAGCAGACTGTCAGCGTTTCCACAGCCCTTTAGAAACCCTGTGTTCTTGTAAGGAGGCTACAGAGGTGAACCCAAACCAGGACTTCCTTTGTCTTTTTCTGAAATTATATCAGTTCTGTTATACATGTTGTTGGATCAGCCACACTGCAGCTGGTTAGATATGTCTTTGACTAATAAGAGAATTGGAAGATGAATTAAATGATAGTGAACAAACGACATTTGCATGGTAGCTTGATGTGCAGAACTCTTCCAAAACGATGGATCTCTTAAACAAAAGTAATAAAGAGGGTTGCCGATAGTGGAAAAGCACTGGAGCCAGACCTACACTTTCTCCACTGTGCCTTTCCTCCGGTCTAATCTTTCAGGAGCTCTGGAAGAAGTGCGGGTCTGGCTCAAATGTTGTCATGCATAAAGGGGATGATGACGACTTCCTCACAGAGGGGATGTCAGCATTCTATATAGAAACATAGCCCATGGAAATATGCACACCCTACGACCCAGCAATGCCACTCCCACGGAGATTTCCAACAGAAATGCTTACAGGTGTTCACCAAAAGGTACATAATACACTGCTCACAGCAGCACCATTTGTAACACCTCCAAACTGGCGACAACTCAGTGCCCATCGACAGTGGAACGGATAAGCAAATTGTGGTATATTCACACAAGGGGATCCTGTTCAGCCATGAGAACGAACAACCTAGAACCGCATGCCACAGCACTATGCTGAGTCAAGAAAGCCAGACATAAAATAACACAGGCTGTAGGACGCCATTTATAACATGTACAGAAACAGGAAGAGATAATCTATGCTGTTAGAGATTTACCTTTGAGGGTGTAGGGACTGGAAGGGAGCTTGCAGAGGGCCTTGGGGTGCTGGTAATATCCTGCTGTTTGATCTGTGGGATGGTTACACGGGTATGTCCGGTCTCAAACAAATTCATCGAACTCTCCACTTTGGATGTTGCAGATTTCTGTGTGTCTATTATACTTTAAGAGAAAGTTAAAAAGAAAACTAGCTTGGTGCCTGGCACAAAGTCATATTACTTGTTAATGTCATTGCTGTAAAGCTCTTACTTACTGGCAAAGCCCTAGGTCTGAGTCTAGATGAGGATGATGGTGAAATGAAGAAAAAGAGAAAGAAAGAACAGGGAAAGGACAAGAGGAATGTGGTGGGCAGACCCCCAAGGTGCCCCCAGCCCATGATCTCTGCTTCCTTGTGTCCATGCCCTTGTGTGACTCTCTCCCCTTGAGTGTGGGCAGGACCTGTGACTTGATTCTAACCAACAGACTATGACAAAGGTGATGGGATGTATGTGATTATGTCACACAAGATGGTAGCGCCCATCTTGCAGGAAACTCTCTCTCCTGGGCTGGCTGTGAGGAAACAGGTGGCCACACTGGGAATCCCCACATGGAAAGCAGCCTGTAGGACCTGAGAGCAGCCTCCAACCAAGAGCCAGCAAAAAACAAGCTCTCAGTCCTACAACCTCAAGGAACCGAATGCTGCCAACAGGCATGTGAGCAGGGAAATGGATCCATCCCCAGTCGAGCCTCCAGAGGACAGTGCAGCCCTGGGCAGCATCTTGATCGCAGCATTATGAGACCCTAAGCAGAGGATTCAGCTAAACCTGCTTGGAGTCCTGACCGGCAGAAACTGTGGGATAATAAATGGGTATTAAGCTGCTAAGTTTGTGGTAATTTGTTACACAGCAATAGATAGTACAAGGGAGGGCAAACAGCCATGCACATGGTGGGTATAAAATATGTCTGATGACATGAATGGAAATTGTGACCCTACACTTCAGAGTATTTCTATTTAAGGTGACCCTGTGATCTAGATGTCCCTCCTGTAATGGCTGGCCATTTGTCCCCCAGCAGGACTAAGCTTGGAGTCTGCCATCACTGAGGTCATCACTCAGACACACCTGGGCATGGATCTTGGCTCTACTGCCATTTGACCTTGGGAAAGTTCCTTAACACTTCTGAGTCTCAGTTTTTTTTGACTGATGGGGATAGTGATGTTTTGCCTGGCACAAGGCACACAACGAAGACTAGGTTTCTTCCTTCCTTGCAAAATGACACGTTACTGCACTCAGAAACAGAAGGCCAGACAGAGTGAGAGGAAGTCTGGAACATTCTGGGCCCACCTGAAGCAGACGAATGAAATTAAGCTACCACATGAAGAAATGGAGCAAGAGACCTTCTAGTTTCAGGCTTGGCGATCCCTCAGACAGAGGGCCCCCAAGCCAGGAGCTTCCATCCTGGGACAGTAGCACACACACACAGACCTCTACAATAAACAGCACCAACTCACACATACAGATCAATATATCAGAGCAAGAGAGAAGGAAGCAGGCAGGGCAGTTTGCCAAAGACAGATTCTGTGCATGGGCTGTTGAGCTGAATTTCTGGTCCAATAAATCAATCTGCCTTAAGAGAGCTCTTCCAAGTCCACGACTGTAATTGGAGCTACCTTCCTCACGGGCTGTTTGTTATGTTCAAGGTCAGGTGACAAGTACAGGTCTTCAGAGTCACACATAGTCACTCTTCACCTGCCTCTGGAAAAACTCTGCAATATCTGGAGAATCGGCTAAGAGCTAGTCTGTCTGCAGGTGGTTGAAAAGTTGGGAGAAATAGGGTTGGCTTAACCCCTGATTTCTCTCCTTATTGGATCTCCAGGCCTCACTTCAACATTCTCACTAGGATGCCTCCCCTAAAACCAACATCTCCATTAATTTGCCATTTGCTGAGTCTTGCTGTAGCAGAGATACCTGGGCACCAGCCCAAAAAAGAATCAGATAATAATAACGGTTGCTGTTTATTGAGACCTGATTCGGTGCCAGCCAATGCACCAACCATGCATTTCACATGTGTTACTTCGTTTAAATCCACAACAAACCCGAGAGCCAATTCCACTGGGTGTCTGTTTTCACAGATGAGAAACAAGTCCAGTGAAGTTAAATAGCTTTTGCCTAAGGTCATAAAGCTGGGAGTTGACACAGTCAAGATTAGAAGTGAGGTCTTTCTGACACCAAAAGCAGTTTCTAAGCAAGAAGCTACACTCTGGGTCTGACTAGTAGATAGCTGGTTGTATCATCGTCAAGTCTCCCTCCTTGTTGGCCTGCTTACGTGAAGGGCTGCTCATGAATGCGAAGCAACAGTCCCTAGTCTCACAGTATCCGCAGGGCACTGGGGGAGGGCAGAGAACACGCGTGTAAGGATTATTAACATCTCCAGTGCCATATGAACCTGTACCGAGCGCACTAGTGGAATCTGATGGAGAGAGAGCTGCCTGTGGACAGGTAGGGTCAGGGAGTATTTCTTCCAGCAGAGGGGACCTGAGCTAGAGTGAGGTCACTCCAGACTTGGTGGTTGAAAAGCATGAGGAGGGCATTCTAGTCCTCCAGTGTGCCACGCGGCAAAGGCAAGGAGGTAGCAGTGGGCAGAGCTCAGGAGCACGCTGTTGGCTGGGAAGAGGATTTGTGAAAAGCAATGATGGGAAATAGGCAGGACAGAAGGCTCAAGCCTGGCTGAAGGCTGATTTCATTCTACAGCCAACACGAGGTTTATTTGAGAAGACACCCGCGACTGTATACCACTTGGAAGGTGACCAGTCCCTTCACTTGTTTAAGTGACCACATTCACATGTTGGCAGCGCCCCTCCAAGGCAAGCTTTGCGGCTGCCTTCTCTCGGCTTCTCCTAGGCACCCAAATGAGCTGTTCGGAGATGGATGCGACTTAGGAATGGGGCAGTGTCTCCAGAAGGCTAGAACCAGATCTTCAGACCATCACCCCCACTGTCTGCTCAGGCCAGAAGCTCGATATGGGGGTGTCCGCAGGGGGCCAGCATGGATCCTTCTGTTCTCAGTAGAAGGGCCCTGTCACCAGCAACCTCAATGCCAACAGTTCCTTGCTCACCCCTCCCACAAGAAAGGTGAAAGACCCTGGCCAGGGGACCTTTATTGTAGAAGCGTTACTGAGCAGACCCTGCTTTTTAGAGATGTTTGTAAAACCTGGTAAGTAACGGCGCCCCGCAAGCTCTTTATTCTAAGGGCAGCCCCGGACACCTTGGCCGTGAGCGCCTGCTTTGGGACTGTGCAGCTGACCTGCATTTCATCAAGGACGGAGACAGGTGAGAACACAGGGGCCGGGTTTGCACTAGAGAAGGTGGAAAGTCATCTGCACACTGTATAAACTGGAGCAGCCCGCACTTGGAGTGGGGAAGAAGTTTAATAATAGTAAACAAACTTCCTTGGAAAGGGGTGACCTAAAGGGGAACCGGTTATTACGGGAAAAAAAAACACCACCACTGCTTTTATGGTAACCCTCCTCAGTCTATAATGAGAAAACCTCTCTCCGGTGTAAACAACCTCCTAACATGAGTCACCCCAAGACCAGCTCCCAACCCTCAGCCCAGGAAGCAGGGCACAGAGAAGCAGTCAGGTGTAAATTATAGGAGCCCTTCAGGGCAGGAAGCAAGGGGAGTTATAATAGTAAATCAATTTCACATAAGTGGGATTAGCAGTCAAATAAATAGCAGTCCCACTGCTTACCCTGCCTGGAATGCTGTGTTTGTCCCTCGCCAGGAGACAGAAAAACCTTAACGGCTGAGCAGGAACCAGGTCACAGCACTGTCGCCTACCTGCGCGTAAGGACACCTCCTCTGGAAATATAAGGCAGAGAAATGTTTGTGTTTGAAAAGACATTCCGAGTTGGGAAGAGATGTACGTGGGGGGAAAGCAGCCTCCCATCCATGGTTCGGCCACTTTTTATGGTGGCCGTGATGCCCCATGAGCCAATGGAACCTTAAATGCAACCTAAACAGTGGCAGAGGGGTCGCCCAGGGCTTGGGGTGAATCGGGGGCAGTGCGTTCTAAGGAAGGACCCATCAGGAGCTTCCATTCCAGGCTCAGTATGTGTTGGTTTTATTTTTAAATTGTCAACCTCTTGTTTGTTTGTTTGAGCTTCTTAAGGCTTCTGCTCCTTTCACAGTTTGAGAGCGGCCTCTGCTCAGGCAAGTGGAGTGCTCGGTTCTCTGGGACCCTGGGGACTGCGGGGCACAGGGTTTGAGGTATGTCAGGCCAGTGCAAAGTCGGGTCAGTCAGACTTCACAGAGTTGCTGCGAGGACTGAAGTAAATTAAGTCAGAAGCAAAAAGCCCCTAATCCGAGCTCTGCCATGCTGAAGGTGTACACGTCAATTAATAGCAGCTCCCTTCCCCCACCCCTGCTTCCCATAAAACAGTGGACCCAAATAAGAGGATCTGTACTGGACACTATCTAAGGAGTCTCTCAGTATCAAAATCTTCCTAAGGTGGTGAGAAGCACCCTCCCTTGAGGTAGTTCTCAGTCAGGACCTCCAGGGATACTTCACGAGGCTGTGGTCCTCACTCTGCCTTTGCCTAGAACCTTGAGCTAAATCAAGGTGGATCTGCAACCCGAGACTGCAGAGGGGAGGCGGTGGGGAGGAACATTCTTCTGAGTCCTTTAACCAGGGGTTCCTAAACCTCTTCAACTATACCCACTTGGGCAGCTCCAAAGAACACCAACATCCCACCTATTTATTCCATGCCTCTCCTGAGTTTGGTAATCAGGGGAATGAGCTTAAAGGGAAGGAGGTGAGAATCGCAGAGGAACCCAATGAATTTGTTGCACTGAACTTGTTGAACATGTGACATCAGGCTCACTACCCATTTGTATTAAAAGAGAAGAGCCTGACATACACTGGATTTTACATCGTGAGTGAACGGCCTCTGGTCTCAAAAACAACCCTACTTAGATGTATTACACTAATCTAAATTGTGAGATGCAAGTTAGAATAGAATAGCATAAATCCACAGGCAGGCAAGACACTAAGGAAGTGTGCCTACACTAGAGTGTGGCCAGTGGTGCCAGGTTGCCCAGATTTTCCCAGTTTTAGCACTGAAAATTCCACATCCTGGCAAAACCCTCAGTCCTGACCAGCCTGGGATGGCTGGCTGTTCACTCTACCATACAAGCAAACTGTGAGGGATTGTGTGTCTGTCTCCTTTAGCAACTGGGATCTATAAGGGATTATTTACTAAACTACAATTCACTTATATCCATGTCTGAATGGTGGACTATTTTATAGGACCAAAATACCCACTCTAGGACAAACCAAAATCTCTCATCAGACTAAAATGGAAAATGAGGGCACAAAACCAATAGTGACTTATAAATAAAAAGTATGAATAACAGCTATTGGAAACCACAACAACTCAAAATGAATGCCAAACAGCTAACCAAAAAGCATCCTTCCAAAAACTGGAGAAATTCCACCTGTGTATAGCCTGGAATAACAAATTTGAGTCCTTGGTGAACCCTGCAAACACTAATTTTAGCTTATGAATACCAAATTCTTGAGGGTTGCTGTCAAGCAGCCTTTAATTGTACATGAGAAGGAAAGTGTATGAGTCGCCTGCAGGAACCAGGAGAAAGACTGGCGTTCCTGGGTCATTAACAGTCATCAAAACAACACTTACTTCCCACCAGTGTCATGGCCAATGCCTTCAAAGGCACTGCATTAACTCATTTAATAAATGAGAAAACTAAGACCCAGGGAAATTAAATGACGTTTCAAAGCTGTGATTGTCATAGAGACCCCAAAAAGATTTTCTGAGTATTATAGAGGTGTGTTAGAGAGCAGAGTTGTAGGGTTTTCAGGTACTTAATCTGTCCTATTTAGTCACTCCCTCCAGATACATCTAAATACTGAAAGAGGATTGATTCAGTTGGTCCCCAAAAAGATATGTTGTGGTTCTAACCCCCAGTATCTGTGAATGTGACCTTGTTGGGAAATAGGGTCTGTGAAGATGTAATCCAGTTAAGACACAGTCATCAGGGTGTGTCCTAATCCAGTATGACAGGTGTCCTTATAGGAAGAGGGAGAATGAGACACACACACAGGAGGACACCATGTGAAGACACCGACACAGAGGGAAGGCGGCCATGTGAAGACAGAGATCTGAGAGATGCTGCCACAAGCCAAGGAACACCTGGGGCTACCAGAAGCATGAGGCAAGGGAGGATCCTCCCCTAGAAGCTTCAAAGGGGGTACAGCCCTGCCCACACTTTGATTTCCAACTTCTAGCCTCCAGGACTGTGAGGAAATACATTTCTGTTGTTTTAAGCCACTTGGTTTGTGGTACTTAGTCGCAGCTGCTCCAGGAAACTCATACAAGACCTCTAAGTGGCTCTCAGCCCTCAGGGGCTGGGTATCTGGGGGACAAAAGAGGGAGGGACAGTTCCTAATCCGTGTCTTCACTGTGTCTTCCCTGTCTCTGTGATAGCAACATCAGAGTGCTTTGGAGTCTCCCTCCCTGGGGAGGTGGGCACACAGCTCGGGCATGGAGAGGGTGGATGATGTCTGGGCAGCAGGAGGGTGGGGGGCCCTGGCAGGCACGCTCCCTTGCTCACTGAGGGTGCTGTTCTTGGTCAAGTGCTTCCAGGAGGACCCCTTGACATTTTCCTGTCCACACGCCATTTGGCAAGGGCACTGGATTTGATGAGCCATCCTGCCCTTCTCTGTTTTTTTCTAGGACAAAAGCAAATTGCTCATCAGATTACTGGGGGAGGGGCTACCTCTGTGGAAACTAAGAAGATTGCACATTATTTTGATTTCAGGTTTAACATCTTACAAAGCAACATACAGACTTGGTTGGGTTACAAACTGCTCTGTGATCTGACTGCCCGTGAGCTTCCACCCAGAGGAAAGAGGAAGCTTCCCAGGGCCAGGATGGCACCAGCCAGTGCAAGGTCGATGGTTATAAATATTCACCAGACATAAGTATGATTCTAATTTTATAAAATAAATGTACTTACATATGTATCTGTATATGAAAATACCTGGAAAGGAAACACCAAATGCTATCTATCCAGGGCAGAATTACGAATGTTTTAATTTACTTTTATCACTTTTCTAATATTGCTACAATAAACTCTAATGGAAGGAAAGTTGTAATAAAACTAACAAAAGGAAAACCACCCATAGTTACAGCTCTTGAGCACAAATGCTGTTATTATTTTGATGCCTGATGGACAGCTGAAAACATGCAGAGAGCGATAATGATGTAATTACACATAATACGTAACGTTAACCCTTTCTTACTCTGTAAAGGAATAAAGAGAGCTTTTTCCAGTGAAGCACCTTTTTTCCTAGCTGGAAACACATTATCCCGTGTTTACAAAACTGTGGTTTCACTTGAAGTCATCACAAGCATCTCCCATGTCGTTCTAAACCCTTCATTCTTAATAAGATTTAATAGGTGCATAACAGTCCCCTAAGTGTATAAACCTTCATTTACTTAGTCCCTATAATTGGACATTTTAATTTTAGGTTTGGAATTTTAAAATTAGGAATTTTGTGTTTCACTTCTAACATCAAAAATTCAGAGCGCCAGAGAATTTACAGGTTGTATTATGTCTTTTAATCCCTTTGGTTTATTTTTATTAATAAGCAGTAATTTACTCCATAACTCTCTGTGGCTCATATGCATGTGTTTATTTATGTCTCATCAAAGTGTTATCCCCCTTTCTTTAAATTACAACTTTTTAAACGTCTCCAGCATTTTGTGTCCCAGGATACACTTTGATTTGCCCTCCCCCGTGGGATGGCAACTTCCCTTCTGCTGAAGCTGAAAGAGGGTTTGCAGAAACTGCTTTAGAGCTGAGATTCTCCTAACATGTCTGGTCCATGAAGTCGGCTGCACCTGGTCTGAGGGAGGTGGGGCTCTGCTGGTCAGCCACCGCCCTGTGCTCCCACCAACACTCACCATCTGGAAATCAGCCGAGTTGCAGCTTTGGTTGTTTGACGGAAGCTTGGGTTTGGGCCTGTTTTGCCCCATACCAGCCGGGTGGCATTCTTGCCACTATTTTGCACTTTGCTACTAGTCTTGTTGGAATGAAAGTGATTTTGAATATCAGTTGATATTGAGTAAAAGAACACTATTTCTGCCACCATGCCTCCACTTTCCTGAAACCCCAGGGCTATTTTCAACTTGAATCCTGCCCTTCCTTCACCCATATGACTCCCCTGCCTTTCTGCAAGGAGGCAGATATGTGACATATGTCACTCTTCATCCCGTGCCTGTGGCCAAATCACTGAGTGGTCACTGCATTTTTTCCGGCAAAGCCTGGACGCAGCGCTGGTTGGCAAGACACCTGAGGAAGAAAACTGTGTGATCCTTGGACTCAGTGATGTTTCGTGTCTCTTCCAATGATGATATTCTATGAACCTCTATCCACATCTTTCCACTTTCACCTTTTTAATTTAAAATCTGGATTGTGTAGGATTGCAATCAGAACACAAGAAGTCTCTGCAGTGACACAAGTCCTTGTGTGGGGAATCCTGGTGCAGGGAGCGGAGCCTCCCAGGACCGTGCAGTGTGAAGCAGGAACAGCCTGGAAGCTGGAGGAAAAGGATCTGTGAGTGGCACGCTGACAATAAACCCAAACCAGGTGAAACAGGGACATTTCCTTAACTGCACTTGGCTAAGGATTTTCACCAATCCTTGGTGAGGAGTGAGTGGAAATTAATAGCAGAATCCCACTGTATATCTGTACTTCACAGTATATAATTATGCTTGTTTACTTTACAGTAAGCCGTCTAAGACTCTCGTTCCAGAGTGAAGATTCAGACCATCTCAAATAATTCTTTTGCTGTCTTTAGAAGTCCTACAGTAAAAACGTTATTGGATATCATTATAATTATAAATCTGTAATGCAGGGTCCCACAGGTGACTGACCAAACAAGATTCCAACTCCTAAAGTGAGACAACGAGGTTAACAGAACCCTTTCCAGATTGCTGCTTTAATGATGCTTAGTTTAGAATCAGGGGTACTACATGTTACAGCAGTGTCAGAGGGCTTATCCGTGCAGGCATGGCCTGCATTTATTGAGCACTTACGATGGGGTGGGCGTGTGTTGGGTGTTAGGGATACAGACGAAAATAAAACAGAGTCCATAACCTCAGGAAGCCTCTGGGAAGTAAATAAGCAATAAAAATGTGAGTGGGAATAGGATTTTAAAGAAGAGAGGGTTCGGAATAGTCACTAAGGGACAAGGATATGGAAGACAATGAGAAATTAATAAAAAGACTATGTTAGACCAAGCCCATCTTGTGACAGACCAGGTCCATGGAACCTGTATGAAACATTTAGAATAAAGAGATGAGAGGGCTGCTTTCTGTTTCATGCTCCGAGGGCATAAATAGCACAAGCAGTGAGATTCCAGAGGATCTGGATGGTTTTGAACATCAAGATGTCAGGTGACAAGTGTCCTGTAGTGCGTGCAGATGGCTTAAAGTGGGGCATGTAAGCGAGGAGCGGAATTCACATCCCGCTGGAGTAGGGGGAGATGAAGCTATTAAGGAACGACGATTGAAATGTTCATCTTGGAGCACAGCTGCAGGAAACACGGCCAGCGAGATATAGGTAGGCGATGGAAGAGGGAGTGTTTTATCAGCTTCCATCCTTGCGTGGTGCCAACCTGTGAGAGGCGAGGAAGGGAGTCTGGAGGCAACCCAGCTTTGTCAATGCTCAGCCTCAAGAAGCTTAATTGCCAGCAAGGCTTTCGCAGTTGGGGGTCTCAGTAAAGGAGACAGAGCTTAAAACAGAGCTGTTAAAATTACTGGTGGAATTTATAACTCTACCCTCAGGCCATTTGGCCTTGGGATGTGTGACGGCATCTAGTGGAGCCTCACCTATTCATAGCGCTTGACCTTGAGAAGAATCGGAAAGCCTAGATGACTGCCCTCTAAGCTCCCATCCTCCACTCCTCAAACCTCCCCTCAGGTACTGTGGTTTCCAGCTGCATTTCCTGCCTCTGTCCACTTATTCAAGCAGCCTGGCCCCACTTGATAATAATGAAAATTATAGCATGCCTCTTTGTATCTGTATATAGCTCACAGCTTACAAACTCTGACAATTTTTATTTCATTTGATAGAATGACATGTAGACGGAGGCAGAGTACGTGTTATTATCTCCCCATTTTACAGCAGAACAAACTGAGGCTCAGAGTACATAGGTGTTTTCTCAGAGGCTCATAACAGGTAAGTAGTGCTAGATGTCCAACTCAAGTCATTTGACCATAAAGACCACTGCATTATGAGTGGTCTTTATAAGACAGTGTGCCTACACAGTTGATTGTAAGTCGCTGATTGGTCTGCCACCTTATAGCTGGATCTTATGTTTTTGGATGAGGACTACTTCCTGAGAGAAGAAATGCTCTCCCACCCCCCCAGCAGCCAGGTTTGGAGAATGTAGGGGCCCAGCCCCCCTTTCCTAGATAGAAGGAGATGGTGGTAATGATGGCGGCCATCCCAATGTCATGAATAAGACTCAACCTGCCCCAGCCCTAATCCAGTTTGCGGTGGCCGGAATCTTAGTCCCCAACACCTAGAAAGTTTTGGCATAGTAGTCATTTGTCGTTTGGGCACTCAGCATCCATTTCTCCTTCATTTGCTAACAGCATGTAGAGAGTTAGATGACTCCCCTGCACTGTGTGTCATCTTGGGGCCCTTCTCTTTCCTGGCCTAAGGTACACAAGTAGTCCTAGTACAACCAATCAGGCTCTCTCCTGGGACTTCGACAATTGCTCCAAGTGAGACAGAAATCGTGGGAGCACATTTGTTCCAGGGACAGAGCCCCAAGGCAGCTATTATTAATTAGTTTCTCCTGCCCAGACCCCAGTAGGCTCTGGTTCCTGTCCTTTTCCAAGCCCTTGGACCTGCCACTGGATTCTGAAAGCCACCTGGTGCCCCTCTAATAAAATCCTTTCCCACCCCCACCCCCACCCCCCCATGTCTCTTCCCTATTTCCTACTTCTCCTCTGTCTCCCTCTTAGGGGAAGGAGAATAGCATAAAGGGAAGAGCCATAGCATCGAAGTAAAAATCTGAGTTTGCATCTAATCTATGCCAAGGCCTCGACTTAACATCAAATTAACAGTGATTTACATGCACACAGGACACTTTTAGTGGTGCTTTTATCAATAGATCATGAGACATCGGGCCAATTAAAAATAGCTTCTAAGATAAGTAAGAATAAGGAAGGAATTCATAAAGCTGAGGGTAAAGCTGTTTATCCTGGGGGGAGACACGGAACCAGAGCAGGTTCCACAGTCCTCCCTCCATCTGTAAGAGGAGCTTTGTCCTAGATAGTGTGGGAGAAAAGAGAATGGGCCCAGAAATATTCTCTACAAAGAAGAGTAAACATTCTGGGGACCCTGGGCACCAAGTGAGACAACCATCCCTTTTCACCTGGGATAAAGAGGACACTGAGTCGGTGAGCGCACTGAGGGCGAAGTCGGCAATTCTCAGAAGGTGTGACAGCCCGTTCCTGTTATGCATCATCTCCCACTTCACACCGCACGTGCGAAGAGGGGTCATGGGGCTGTGCGCGGGCCTCCCTGCGTTACCCAGAGGTGTGTGTGTGTGTCCCCCCCCCCGCCTCCCCAGGGGGCTGTAATTAGGCTTCAGGAAGTCAACAGGCGGCTAAAATATCATGGGTTGACTCAGGCTTTTGAAATGTGGAGGCAAAGCCCCAGGCTGCTTTGCTTCAGCCCCGCCCGTTTTGGTTGCTCGGAGCAGCTCCTGCTCTGTGCTCAGCGCTCTGAGTCCCCTTCCGTCAAACTTGAAAGCAGCATTTTTGGGGTGTTTTTAAAAAATGTTTTGGTCTTAGATGATAATTAAGCATTGACTTGGCTCCATCCACGCAGCTTCCACCAGACCTGGAAGCAGGAGCCTCTCCTGCGAGAACGGCAGAAGTTCCAGTGGGGTGCCCTGACCGGCCCCACCTTTGTTTGGAGCCAGAATTCAGCTCAGATCTCTCGTCCATCAAGTGATTTGAGTGTCTGTTCAGATGCCTGTGCCCAAATGAGCTCTACAGGGTGGGCCACATCCATAGGCCTCCTGGGATTTTCTATCAGATGAGAGCTGTCTGAACTAGGCCCTCTGCGTGGCCTGTCTAGAGTTGAGTTTATAGCCCAGAACTTTCAAAATTGTTAAAAACCTGTGTCTGAAGGTTTTGGTGACCAGTGATTCCTCAGAGGCAAGCCTGACATTGGACAGGGCAGGAAAGAAGAGGTCTCCTTCAGATCCCCTCACTGCAGGGGTGTCAGCTCTGGGACACTGCTGCCAAAGGACACCTTGCTTCCCTTCTCCCTCTTTTTTCTCATCACCTCCAGTAATGAGGATTGGAGAATCCTGGGCACCCATGGATACCATTGCTGCTGGCTAATGTCTGCCCAGAGAGAGGCTGTGCCTTCTTAGGTGAGGAACTGGATCTACTTGGTAGCTTCATTCACGTGTTTGATTGAGATGGACTTCTGTGTGGTCTTGTGGCATCTTTTCACTGTGATTAATTTGTATTTCTCTCAGGGGTCAGGTTCCACACAGCTCCCCAGCTGCACAGGTTTGAATCTCTGCTCTGACATTTGCTAACTGCATGGGCAAGTGACTCAATATCTCTGAGTGATGCTTCCTCAGCCCTAAATGGAGATACTAGTGCTTAGAGAATTGTGGTGTTTAAATAAGATAAAGGGTAAAGCATTTGGCATATAGTAGGTGTCTAATAAATGTTAGTTTCCTTCCTGTGGTTGATTGATGGTAGTAACAGCCACCGTCTCTTCCCTGGGATCAAAACAGGTCAGTATGAAAGAACATCCTGATGGATTAGTGATGTCTGCATGAGCGCAGGAATGGCAGCATTCTGACGACAATTTACCATCTTCAGCCTAGATGATATTTAAAGTCCCTTTGATCTTTAATGGTACATGACTAATGGCATTTGTTTCAAGACACAGCCATGCCACCCAGAGTCTACGTTACTTAGGGTGGTCATGGGAGAGGGAAGATGGGTATTAGACTTTTCTTGTCTGGATTTTTCACCCAGAAACCTGAAAATGGTTAGTCTGGTCTAGAATCCTCCCCACTGCAAACATGCTGGCTGCTATGGGCAAACAAACAAACAACCAGAAACCTTAGAAAACAATAGATGGAAAGAAAAGTAAAGGAAGGATTAACATAAAATTCAGAGTTTCCTTTGGGAAAAGGAAAAGAATTCCACTGGAGTGAGTAATATTCTTGGTAATATTCTAATTTTAAGCAGGCTGGTAAGTACTTGGGTGTATAGTATGTGAATATTTTTAGGATATTCACAGAGTTGAGCAACCATCACCATGAGCAATTTTAGAGTATTTTCATCACCCCCAAAAGAAACCCTATAACTGTTTCTCCCCATTTCTCCCTAAGCCCCCCAGTCCTAGACAACAAATAATCCACTTTCTCTCTGTAGGGAGTTACCTATTCTGGACATTTGATATAAGTGCAGTCATACAATGTGGTCTTTCACGATTGGCTTTTTTCACTTAGCATAACGTTTTCAAAGGTCATCCTTTTGGTAGCATATATCAGTACTTCGTTCCTTTTCAGTGCTGAATAATGTTCCATTATGTGGAGAGACCACATTTTATTTATCCATTTATCAATTGATAGACATTTGGGTTGTTTCCACTTTCTGGCTGTTATGAATAATACTGCTATGAATATTCATGTACAAGTTTTTGTGTCAACCTGTGTTTTTACTTCTCTTGGGTATGTACATAGGAATGGAATTGCTCAGTGATATGGTAACTCTATGTTTAACATTTTGAGAAACCGCCAGACTGTTTCTCAAAGTAGCTGCACTGTTTTACATTCCCAATGTATACAGCAATGTATAAGGGGTTGAATTTCTTCACATCCATGTCAACACTTGTTATTGTCTACCTTTTTTATTATAGCCATCCTAATGGGTGCAAAGTGGTATTTCATTGTGATTTTGATTTGCATTTCCCTCATGGCCAGTGATGTTGAGCATCTTTTCATGTGCTTATTGGCCATGTGTATATCTCCTTTGGAGAAATGTCTATTCAGACCCTTTATTTGTCTTTTTATTATTGAGTTATAAGTGTTCTTTATATACTCTAAATATAAGATCCTTATCAAATATAATTTGCAAAAGTTTTCTCCCATTTTTTGGGTTTTATTTTCACTTTCTTGATCAAGACTTTGGTTTTGAAGCACAAAAAATTTTAATTTTGATGGTGTCCAGTTTATCTATTTTTTCTTTTGTTCTCTTGTGCTTTTGGTGTCATATCTAAGAAACCATTGCCTAATCCGAGGTCATAAAGATTTCCCTAGGTTTCTTCTAAGAGTTTTATATAGTTCTAGTTCTTACATTCAGTTCTTTGACCCATTTTGAATAAACTGTTTGCATATGGTGTGAGATAAGAATCCAACCTCAATCACTTGCATACAGATACAATGTATTTTATGACCTAATCTCAGAAGTAACTTTCCATTATTTCTGCCATATTCTAGTGACCACACAGGCCAATCCTATGCAATATGGAGAGACTACACATCCCCCTCTAGTCATGAAGACCAGGAGTCCCTGGGCATCAACTTGGCAGCTGGTTACCATACCACAGGCTTTCAATATTCATAAATCAGAGAAATACCTTGATATTACCCTTACTGAATAACAAAAGTGAGATTACAAAATATTCTTTCTTTTCTTTTTTTTTTTTTTTTAGCGGTACGCGGGCCTCTTACTGTTGTGGCCTCTCCCGTTGCGGAGCACAGGCTCAGCGGCCATGGCTCACAGGCCCAGCCGCTCTGCAGCATGTGGGATCTTCCCGGACCGGGGCACGAACCCGTGTCCCCTGCATCGGCAGGCGGACTCTCGACCACTGCGCCACCAGGGAAGCCCTCAGCTGCCATTCTTGCTGCCCCAGCAGAGCTCTAAGGTATTGGTGCCAAAATGCAAACATAGTCCAGGTACATTTCTATTTGCATTTTATAGTTTATTTTGAATAGCTGAACTCCTTAATAGTCATCCAAAGTGTATTATTTTCCTTTAAGAGCACACTTTAAAATGTTTCACAGCATCCAATATGATTTTATTACATCCTAGAGTCAAAGTGTTTTCTAAAATTAACGTCTCATTTTATGACTCAAGACTATCGGAAAATGAGCCGAGTTACACATTCAGAAATTACATTACTGGATACTTTTATGTGTAAGAGGTATGCTATGCTTCTCTCTCTCTCTTTCTCTCTCCTTCCTGCATTTCAAGGAGAGTCAGAGACTAGCTGATGGGCATACAGATAACAGGACTATTTCTGGTCCCAAAAGAGATTGGAAACCATTTTCAAACGTTAAGTTCCCGGTACCTTTTTAGTAGGATGAGATATTGCAATCTGGGGCTTTTTCACTGTTTAAGCATTTGCTAGTAAAAAAACAGCTGCTGTTTTTCTCGTTTAAAACACACACAGCAAACCACACAGACGGGGGTTCTCAGCTCCATCCCACCTCCTAACCCCTGGGGATTTTATGTTTCTGGGGAGGGGCGGCACATTGGAGATATAATTCACCTAGCAAAGCTTCAGAAAAAAAGCAAACATAGCCATAAAAGTGGCTCATTTCTTTTGCTGTATTTAGTTGCTTCATGCACCTCAGGTGGCTCTCAAGTCCCTCCAGGTCACAAAAACAAGCTTGTCACTTCAGAGGGTTGCCCGCAGCTCCAGTGGGCCTTCTGAAATGCAGACAGGAAGGCAGCCCTTGTTTACAAGAGATCATCTGCAAGGCTGGAAGGCAGCAGCTTGCTGAGATCACTGCAGGAGCTTCCCAACTGGCTGGCCTGCCTCCAAGTCTCCCTAACTCTGCCCAGACTCCACTGTACAGAGAGCCCTTTCTGAAATGCCCAGCATTTCTCTTCCTGCATAATATCATGCTGATGGCAGGAAGGGAGACGACCAGGCATTATGACCCTCCTGAAGTAGTCTCGGGGGAAAAAAAAAACAATCAAACCTGAATCTGATGACATCTCTAGCTCTAACTCCCAATTTACAGGAGACACAGATAGAGGCACATGTTAAATGACCCTGGGCACACCTGCAAAATCCAGCCTGTGAAAAGCTCTGCAGGACAAATGACTAGGTTTCTTCAACAAAACATTGCAAGAGGAAGAAAAAAAAGAGAGACAGAGATGAAAGAGGAGCCTATGAATTAAAAGAGGCTTTAAAGACCAATTTACAAGCTTTATATGGGTCCTGAATCAAATAAGCAAACTGATAATAAAAATAAGGGGATGTAAACACTTGACTGGATATTTGATTATATTAAGGAAATGTTGTTCAACATTTTAGATGACTTAAGCTTGTGGGTTTTTTTTAAGAATCCTTATCTTTTGGATACATACTGAATGTTTACAGTTGAAACAATATGATGTCTGGAATTCATGTCAAATTAATTTGGGAGTGTGGGAAGAGGTGGAGGAACAGCTGAAAGAAGACTGGCCGTGAGCTGGTCATCACTGAACGTAGGGCATTTTGATGCCATTCTGTTGGGTCCATTACTTTTGGTATACTTGGAAAATCTCTATAATAAATAACTTTTTTAAAGTTCTGATGGGTCCCCTATGGTCTAGATCAGCAGTGAGGCATCTCACTGAGTCCCTGATAAAATGTATAGCCTCCCCTTAAAAACTGCATGTACACTCAGATATTTCCGTACCGTATGAGAGATCAGACTCCTGACCCTTCCCTGGCCGTCAGGTTTGAGTATTAACCAGTGCTCTTTGTGGTCTGGTCCCAACTCCCTCTCCAGCTTCTCTCCCCACCTGCCACAGGCTGCCTGCACCCCCTCCTCTGTGCCTCTTCTGTCTGAAGACCTCCCAAGAAAGCTCACTTCAAGTCTCCCTCTTCTCTGTAGTTGTCTCTAAACCAGCAGCTGTACACGGCCCACTAGTCCCTGTGGAAGGAATTGACCCTCTGCCCTGCCCTCCGGCAGGCTGCTCATTCCCCAGACCCACCCCGCCCGGTACTGGAAGCCTGGGCTTACAGGTTTGTTCCTGTTACACTGGGAGCTCCCCTGGGGCCAATTCACCATTAGCTTTTCTGTGCTGAGCCCAGAGCTTTGCACACAGCCAATAAATGTTGGTTAAAATGAATTCAATGGAAAATGTAAAGCCCCAGGGTCACGGGAGAGCTAATGGGATCTCACAGCTCAAATACTACATGTCACAGCAGGGAAATAAAACGCTGAGCGCACTGTGAGCAGGTCTTGGTCACGTTTGTCAGGTGAGAAGCCTGTGCCCAGGGGGGCAGGGGCAGATGTGGGCAGCTCAGCCACTGGCCGGCAGGGACTCAGCCCACAGGGCCTCTGCCCTTGATCTCACTACAACGTTGAGGCCGCCAAAGACTGGGGGCCAATACGAACCCATCCAGTGCTGCGTCCTCTCCCCCCGAGCCTGCGGAGAATGTGTCTGTGAGCGAGGAGGGGTCTTCTCGGGCCAGGGGCAGTCACACCGCCCCTGACGGTGTGTGCTGGCCTGTGAACCTGGTGACCACACCCCGCCCCCTGCACACCCCGTCCTGAAGCCCTCACCCCTCACCCCTCCTGTACTCCCGAGCTGCAGATAAATTCATGAGTTCAGCCTCGTTCGCCCCTCAGTGTGGATTAGTGCAATCTACTAGGCGAGGTGAAATGGAAGACTTTTTCACATTCAGGGGGCAGCCTGAGAGCCAAGGCTTCTGGGACTACAAAAGCGGGCGTTACAGAAGAGTTCAGAGGGATGGGGAAGGTTTAATCCAGGGCAGACAGAGTGGCTGGAATTAGGAAAGAAACCACCAGGCCCCAGAGGAGCGAATACGGGGCAGAGGTGGATCCCAGGGGCTAAGACCCTCACCCGCCCACCGCAACATTTGCCTGGAACTTGGTATTTCTTTTAAACAGTTTGCCTTTCCTGACTTTTAAAAGGCACCCCTGGGCTTGAAAAAGATGGGAGTGGGACAAAGGAGAATACGGTGACTTCTCTGAGCTTTGCCTCAGTGGCTAAATGACAGTGTTAGGTGCAGTGTGGGCAGCTGCAAACTAAGATTCTATTTGCCTTGGTTTCCCTGAATGCCCTGGTAAGGAACCGCTTTCTTGAGCACAGTACTGCAGTGTAGCCCTGGGCACTACACCTGTTACCTTAGGTCATCTCCTTGATCATCCTCTGGGGGATGTAATGTCATTCCTGTCTTACAGCTGAGAAAACTGAATCTCAGCAAGTAAACTGAGAAGTTAAGTCCCTTTCCAAGGAGACAAGTTTAGCAGGTAGGGGCCCCAGGATCAGAAGCCAGGTCTGACTTGTTTAGAAGCTCAGGTCCTGTCACACCATTCTTTTCCACGTGTGGTCCTTGCGATGCGACTCCAAGCTTCTTCAGGGAACTTTCTATGCCTCGAGAATCACTCCCTCAGCTCTCACCATTAATAGTAATGTGGCTCAAACATCAGCTGGTGTTAAATACAAATTATTGCAAATGTTACATGGTATGGACCGGGTACTGGCCTTCCAGGGTGTAAGGGGAGTTGGCAGGGAAGCTGACCCCAGGAGCTGAGTGGAGTCACGCCCACCACTGCAGGCTTGGTCAGGACTTGCTCTCTCCATCCCCCCTCCCTCTTCCTCTCTGAACAATGAGGTGAGAATGATGAGGAGAAAGTTCTTTGATATCTGTTCCGGAAGTGGTCCTTCCCCTCCAGGGCAAGGTTTCTGATCCTAAAATCCCCCGCTTCCCCTTCTGTCAGTAACATCTTAGAGGGGACCCCCAAATCATGTTCCAGGCTTAGTCACGCCCACATTCTCCTCTGACAGATCTGGAAATTGCTCTTATTAACCTCTCATTATCTCATCAGCCATGTGGTTTCGACTTGCCCCGTTTTGTCCTTCAAAGCTGTGCACTGCCCCTCCCTCCTTCCCAGGGCGGAAGAAGGATGTAATGAAGGATGTATGTGCAGGGAGGGTTGGGGTTTTTTCCTCCCCTCCCTTTCTTGCCTGCAGAACTTTAATTCTCGTTATTCATTTTTCACATTTCTTCTTTAATCATAGATCTCTGTAGCCTGACGCGCATACTTACCATTTTTCTTCTTTGCTCTTTGAAGGCTTTCGTGGTCACTTCCTGAGTCTCCTGAACCTGTTCCATCCAGAGCTCTTCCTGTGTATATTTTCAGTTATTTCCTTTGTTGCGATTTTAACTCCTATACAGCAACTCCAGCATCTGGAGCAGAACCCACCGTCCTAGCCTCTTTACCCCTTCCTTCTCCCAGGAAAATGGCCCCAAACTCCAAAACCTCTGCTTCTTCATGTGTCATAATAGCAATGCCACCTGCCATTGGAGAGGTGTGTTACAATTTTCAAAGCCTGTTTGCTGTCCCAGGTAATCTTCCTAGTAACCCCATGCCTGTTTCACAGAAGGGGAAACTGAGGTTCAGAGACTATGGGAGGTTGCACTGCTGTGGGAAGAGGCTACCCTCCAGGGTCAGGCCTTCAGGACCTGGGGAGAGCCCTGCTCACACAGCGAGATATTCCTCCCTGACACAGGATTCTCCCAGTGCAACCTTTCCTCTTGTCTTGGAGCTTTTGCCTGAGAAGTCAGAGCACATGAGGTGTGTGTCTTGTTGCAGGTAGGGCAGGACTGGAGGAACTTCCTGTGGGAGTGACATACCAGGGAAGAATGTTTTCTCCAGGACAGCAAGGAAGGGCAAGCATCAGAAGAGGTGTGAGCCAGAGGCTATCACAAAAGAAGGTCGAGCCATGTAGCATCAGGGTTGGGAGGGCATTGCCAAAAGTCTCTGGGGGAGGGATGGGAGAGCTGGAGCTCCCGCAATGCGTGCTCAGGCAGGGGCCATCGATACACAAGGTCTGCAAATCTCAATGTTTTTCCTACCGCCACGGCAGTGATGCTGCCCAGAGCAAACTCTTGGAGTACTTGCCCCAATTTCTGCCTCAATGACTCTATTCTGTAAAAGAAGAACTTTCCACCTGCAGCATCATTTGTCTTGGAGGTATCAAAACTAGATGCCATGTTTCACCCCTACTGGGTCTAACCAGACAAAACTGGTATTGGACATAAAGGAAGACTCTCTTGCGCAGTGAAAAGTGGGATTTGTTTTAACTCATCATATACAGACTTATGGATTCGTCATATATTTCATAGTATGCATGTTCATAATATGGATATGCATTCACACATATGGACTTATGGATTTATTCCACCCTCCCCAAGCTATAAGCTTCAGTCCTTAATTAGCATGATCACAAAGAAACTCCCTTTTCTAGAACATGAAATCCCCAGGCTATCATTAGACATCCTAGACCCATTTGGTGAACTTCCTCCCTTGTGTGAGTTCCCTCACAAGGCAGGCGTTTTTTCTCCCATTTAGTTGATCACTGTTGTGGTCTTTGTTTCCCCTTTAATAACTTCTTTCTCTCTCCCTCCAGGAAATCAGTTCAAAATGTAAGTGAGATGATAATGTTTAGTACAGAGAAATCTCAAATATGTTTTCTCTCTTTTTCTTCCCAGCATGAATTCTTTACTTTCGAAACAAATGAGTTGTAACATGTCACACCTGATTATGACAACGCAGTTTGAGAACCAACCAACCAACCCCCATCATTTTTCCTGCAGGATGCGTCCTATTTTTTAAAGTCAACTGCAAGGACATCAGAGACTCTAGCAAACTGACTGTGGTCAGAATCTCCGTACAGTTCGTGTGGCTGCTGGCAGAATGGTACTAATTTCGAGATTACTTAAGGCAGTTTCCACTTGGCAAACAAGATGACTGCTCTTCGGTGAGATGGAGCTTTTGGAAGTGGCTTGATGTGGCCATTCACACAGCCATTACTCACGTGCTAACTTCTTTCCCTTCTCTTTTTATGGCTGCAACATTCTATAGTTACATGTTAATCACATTTTCTACTTCCTTCTCCGCTAAGCTCAGCCAAGGCAGTGATCTGTTTAAGAGCTTCCTCTCAGCACGAAGCAAGGATGCCTGAATTCTTGGCTGACAGCAGCTTGTAGACTTGGAAGCTTTCCCTCTGTTATCCTGGAGAATGTGGGCTTGTTTGAGTTCAGGATGCGGGAAGTGTCTGTGCTGGCCAGACCTGCTGGGTCCCCGGGGAGCCATACTTCAACAGCAAGAGAAATGTATAGCGCTTGCTCTGACTTGGGAGTCCAGATGTGCACACACTGATGAGACGGCACGCTGAGAAGTGTTCAGGGCAAGCACTCAGGCCAGCTGCTCCTCAGAAGCGAGACCTGTAATTCGGCACCAAGTACCCTCTCCTGCCGTTTGTCTGGAATTGACATTGCTGTCCAGGGTGTTTTGAGATAAACTATAAATCTCTCCCTGCCTCTGATTTGATCTAACAAGCTGCCAATGCTCATGGGCTGAGTGGGTAGGTTGGCTCCTCAGTCGGGGACCTCCAGGTGTCCTTCCGGGGGTGGCCTCAGGGAATGAATTATAGCCCCGGGGCCATGATCGTTACTTGGAAATTGTGCACATGGAATTATGGCCTATGTCTGCAGGGCTCAGGAGGGCAGGAGAGCGTAAATGTTCCGGCAGGCTGGTTGATTCACTGAGCTGTGATTCCAAAAGTCTACGGAGAGGAGCACATGAAGGACTTCTTGGATGTGGATGTTAGGACAGGCTGCTGTTGGTAGACGATGCACACTCTTCCACCAACCCAAAGAGTAACTGATAAACAAGTGGGAACTTCAAGTTCAATGTCCAGAGGAGGCAGCTTTGATGGGGGCAGGTGGTTTATGTCATGGCTGTTGCTTTTTTCTTCCAAGGGATCACACCAAGAGATGCTCATGCCTCAAGACAAGGGTATCTTCCTTTAAATCTAACGGTTTTAAGGTAAAGTTTTACTGTGTCCCACATACCCTACATAAGACTCCTCCCTTAATCCTTGCAGTAGCTCTCTATGATAAATGTTGAGATCCACATTTTACCAACGAGTACACTGCGGCTCAGAGAGAAAAAACAGTGTACCCAAGGACCCCCTGGTAGTAAGTGGCAGAACTGAAGTTCAAATCATGCCTTTTTCTTGAAGCTACTTTACCTCTAAGAAGGTGTATTCATCTTCTTATTCTGCTATAACAATATATCATAATGACTTAAACAACAGAAATTTATTTTCTCAGAGTTCTAGAAGGTGGGAAGTGCAAGATCAAGGTGCTTCGCTGATTCAGTTTCTGGTGAGGACTCTTCCTGGCTTGCAGACACCTACCTTCTCACAGTGTCCTCACACGGGAGAGAGAGAGAGAGAACACAAGTGATCACTTCGGTGTCTCTTCTCATAAGGACACTAATACTATTGGATCAGGGCTCCACCTTTATGACCTCATTTACCTTAACCACTTTTTGTAGAGGCCCCATCTCCAAATATAGCCACATATGAATTTAGGGTTAGGGTTTCAACATATGAATTTTGGCAGGACACAAACATGCAATTTATGAGGGCTATCAAATCCCACTCGGTATGAGTATTTTGAGGTCATACATGAAAAGCCTTTCTTATGAAGTAAATAGCTGTCTTGCTTATACTAAAGGAGAGCAGGTGGAGAGCTGCCCCTAGGACGGTCTGATGGGAGGGGTGACTAAGGATTGAGGTGACTGGAGCTGAGGGCTAGACTCAGGCCATGTGACCCAGCAAGAGGCGTAGATATGGCTGGAGAAGGAGCATGTGAACCATGGGTTGTTCTGAGTTGAGTGTGGGTGGTGTCTGAGGTTCCCCAAGGGGGACCTGGGATTGTGGATGAAAAAGATTTTCAAGGAAGCAAATAGCAGAGGTCCCCATGTCTCCCCCTCCTTTCCCTGCTCCCCTTTCCTTTCTTTCTCTTTCCCTATTATTTTATATTATTTATTTATATTGGAGTTTGACTCCAGAGCCTTTCAGGCAGGATTAAATAGGGCCATGGATGCCATCTTATATCTCATCTAGCAACATGGTAACTCAACCACCTACAACATTAGTTCCACAAATACATCTAGCCTCTTTTTGAATACCTCCTCTGACAAGAAACTCATGCCTCCTGGGACAACCTATTTTCAAATACCTTTAACTAAAACAAACTCCATCTCTCTGCAGGTCCCCGTCTACCTTCTGGGGCAACCCAGAAGGAGTCAGCCCTTTAGGAGATGTTTAGAACAAATGTTTTCTCTCTACTCAAAATTCACAGTTCTCTTACCTGTTCCTCATGCTCAGTGTTTCCATCCATATTTCCACTTCTAAGCGATCTGGTCACTTTCTAAGGTATATTTTCATTTCTACACCAGCAGCAAGCTCTAGTTAGATAAACATGCATTCACAAGAATTGAGCCCATTTTAACTACTCCCTCTGTTGCTTCCCTCTGAACCAGAAAGCTGTCATTCCTCCACTCCAAAACTACTTAATTATCAATGTACCAAAACCACCCAAGGCATAAGGACTACAGCTCTGAGTTAAGATGGTCAGAATTCCTGCTCTCAGAGAGCTTTGAGTCTAATGGAGGAGACAGGTAATAAAGAGGCAAACAGATAAGAATGTCAGGTAAAAAATGCCATGAAATAATAGCATTTTCTTTCACAATCAAACTACAGTTCTAAAGTCTAGTGAGCGCTTATTTTAAGCAAGGCACTTTGCTAATTATGGAACTAATAATCTTGTTTGCAAGCGTAGTTTTTTTTATAGGCTTCATAGAACTTTACACTCTTTGATCCTCACAAGAACCTCATAAAGTAAATAGGATGGGCATTGTTTTTGACTATTAAGCCCATTTTGCAGAAGAGGAAACTGAGACTTATTCCAGCAGCAACACAGCCAGTGAGTGTGTGAGAACACACATCCCTCCGACACCAGCACTCTTCATGGTGTCCAGGTGCCACAAATTAACGAGTTTGCTAATAGCTTATCTGTGTTTCCCCAGCCAGCTCTGATTCAGTCACTAGCAGTATTGTGTGCCAGTTTTTAACAAATGTATGCATTCATATATTTATGCAATGCCTTTGGTGGTTTGGCAAATGTGCCTTGCATCTTACTGTCATAATCGGCCTTTGTAGGGAGGGACCGATGTGGGGAGCCAGGAAGAGGTTTGCCAGTATCAAGAGATCGCAGAGCAAGAAGGCTGGTTTCCAAGTCAAGAAGTGCAGGGTGAGACATCTGGGGAGGTCAAGCGGCCACTAGTTCAATAGCCAGGACTCGGGCTTCCCTGGTGGTGCAGTGGTTGGGAGTCCGCCTGCCGATGCAGGGGACGTGGGTTCGTGCCCCGGTCCGGGAAGATCCCACATGCCGCTGAGCGGCTGGGCCCGTGGGCCATGGCCGCTGAGCCTGCGCGTCCGGAGCCTGTGCTCCGCAACGGGAGAGGCCACAGCAGTGAGAAGCCCGCGTAACGCAAAAAAAAAAAAATAGCCAGGACTCAGGGGCAGCTGGGGTGCCCCGGGCAGGTGCATCACGGTGCACGGCTGCAGGGGGACAGCCGAGCTGGGCCGGCAGGTTTTTGGGGCCGTGGGCACGAGCAGAATGAAATGTGTCCCAACAACTGAGGTGGTGGCTGCCTTTGGAAGTCTGCTAAATGAGGTGGCACTGGCTCCACTCCCCGCCCTCATCCCCACCCCAGCGCTCTGCCTTCCTGGGACTCAGCGCTTGAAAAAGGACAAACCAAAACAGAATGTGCCCATCTTTCTTCGGGTTTCTCATTTTTAGTCTGTTTAAAAAAAAAAAAAAAACCCACACAGGACATGTTTTATTCATTCTCGGATCGGTTCTGTAATCACTCCGCTAGGTAACCTCTCTATGACATACACACACACGGCTACATATCAATCCCTCGTGTTTGCGGGTACCGTGCGGTTAGATGAACCAGTGCCCAAACAGGGAAGCTCAGGTGGATTTGCCATCGAATTGGGGCTGAGCTCTGTCAAGACATCAGGTGAAACGGAGGGGTGGCAGGAAGCAGGCTCCGGGCAGGAAACCAGACAGAATCGAAGGAGACTTGCCCTTGGGCAAGAGAGAGCACGGTGATGCTGCAGACACGGGGGAGCAGAGGCTCTTTATTTTTCCCTCCTGCCTTGACCAGTGGGATGCAGACCCTGCAGAAGGTCATCCTTTCCAAAGTAGCCTGGTCAGAGCAGCAGAGAGTCAAAGGGTCTGAGCTGCGGTAATTATCATTACTAGGAAGACAAGAGGTCTGGGGGCTGCTGAGTGAGCTTCTCTGTCACACACTCAATAGTTAGACCCCATTTTTCTATAGTGATCAGGATGTCCTTAAAATGACATGTGGGATCAAAGTAAAATGTAAACTAGGGGAATAAAGAACAAAGCAAACCTTTAAATTAGAAGAGTCAGATGCTGACAACCTTTGATCAGTTTGATACCATTTGATTCGTTGCTTTTTTTTTTTTTTTTTTTGGCTGCGTTGGGTCTTCGTTGCTGCATGCAGGCTTTCTCTAGTTGCAGTGAGCGGGGGCTACTCTTCGTTGTGGTGTGCGGGCTTCTCATTGCAGTGGCTTCTCGTTGCGGAGCATGGGCTCTAGAAGCATGGGCTTCAGTAGTTGTGGCATGCGGGCTCAGTAGTTGTGGCTCACGGGCTCTAGAGCACAGGCTCAGTAGTTGTGGCGCACAGGCTTAGTTCATCCACGGCATGTGGGATCTTCCTGGACCAGGGCTCAAACACGTGTCCCCTGCATTGGCAGGCAGATTCTTAACCACTGTGCCGCCAGGGAAGTCCTGATTTGTTTTTTAATTAGCCGCTTTGTGACTGAATCTCTTGAACCCATTTCCTAGTCTAGAACAGGACAGGAACAGGCCAGAGGAACACCAAGATCCTCCATCTCAGAGATACTGGGTTCCTGGGAATAAAACTGCAGGAGAGGGATGGAAGCAGAAGAATACTTGTAAAGAATTCTGCAAGGTCACTAGATGCGTTCAAATCTTGCTAATTCGCCTTTTCTCTGCATCGCATTTCACAGTGTAGAGTGTTTTCAAATATATTGGCTCCCTCATTAAATCCTCACACTGACTAGGGGCCGCCTCGTTTCACTGATGAGGATGGGGCTCAGTGGGTGGGATTAACTGAGTTACCCAAAGGGATGTGCATCACAGAACAGGACGCACACGAGCCCGGGGAGTCTGACTCGGCCGCCCTTGGGCAACGTCTGGCCCTTGAACCTCTCATACGACCCTCCTTGGCTGTACATGCCTTCATCTGTTCCTTGTCTCACACACTCTCAAATTCTTACCTTGACTCCTGCCTGCGGCTCATATTCCTGTCCTTGCCCCCCACTCCCGTCCTTGGGGTACATTTGTTTTTGTTGATCCAGACAATCCTCAGCTCAGAACCCGAGGTTTACTCCGGTTACGCACATAAAGCAAAAGGGTCTTTCTGCCACATCTCCGAACGGGAAAATCAATTCAACAAATATTTATTGAGCACTTACTCTGTGCAAGGCATGATCTGTATATTAAAAAGAAAAATGGTATGGCCTTGGGGTAGTGGAAAAAATAAAAACATGGTTCAACCAACTTGTAAATGTCTGGGACAGTACAGGGAACAAGGGAGGCTCCACAAAGTGCTTTTCCAATCAGATTAATATCTCTATTTATTCCAGAATAGGAATAATGACATCTCGAAGGATATGTCATCCCTTTGGATGGCACTATGACTTCCGTTCCAGAAGCCATACAAGGAGCTACATCAGGGAGTGGTCTTTGCCTGGGGAAGGAGCTGGGGTCAGAAAGTGAGCGGCCAGAGGCAGCGGGGCACGCACACCGGGAATGGAGTTACAGCGAAGTGGCTTCTAGGGTTGAAGCGAGATTAGCAGGGAATGTTGTGCTGTGGCTTCTCCTTAGCTACTTTTCCAGGATCCCTTCTTCTTTCCACTTTTAGTACCCAGTTTGGATCCATGTGCATCTTATATGTGCTTTTTTCCTCACAGAGGATCATTATCCATAACCTTCTTGGCACATGAAACTAAGAGATTAATTCAAGGCTTCTAGAAATGTATTTGACTGATAGAAATTGGAGGTACAAAAGAAAGAAAGCAGACAGTGACTAAGGCCCCTGGAGAATATCCCCTTGGCAGTTAGGCTAAAAAAAATCTGCCTTCTGGGGCATCACGTGGAATCACAGAAATACAGGGACCCTTAGGGCATGTGACACTCAAGTCCCTGACACCACTTCCAGCAGAAGGCACCCAGCCTCAGCCCAAACACCTGTCCTGGCCATCACCACCCATGCTGGCCAACCAGCGAATCTTCGGGCAGCTCTGCTTATGCAAGCTCCCTCTTAAAGCTCACATCCCCTATCACTTCCACTCTGTGATCACAACTTCTGCCCTGCGAGGCCATAACAAACAAGCATAATTCTTCGAATTTTCAGTGTCTAGGACTCTAATGCAAGATTAAGTGCTCCTAGCACATAGGGACCAAATTAAACATTTGAGATCCTTTCAAAATCATGAAAGAAATACAGCTCACTATAGAAAATTCCAAGCACACAGTAAAAACATTCAGGTCTTCCTGCACCCCTTCCCTGGGGACACCCACTATGAAGAGTTTTGTAGGATAGGTATGCTTCCAGATCTTTTACTATGCATTTCTATTAATCAAGGGTGTGATTTGGTCCAATTTCCACTTCCGAAAAGCTCTCTCTGTAAGTAAGATCGTCTAGACAATCTTATTTACAAAGCAGAAATAGAGACACAGATGTAGAGAACAAATGTATGGATACCAACGGGGAAAGGTGGGGGGCGGGATGAATTGGGAGATTGGGATTGACATATATACACTGTTGATACTATGTATAAAATAGATACCTAATGAGAACCTATTGTGTAGCTCAGGGAACTCTACTCAATGCTCTGTGGTGACCTAAAGGGACAGAAAGCCAAAAAAAGAGGGGACATATGTATACGTATAGCTGATCCACTTGCTGTACAGCAAAAACTAAGCAACTATACTCCAATAAAAATGTTTAAAATAAATAAATAAAAAGCAAAACTATTTAAAAAAACAAAAAAAAAAGGAATGAAAAACTCTCTCTGGCTGCAGGATGGAGAATGGACTCCTGGAGGAGCCCCCAGTGAAAACAGGAAGTCCACTTAGACAAGGTGAAAAATAATGGCCTCCTGGACAAATAAATATGGCAGCCAAGGAGATGGAGCCAAGTGGGTAGATCCAATGTATTTCGGGCAGTAGAACCAGTAAATAATCGTTAACTGACTCACTGAACCAATGTCTGAGGTGACCTTCCTTTACTGTGCTCCTCTTTTGTCCACCTTCTCCCTGGCAACAGTCAGAAAACCAGAGACCTTTAAAAATAGACCCGCGCTTCCCCTCATCTGTCGTCAAAACCCAATCCCTGGAGAGCGGAGCAAACAGCAGCACAGGGAACCGCCACCGCTAGACACGGAGGAGACTTTTCCTTCTAAATCCCTATTTTTATAAACACTGAGCGCTTACTAGAAAGTGACCCTCCAACATTCATGTATATTTAGCTCATGATGGTTTCCAACCCAACGGTGGAATTCAAAGAGGCCGGATATTTTGGAAAATAACCAACTTGCACTACCTTTTGAATTACCCCCAGGGTTTTCCCTGGCGTGTGAGCTTATTTGCAGATTTCTTTTCTCTTCCCACTTGTTTTTAAGTTGCTGAGTCATCCCTATACATAGCTAGGGAAGAGGCTGGCTTTGCCATGAAAATAGCTGCTTAGAGAAACAGAGCAATTTGGAATAAGCAAGAATAGCTCTTTGTGGTAACGTGAGTGTCTCATTTTCGATACTGATCTCCGTGCCCTCTCGAGTGTGGTTTTCTGGAATCCCATGTGGAGGCAGGTGATGGCACCACCCTTGTTGATTTCCTGGTCCACACAATACTTGGTGGCACTCTGGTCACATATGTTTAGAATGCTGAAATAAGCCCAGGGAGCAGATTTATTTTCACGTGTGGTCATAAAACCTGTAGATACCACATTCATCATGCCCCACAGATGTCTTAGAATGTATTTCAGACACTACAGAACATCTCATTTTTGTCTATGAAATGTGATTCTTACCACCAGGTGCTGCCCTAATTCCCTCCCTTTTGCTTTAATGTTTACTGCCCAGGTGACTTTAGGAAATTCGTGCCATTACTTGAGAACAGCGTTCTTCAACCAGGCCACCCCTCAGACCTATGAATCCTGGGGAGAAGGCTGCCTGGTGTGTGCCCTTGAAGTCCTGCTGCATTTGAGCCACCTGCACTTGCATGCTACTGGGACACAGGGAGCAAGTGAGTGCTCAGAACGCAAGTGTTAGAAACCTCAGGCAACCGCAAGTGTATGCCTAGAAACCGCAGCCAGGACCTTGAGGAGGTGCTCCACTGGTCCACATCTCTCACTTGGAAATACTTTGTCCATCATGTGAGGGAGAAAAGGACGATACCACCCGCCAAAACAAGTCAATAATAAATAGATGAATCTCAAAATAATTATGCTGAGTAAAAGAAGCCAGACAAAAAAGCAAGTGCATACAGTAGGATTCCATCCATAAAAATTCTAGAAAATGCAAGCTAATTTATAGTGACAGAAAGCAGATCCGTGTTTGCTGGGGGACAAGGAGGGAGGAGGAGGGGTGGACTATAAAAGAGCACAAGGGAACTTTGCGACGTGGTGGATATGTTCATTATCTTGATTGTGGTGATTGTTTCACGGGCATATACATACGTCAAAACCCATCAAACTGTACACTTTAAGTACATGCAGATTATTGTATGTCAGTTATACTTCAAAAAATTGAAGGAAAAACAAAAGACTACTCAAAAGAATGAGATTGGGAGTATTATTCGTGAGCCATAGGAAGAACATTAGACTACAGTAACAGTTCTTCTGCAACACCACACCAGGCCCACGCTAAGCCTTCACAGGCATTATCTCATTTAATCCTCACAACAGACCTAGGAGGAAAGGGAGGTGTAGAAACAATGAGTAGTTTGCTCAAAATCCCTCAGTGAGTGAGTGATAAACCTGGGATTGGACCCACATCAGAACAATCCCACAGGCCAAGCTCCAAAGTCCAAAGAAGTATTTAGTCCTGGCTCTGCCACTAAACAGCCACAGAACTGAGTTGAGATCGTCCCCAGCAAATATCCTTTTGGGGGCTTGAACATCCTCCAAGCAATATTTCTTTATAATAAGATTTTCTTTGGGGGGAGGTCACCAAATTGTCCTCTAAATTAGTCAAAGCCTATAGGTCTTACATAAAGAACTAGCTGATGCCATTTCATTGTAACATGGCAATATGAATGTAGAAGACACTGTGCTTGAAATGTAAAAGTGCGTCTTACTTGCAGCGCTATGCTTTTAAAGGGTGGTGATTACTTGTGCCTGGGCAGCCCAGCCACTCAGTGGGAGCCCCTGCGCGGCACGTTTCCGGGGCAACTGAGGTGACAGGCCATCTGTCGGTGGACACTGCTGACGCTGGCCTTCTAAGCTCCACAGACAGAAGGGCTGCTCCTCTCCTCACCAGAGGAGAAAGTACCAGAATCTTAGAGCCCTTCGGCCCTTCTCCACACCCCCGTGCTCCAGCCTGCTGGAGAAAGGATTTGAAAGTTTTCTTCCTGTCTTATCGGACCTTGGGCCTATTTTGCCCACCCCTCATAAGCCTTCCATGTCCTCCAAGTCTCAGCTTTCCCCCTTTATTGGGAAAAGAACCTGCTGCTTGGGCTTCCCTGGTGGTGCAGTGGTTGAGAGTCCGCCTGCCGATGCAGGGGACACGGGTTCGTGCCCCGGTCCGGGAAGATCCCACGTGCCGCGGAGCGGCTGGGCCCATGAGCCATGGCCGCTGAGCCTGCGCGCCCGGAGCCTGTGCTCCGCAACGGGAGAGGCCACAAGAGTGAGAGGCCCGCGTACCGCAAAAAAAAAAAAAAAGAACCTGCTGCTAATTTCCCCTTGAAACTAAAAAGCTATCCCTTCATCAGACTAATGCCGTGACCTTGAGCGAGTCACTTCAGTCTTTTCTGAACCAGTGTCTTCGAATGTAATAAAAATAACAACTAATCAGTTAAATGACCTTGGGCAAATCATCTAACCTCTCTGTGCCTTAGTTTCCTCATTTGTAAAATGGGAATAATAATACTTGTATGTCATATGGTTAGACGTGTGATTGTTGTAAAGATTAAGTGAAATAATGTGAGCGCTCAGAACAGAGCCTGATACATACGTAATCCATAACTGTTAGCGGTGGTTGAATTATTGTTGCTTGCCTTGCTATTTACAAGAGCTTTTGGTGTTGATTTTACACGCATTTTATAGAAGAGGGACCCCAATGTCCAGGAAAGTTAGTGAGTGGGTACAGTTAGAACTTGAGCCCGGAATTGCCTACATAGTGAGAAAGCTTCCTCCTGTTCTAGCACTGGGCGGTTTTTCTTCTTTTTGACATCAGCAATGTTAACTTTGCAATATCCTTCCTAAACGGTCCGCCAAATCACTAACAATTCTTGGATTGTATGGGAGAAGAATGGGATGGAGGAAGAGGGGAGGGGGCTGGAGGGACCCCTCCACCCCCCTACTCCCCTGCCCCCTGTTGGCAAGTCAGCTAAGCCTGGGGAGCTTCCCTAATTAGCAGTCTGCTTCTGCTCACCTGGGGCCCACTGCCTCCTGTAAGGGGGATTAATTTTTACTTCTAAAAGTTATCTCCTGCTAGCGAGTCTCTAAACTTTTTCTGACATGAACTCTGAAGTTATTTGGAATTGGAGTTAAAGCATGTCCAGTAATCTTGAATCAACAGTAATCCTGAAGGACACTCAGACACTTGATTTAGAGGGCATTTTCGTGAGCCAGACTAAAAATCCGGGGTAGTGATGCCAAAACTATAACTTCTGATTCTTCTTTGTTTACTGCTGCAAAATCCCAAACCTTATCTGGCAATTCAGTGGTCTAGTTAAGAGGAACATTTTTCAGGGACAAAAACGTTGAGCTGAGTTGGCCTTCAAAATCGAAAGAAAAAAAAATAGCTAGTGTCTGCTCGTTGTCAATGCTTTAATGCTCAGGGTTCTGGCTTCTTGGTGCAAGAATCAGAAAGCCATTTGGGCCAATTTAATTAAAACAGTAATGGAAAGAGCAAGGAATATCTAAAACCTACAAGTTTATAGACTCGTAGCCATAATCTTTTTCTTAAAGCGGACCCCCAAGTTGTAAGAGCGTCATGCTCCACTTAAGCTGGACCCATGCCTGTGATCCCCAGCTCCCTGCAGGCTGGCCACCCACCTGCGTGCAGTGGCTGCCACGTCATTCAGCACAAGCTCCAGCTTTGCTGCCTAGAGTCCACCAGCTTCGGCTCAAGTCCTTGATAGAAAGGACTCAACCATCTCACCAATTGTTGGCCAACCAATGCCTTGACTCTCCACCATCCAACCACCTGGAAGAGTGGGAGTCCTTTAGTATAAAAATAGGCCCATCCCTTTAGCATAGCCTAGGAGTGAGGGTGGTTCCCAGACTGGAATAAGTACAGAGGGAAGAAAGACAGAACGATCCTGAACAAAATGACCAAGTTCACAAATTCCTCCTCCTCCTCTTCTTCATCTTCCTTTCTCTTTCATTCCCTTGGTGGTACCAGTATGGCTGGGGGCTGAGAGGCAGCAGGGCCAAAGAGGTGATGAAAGGCCCTGGACCCAGGAAGTTGCCGTGGGCTGAGATGGTGGTGACAGGGCTGGAAACTCCGCAGGGTACAGAAAGGGGAGTGAGTGAAAAAGTAAGTATTTTGGGGCTAATTGGAGCCAAGTTTTTCACTGTGGGAGAAGGAATTTACAAATATGGAAGAGGGAAAGATTAGAAAGAATCCTGAGGTGACAGACTGTAGCTGGAAGTGTTGATGTAAACTTGTGGTTAGATAGATAGATTGATAGACAGATAGATAGATGATAGATGATTAGATAGATGGATAGATGGATATAGATGATAGATGGACAGATAGATGACTAGATAGATAGATAGGTGATAGATGATTAGATAGATGGATAGATAGATATAGATGACAGATAGATAGATAGTTAGATGGACAGAAATAGACAGACAAGTAAACCAGAAGAGGTAACTCTTCTTTACCACAAGATGTCCACAAACAAAAGTAGAAGGAATGATGGAAATCAATTTTCACTGTTCGGCAACCATCTTAGAGGTCGTTGGTACAGGCATGCAGAGATGCTAAGTCTGGGTAGAGGTTTGATGGGGAATAAGATCTAGCACAGACTTAGACTATCTCTCCACAAAATACTTGTCAACCACAAAGGGGAACTGGTGAGCTTACAGTAGAGAAGTCTGGCAGACACCTCTTGACCAGATGACAGAGGGTCTATCCCACTGGGGTGAAAGGTTGACATCGTGAGCCTCTGATGAGATGCACTGAGAAGACCTCAGCCTTGTTTCCGTGGTTTTCCTGTCAAAATGCATGGCTTGAGTCTACACGTGAAGAAGCGTTGGAAAAACCCAGTGAGAGATCTGTACCCTTTTTAAACTGCCAAGGTCAAGAAAGATAGGGAAAGACTGAGGAACTGATCCGTATTGAATGGAAATAAAGGAACGTGACAGCCAAAAGCAACATGAACTTTTGGACTGGTCTTGAACCAGAAAAGAAAAAGAAACAGTGTTGGGACATTTGGCAAATTCTGAGTGAGATCTGTGAATTGGATGGTCCTATTGTAGCAAAATGTCATCTCCTGATTTGGAGGATTTGTGGTTGTTACCTAAGATAGTGTCATTGATTTGGGGAAGTTACACACTGAAGTATTTAGGGGTGTGAGGGATCACGTCTGCAACTTGTTCTCAAATACTTCAGAAAAAGAATAATGATAATGGGTAGATACACACACACAGAGAGAGAGAGAGAGAGAGAAGAATGGAGGAAATGAAGTAACATGTTAACAAATGGAGAATCGGGGTGAGGGGGTGATGGGAATTCTTGGTACTCTTCTTGCAATGTCCTTGTTCGTTTGAACGTACTTCAGAATCAATTATAAAAATCTGTTTCTTAAATAACCAAGCCCTGCAATTGCTATCCATGGCCCCCAAACCTTTGATAAAGGGAAGGGAGATCTTCACTGTGATGAGCAGAGCCTCTTAAAAAGGTCTAGCCATTATCCTCTCCAGTGAAGCAAGTCCAGACCCCTCTTCTGCTGACCAGTGCAAAATGCCAAAGCAAAATAAAATAAATTTAAAAATCTCTCACAAGAGTAAATAGGAAACCGGTCCTGCTTTGGGAAGACACTATGAACTGACCCTTAGTTTACAATCTCAAAAGCAAACAACTGATCTATGGCAGAAATAGAAAGCGTTCAAAGTTTTCAAAACAAGTGCTTCTGGAAGATAGTTGGAGCTGTCTGGTGCCAAGACAAGAGCACAGTCCTAAATATTCTCATCTACTTTTGTCATATTATAAATATTGACACCTAAGGAAATTGCATGGCAGAGTCAGACCCGTGTGGGTTCAAATTCAGACTCCTCTGCTTTCTAGCTGTGTGTCTTCAGGCAAGTTACTCAACCCTTCTGAACCTTAATCTCTGCACCTATTGGGTGTGGGTAACAACAGCTCCTTCTTCTGGTTGTGGTGAGGCTTGATGAGATATCATATGCAAAGCATCCTGCATTTGGGGGACCCTCAATAAATACCTGTTTCCTTGTTTTCTGTGAAACACATGGGAAACCTTCACGACCCACCCAGATCCCTGGGCCATACTTTAAGAACCATCTCAACAGACAATGAGGCACTTGGCCAGCTTCATTTGTGTCTTGCCAAGCCCAGGACTCCTGTAGTCTGTGATTTCTTGCCTTCTCCCTAATGACATTTTTCCTGCCTGTCTTTATTTTGACCAGACATCCCTTTCATCTCATGGCCCCAAGTCCAGACAACACTTCTGACATGGCCAAATTTATTCTTTTCCCTTGAAAACATTTCCCTTCACTCCTCATGGCTTATAAGCTAGGGAAAGCAAGTGGAAAAATGTTCGTCTGTCTTAGCCTGTCTGCAAAGAGGAGAAACACGGTAAGAAACTGGACTGAGATGAATTTTTCCAAGGGCTGAACTTAATAGCAAAAAGCCAAATAAATCTCAAGGAGCGTATACACAAGACACAGGGGCACTGCTTTTGAGTCCTTGTCTCTGAGAAGCTGGTTTATCCTGAGAAGAACATGCCGTCTTTTAAAAGCCAGCCTGATGTCAGGGTCAGCAATTGTTCTTGGTCTTTCCTCCTGTCACTTCTCACACACTCTGCAGTAGGGGTCTTCACCCAGAAGCCGCTGTTTCAGGACAAGCCTCATAAGCATCTCCTACCTAATCCTTTACCATCACGTCCGTTGGGTGGGAAGGGAGGAGAGAAGGATGGACCCGCTGGGCTTTCAGGCTCTTACATTAATTGCTTCAAACCAAGGCAGGACAAAAAGGAAGAAGCAGAGGAGATAAATGGCCTAGAGATGCTCTGATTCTATTCAGCTCCAACTTCCTGTCCTGAAGCCAGCAAGCCTGTTCCAAACATGCGTCTTACGGAGCATCACAACACGAGAGATGTTCCTCTAGTTTTCCTCCAGAAAACAGAACTATGAAATAGTACTGCTTTGAAAAAAAAAAGCTTTCTTCCCCTTTTTTCTTCTTACCAAAGAAATACATAGTCATACTAGAAATTTTAGCAAATACAGTTAGGCCAAAAATAGGGGGGTGGGGAAAGAAAAATCGTCTACAATCCTTCTGATATATACATTTTTCCTTTCTCCAAAAATAGAATGGTCTCTGCAGTTTTCACTTAACAGAGAACTACAAAGCATCATCCCTTGCCATTAAGAAACCTTCCAAGCTCTTCTTTGTGATGGTTGTATTGTGTTCCTTAGGACCACAGTTTATTTAACTAAATCTCTAATGGTGAATATTTAGGTTGGTCCCCACATTTTACTATTTTGATAATGCTGTCAGGGAAATTTTACTGTGCAGTCTTCACAGGTAGCCATGATTATTTCCTTAGAATAAGTACCCACAGGTAAACAACAGTATGCACATTTTGGAGACTTTTGCCATGTATTGTCAGCTTTCCTGCCAGAGAACTTGTACCAATGAAATAACACATTCTTATTTTCAGGAGATCACAGCTGCCAGAGTTCTTCCATTATTTTCTTTACCCCATTGTGAAACTAACATGTGATTTACTTACACAATTTGGAAAGATGGGTTAGGTTTAGTAGCTTGTGGAGAATCGGAAAAAGAAAGAAGAGCATGCTTTAAGCATCTGTTCAAGAAAACCTGGGCTGTTGCTGGTGATACCCCTCCACCACTTAGCGACCTCAAAAGCCAGGATTTAGAAAATGAATCTTTTCTTTTTTCTTTCTTATTGTAAAAGTTATACAAGGTCAATCTAAAAGATTTGAAAATGAAAGAAAATCATTAAACATCCTCCAAATGTCCACAACCCAAAGGTTAGCACTATGAACATTTTGGCAGATTTCCTTTCAGTCTTTTTTCTTTACATATATGTTTTGTTTGTGTAAATGAATAATATATTCCATTTTGTAGTCTGGTTTGTCTTCCTTTGTCCAAGGGCTTTCATGACCTTCCCCTGCCTTGCTTATCTCTAATGCCTTTGGGGGAACGGGCAAAGTGGTGTCCCAGGCAAGGGGAGTGCATTCTCAGTCTGGCCTGCAGGAGGAAAGCCACGCATCTCTCCAAGCATTTGACCTCTGTCTCCAGACTTTTAAGCACTCCTAACTGGACCTGTCTCTACAACAATCCATAAGCCATTAGCTGGGGCTATATTAAATCCAGAAGGGCTCATCCCTAAGACCTCAGCTTTTATTCAGGGTCGATATAATAAACGACCATCTGAAGGATGTTTCTGCTTCTTCTGCAGAAGTCTTTGGAGGAAGTGTCTATTATGTGCCTCACTGTCCTTATATTGAGATTCTCATGATAAATTTGTGCTTACATTGAATGTCAGGGAAAAGTTTGCCTCTCCTGACAAATGGCTATGCTTCCTTTTATCCAATAACTCATCACATTTCCCCGTTCTCTTTAGTTCAGTTTAATGCACAATTGCAGTAACTCTCTTCTGCTGGGTTTCTGGTTTAATCATTTCCTCCCTTCATCCATATGACTTTGGAGAATTCATCTTTAATTTCACTGTCCTGGGGCCTCTATTTTTAAGTGTCAATCATCTCAAATTTGTTTGGACGTTAGCAGCAACACAAATCGTAAATAGTAACTGACAATCTTGACCCCTAGGCCATGTCTTTAAAGTCATAGGTGCCTTCGTAATTAATAATTCCTTTCATTAATTCCGAGTTCCTTCCTGGTATTTCAAGGCAACTGTGCCCAGAGAGCTATTGTAAGATGCAGCTGAGGGCTCCCCTGGTGGCACAGTGGTTGGGAGTCCGCCTCCCCTGCCCTGCAGGGGTCACGGGTTCGTGCCCCGGTCCGGGAGGATCCCACGTGCCGTGGAGCGGCTGGGCCCGTGAGCCATGGCCGCTGAGCCTGCGCGTCTGGAGCCTGTGCTCCGCAACGGGAGAGGCCACAACAGTGAGAGGTCGGCGTACCGCAAAAAAAAAAAAAAAAAAAAGATGCAGTTGAAGATATTAGGCCTGATTGAGAAGAATGGGATTTTTTAGGAATGAATTGCTATATGCTGGTGTCACTTAGTCCTTTTCCTATATAACTAAAGTCCTGGTAAGCCTCTCTGATCGAACACGGCCTCTTACTGATATAACAGTAGGTTATTTCCCGGCAAGGATGATAACCACGCCACTTCCATGCCGGCCCACTTGGCAACTGATGCAGTGGAATGGAGAGAGGGGCTTCTTGGCAGTGCCCACGGACCCATGAGAGGGGGTGTTCGCTACCTGAGAGGCTTACTCCTTGCAGTGGAGACCAAAGGTAGGCTCTGCTTCTGGTTGAGAACACTTCATCTATCTTTTATCGATTTCCTGGGAGCAAGGAGAAGAGAAGTTCCCTCCATTCACATCTTTACCCCCCGCACCCCCATCCATCCCTCCACACTGATGACCCACCCCAGGTCCCTCTCAGAGAGGGAGGCTGAGATCAGCCCAGGAAAGTCCCCAGAGGTCACCACCCAGCTGTCTCTCGGCAGAGACGTGTGTTATCACTGCCTTTCGGCAGGTCTGGGCGGGTGACAGCCTCGCAGTCTTCTGTCTTTCGGAGCTGCCCTGTGCCCCTCTCACCTCTCCTCTGAGGGCTGTAAACTGGTTCACAAATCCTGCAATTCCTTTAGCTCATGCTCCGCTGAGTTTCCTAGGTGATTTTCTGGTTTATTTCCCGTTGCCTGGTTGCTAAGATTCCTTGTAAATTGCATTGCCCTCTGCTTGGCTCTGCTCTGCCATCCGTCCAGGCTCGCGATGCGGAAGCTCTTGTCCCGGCATTTGCCATGTACCAGTCATGAATCGATCTAAAGCAACGGCTCTGCTGCAGGCAGTTCCCCCACCTGCACGGCAAGGAGGCTGCACAGCAAGGGGGCGGCACAGCGGGGAAAACCCCAAGGGCACAGAGCTAATTTATGCCACCAGGCAGAACGCATCTTTCATGTCTGTCTCACTCCGGAGGAGAAATCAATATACTGAGGTAGTGGGACTGCTCAGCGCTCTTGAAATGTTTCTTGACACCACCCCCATCACACCCTGGGGACTGCAGGTGACTGAAAGACAGACAGACGGCCCTCCTCTAGCTCTACAAAGACAGAGAAGATGTGAATGGGAAGAGGTGAAAAGTGCAGGCTCTAATCAGAAGATCTAGGTTCAAATGCAAACTCTGCCACTTCCTGGCTGTGTGACCTTGGAGAATTTCCTTAAGCTCTCTGTGCTTTAATTGCTTTTCTATAAAATAGGAATAACAAGCGCACCTACTACATTGGATCGTCGTGAGGTTTAAATGAGATATTTGTAAAGCATAGTTCCTGGCAAAAAGTAAGTGCTCAATAAATGCTAACTATTATTACTATTATCATCATCAACATCATCATCCCGGAGCAGCCTGCCTGCAGCCAGTGAACACTGCACCGTCCGCAGCCCTTTGCCCGGCCGATCCGTCCCGTGCAGCAGCCCTGTTATTCTGACCACACCTTTGGCTTGGTGTTTCTTGTTAGTTCCCTCCCTTGTCTGTCTTCCTCTCCAGTTCCCTCTGGTTAACATGGTGGCTTTATATTTTCTTGCACCCTTTAACTGGGAGAGACAAGCCACTCATCATAATGAAAAGAGGGGCCCAGGCTTTCTCAGCAGCCACCAGTGGCCAATGTGCTGATGGAAGTATCATTCCATGTTGACCTTCCTCTTAGCTATCTTTGCAAAAGAGCGTTGCAGACCTTGGGGGCTTAGAAGCCTCTACTTTTGCAGAGCCCTTCATGGAAACTCAGAGGTAGAAGGAACCTTAGTGGTCATTGAATCCAAACTCCTACCATGCCTGGGAATGCTTTTCCAGCAACCATTAGTCAATGGAGACTGCAGATCTACAGAGGAAAAGCCTGTTCCGTTGATGGGAGGGCAGGTCAAGATGTTAGACAGTTATTTTTGAAGTTGAACTGAGATGTGTCCCTTTAGCATTCCTCACCCTGCACCTCTTGGGAAACACTGGAAAAGACCAGACCTTTTAAACACAGCAGGCTTTTCAGCCATTTGAATCTGCCTTCCCATCTTTCCTCAGCCTTCTCTTCTCCAGGCTAAATAGCCCATATTCGCTCAAACATTCCAGGCGTGGTTTCCTGCCTCTTCTCCATCCCGGTCGTTTCCCTTGAACCACACGCTGATGTATTAATATGCTCCTTAGAATGTAGAGCCCAGCCTGGGATGCCTTCTTCTACCTGTGGCCTGAGCAGCCCGGCAGCTCTCCCTGTCCCCCACCATCATGACGTTAGATTTGCTTCTGTAATCTAGCATTTGAATTGGCTTTTTCCAGTTGTAGCTTTGGCAGCTAAAGCCTCTCCAGAGCTTCCTCTCCGGGACTTGATGGTAAGCCATGACTCCCCTAACCTGTGCTTGCAACACTGTTTTTTTTTTTTTAATGTAAAAGTGGAGCTTTACATTTGTTCCTTGTGATCTTTGGCTCAGCATTTCTGTTTCCTCAACCAAGCCCGGATGCATGCGAAAAGGGGGTGGACTCAGCCACACCAAACACTTACGAGAAATATGAATCTTTACAGTGACCTTGGGCCGTTTGTTTCTCTTTCAGCAGCGTCTCTCATGACACTGTGTACACAGTAGGCACTCAGTAATAGCTGAATCGGAATCTAGCCTGCTGTGTCATCCCCCAAAGTGTAAGCTCACATATGTGCTGTGTGTGAAGGCGCTTTGAATATCCTCAGGAACTGTGCAGATACCAGTTATTTGAATATCGCTATTCTTACGGCTGCTAGAAGCTTATCGAAGGCAAGAGTCATAGGTTGTTTTTCTCCATCTCCATAGGAGCTGGAAGGATGTCTTTTATACAGTGGGCACTCCACGAAAGCTGTTGGTTGAACTGAATTGAAGGAGCTTGCCCAGCATCCCAGACACAGAAGTCCAAACGTGGGATAGAAGTTTCTGGCTAACACACCAGAAGTTTCTGGCTAGGGTGTGACAGGAGATGAGGGCACAGCACAAAAGGGGAAAGAAAGATGGGAGGTGGCAGCTATGCTGAACCTAAAAGGCATCATTTCCTGCGTGTCTACATTGCGTCAGCTACGCCTACATAACTAGCCACTCCACGGCTAAATGGCTTAAAGCAACAAGGATTTATTACTGCTCACGAGACCGCGGGTCAGCTGGGCAGATCTAAACCAGGCTTGGCTGACCTCGACTGGGCTCAGTCTTGCATCTGCAATCAGCTGGTGGGTCAGCTGGAGGCTCTTCACACACATGCTGGTGGTTGGCTGGCTGTAGGCTGAGGTGATGGGGTGACTGGGCCATGTGTCTCGCATCACCCGGAAAACCAGCTCATGCTTATTCACTCAGCCGCTTAACAGAGTTCCAAGAGAAAAAGCAGAAATGCACAAGGTGTCTTGAAGTGTTGGCTTATCACTTCCACTGCATTCCATTGGCCAAAGCCAGTCACAAGGCCAGCCCAGGTTTAAGGGATGGGGGAGGAAAAGCCTCCACCTCTTCATGTGAGGAGCTGAAAGTCACATTGCAAAAGGTGTGGATACAGAAGAGTATGAAGAATTGGGGACATTTAAATCATCAGTTTATCCCGTCCTCACTTCCTTCCCTGCTTCAGTCTATTCTTCCCTCCTTCCCTCCCTCCCTCCATCCATCCAATACACATTGACTAGACACCTACTACACGACAGGACCATGCCAGGTGTTGGAGGCGTGGCTGGAGAATGTATAGATCGGTGACATGAACCCTAGACTTTGGAAGAAAACCACCACCGAGGCAGATCAGGAGGAGGACTGGTAGCCACAGAGCTGCTTTTACAGGTGTGAATAACCTCTGTCTCGCGGTGGCCACAACAAGATGGTCCTCGGGCAGCTGATTTGTCCATGTGCATTTGCTTTTGCGACCAGGCTGAACCCACATGCCTGCCCAGGATTGCTGCTGCTGCTGCCAGAATCCGGAACAATTTACGAATTCAGCCTGTCACTGTGCACCCTGCCACGCCACGTGTCAATCCAGCCCCAGTGAGGACATAAACAACCTGATGGGCCCCTTGAGGACTCAAGAAGCCTGGCAGCTTTCATCGGCCACAGAACTCTCCCAGGGTGACTTGGGACAAGGCTGGGACCGCTGGGTCAGGTGCAGCCCAGGATAGAGAGCCCCGTGCAGAGCTGTTGGCAGGGCACTGTCATAGCTCAGTTTTATGAGCTCTTAGATCTCAATGTTTACTAAAATGATGGAGTCCGGCAGGAAGATTAAGCACCGCTGGGCCCTTTAAATCATCAGCACCCACCATCCTGGGGCTAGATTTGTTTTAGGCCCTGACATGATCTCTGTGTCCAAGACCGAGGGAAATGAGCAGTGGTTAAGAGCTTGGGTTCCTCGCCAAGTTCTGTCACTTACTAGCTGTGTGACCTTTAGCAGGTGACAGAACTTCTCTCTGCCTCAATTTCCTCTTCTGTAAATGGGGCTGTAAGCACTTGAAAGAGGATGCCTCTTGAGGTTCAAGCACACTGTTATAGAATCCAGTGACTCTGGGGGCTCGTGGTGGCTTCCAGTTCCAGGAAGAGCCCCTCCACTCCCAGCTCACCCTGCAATGACTTGGAACTACTGGAGGCCTGGGACTCAGGTTTCTGTAGGAGCCAGAGTCTTAACTCTTAATCAGCCAGAGTCAGAAGAGATGCCCTGCTCCATACTTAGACGACCCCGACTCTGGAATACTCTATAGTCACTCAGAATTGCCTTGGAGCCACTTCATGTGCTAACTTGCCAGGTAACTCTGGACAAGTCATTTAACCTCTCTGAGCCTCTACGAGGTACCATAATGCTCCCAGGGGCTTTGGTGGAACAAATAGTGCATCAGGGATGAAAATCCTTTAGCAATTGTGAATCTCTGTGTCATTTATTCATTTGTTCAACACACTTTTACTCAGCACCACGAACCAAGCACTCTGCCAGGCCCTGGAGAGAGAAAGATGAGTGAGTCTCATCCTAGCCAGACGCTCACAGCCACGTGGAGAAGCAGGCAGTCGACAAGCTCCTCACGGGCACAGGGTCTACAGGAGCCGAAGGAGAGGCAGCAGGTGCGCCTGCATGTCAGGGAGGCTTCACGGAGAAGGCAGGAGCAGTTAAAACATGGTGACCCGAAGGGGCCAGCCAGGCCAGAGACGCCTGGAGGCAAGCGTACCCCCAGTCAGAGCAGTAGGGCAGGTGACAGTGTGGCCTATGTGGCCATGATAGGCAACTGCAAGCTGTCTGGCTGGGACCTTATCAGCAGTGAGGAAGGAGGTCAGGATGGGAGAGGAGAGGGCAAGCTCGCGGAGGGCCTTGTGGGCCAGGCCGAGGGGGCTGGAGTCTAACCTGAAGGTCACAGGTGTCCATTAGCAGCCGTGGCAGCTGCTCTTGTGGGATCTAACCTGGGCTCACCAGGCGGGAGCAGCAGTGCTGCCGGCCAGGCCCTCCTGAGCGCTTACTCCGTGCAGGACGCTGTGCTACGGGCACACCTTCCCTGGCAAGTTCACCTAGAAGGTAGGGTGGCAATTATCTGCATTTTGCTCACGAAGCAACCTTGTATTTTGCCTGAGGCCATCCAGCGAATCAGAAGCAGCTCTGGCTCTGCCGAAATGCTTTACCTCCTCTCTGGCAGGCTGGATGAAATGCAGCCTCCTCCACTTTCCTGGGACCCCCAGGACAGGTCTCTGTCTCCTCGGGCCCCCAGCACGGGCTTCTGCATCTACACCTGCAGTTTCACACTCCCAGGCTGCCCATCTCCCTCACCGAGAGCAGGCACCTCCTGATCTGAATTTAACCTCCCCCCTAAGGCCTAGACTGGACCTGCCAGGAAACCCTGTCCCCGGAGAGCACACTTTGATATCTTCTTTATTAGACTCCTAGTGCAGGAGATTAAAACTGTGAGCTTGGGAGGAGATATGGGGATGTGTGTATATGCATAGGTGATTCACTTTGTTTCACAGCAGAAACTAACACACCATTGTAAAGCAATTATACTCCAATAAAGATGTTAAAAAAAACAAACAAACTGTGAGCTTGAAGCTTTTCAGGGCAGCAACTATTATTTACGGTAATACCATTTTAGAAGATCAAATATTTATAATAGAGTGGACTCCATCATGCTACCCGTTGTCTGAGCTTCTGGGGCTTCTGGAGCTGCATTATGAATGGGCCCAGTCACTAAAATGCTTTCAAAACCATTTGTGCTTCTGGTAGCTCCTCTGCGAGGGGCATGGTGTGGCCCAGTGTGAGAAATGCCACCAAGGGCCATGTAAGGCAGGATTCCGTCTGTACCAGTGACAATGGAGACGTGCACCCCTAAGCCTATCCCCCCTGCCTAGGGGAGATGCCCCTCCTTTGTTCAGATGCTGGGTTTCCCATCATGCCCCTTCCCATCATTACACCTGATGTTGTAATTAGCACCTTTCTTCCTGGATTCCCATCAGGGAGTTCAGTGTCTGCCTTCTGCACGGCTGTTTCCCCAGGGCCCAGCACAGGACCTGACACATGGCAGGGACTGAATACATTATAACTGAATGAACAGCATGCCCTAAACGCATAACTTTCTGTAAGAGCCAATTGTGAATCCATTGAAGAGGGATTTTCCTGAATCTTTTTTTTTTTTTTTTTTTAGCTGGTTTCTGTGTATGCTTTCTTGTAATCTACTCCAGGTTACAAAGGAATATTTTTTGTCCGCTTGATTTCAAGTCACGCTTTCTAAGTCAAAAGTGTATCACTTGCTTACTTGCTTTGTCTAAACCATCTTCTTCTTTCTCATCCTCATCTAATATTAATAAAACAAGAATTGTATTATTTGCACGGTCTAATTGTTCTGTTGATTTTTCTGTCCTTCGCAGTCCAAATCACTACCCCGTTGGTCTTCCAGAAACTTCCTGTTTGAACTGACTCTGACGTGGGCATGGCCAGTGACCAAGATACATGCCACACTCCCCTGTGGCTAGTCCACTTCTGGGTTCAGAAGGAGAGCAATGCTTTCTGGCAAGAGGTCAGTCAATGTCCAGGCTTCTTGGCCTTTACAGAATGTCTTCTTAACAATAACTGCTGGGCCTCCAGGTCCCTTTTCTGGGTTTTATCTGATAGCTCAGTAGAATACAACGCAGGTCAAGGAGACAATGGCCCTAATCCCAGGATATTCCCTTCTCTGGAGGGTGCTTCCTAAATCAAGGATGAGAGGTGGGGTGTGTGGACTGTGAGGTTGGGGACCAGTGCCCGTGATGTGGATTCTACACATACAGCATCTATCTGCATGCACTGGCTGGGAGAGACGAATCAAACTGTGGCCAGGAAGTCATGAGGCTATGTTTGGCTCATGAAATAATGAGACTGATTTTCTGTAGCTATGAAGGCCAAAAGAGGTCTTTGAGAGGGTTTTGTATCAATTCTATTAGACATGAAGTCTAATCAAATCCTCTTTGAAAAATTTAAATAACTTACATTTGTCAGTTTGCCCGTACCCGTATTCAGTTTCCACCTCCCAGAATGCTGATGGGTTAGTGACAAATGGCTTCTTTCAAACATCCTGCTTACTGTGTGTTCAATGATTTTACCCTTTATTATAGATCAGTTGTTCTCAGACTTGTCCCTGTGGCTGAGCACCTGGAAGTTATGGGGCTCTTTGCGGAACACCATGAAATACTGACACATTTAATCCCATTATGTGAGCCAGCAGCAATTTTACTAGCAGAAAATATGACTATATTAATGTGTGCAGTATAATATGTAACCACAAACACACGTGTCCTAGAAGAAAAGCTACCAAGCTGAGATTGGCTGTGTGTGTGATTTCTCTTTCATATCTGTTTGCTGCTGGTTCATTCATGCTGTTGTCTCCTGAGGCTGCCCAGCAGTTAAGGAGCAGTAGGTACCAAAGTTTTAAGAAAAAAATCAAGAACTGGGATGAGAATACTGAGCAGGGGTGAGCAGGAATCTGGGCCATGAAGGTCAGAAAACCCCTTCCAGATGCCCAGACATGGGGCTCTGTTCTCAGAAGTGTCCCAGCGACTTGGGCAGCCCCCAGCACTGTCCCAGAGCCCTACAGCTGCTGACACATCTGGTTGAAGTACTAGATTCCAGGGTGAGTCGGCTGCTGCTGAGCTGATACTGCTGCTAGTTTACGTTCTCAGCATCCTTAAGTCACCCGGGCAAATCTCTTCCTTGTGACCATGACAAGCTTCTCCACGCCTGAAAGGGTGGAGAAGCAGGAATCAACGGAAGTCACCACATGACCATCCATGTCACCCAGGAGAGGCCCTGTCCATTTAATAGAGGATATCTCACCCCTGGCCTAAGCTCGTGCTGCCTGAAGAAGAGCGTGAGAGGCTCTTGATCTCTATTCCCTTCTTTCCCTCGACCACCCTGCCTGGGCCCATTGCCTCTAAAGGCCCTACCTATTTGAGAGCCATGATCTTCGTGGGTTCCAGTCTTCAACCAATGTTTCCACCACTTCGTTCTGTACCCACTGTATCAGTTTCCTAGGGCTGCCATAACAAATTACCACACACTTGGGGTCTTAAAACAACAGAAATTTATTCTCTCACAGTTCTGGAGACGAGAATCCCAAAATCAGTATCCCTGGGTCAAAATCAAGGTTATCAGCAGGGCTGCACTCCCTCCAAAGGCTCTAGGGGAGAATCCTTGCCTCTTCCAGCTTCTGGTGGTTCCCAGTGTTCCACCAGAACACGTGTAACCAGGTTACATGATTGTGATATCTGGCCTTCTGGCTCTTATAAGGATTTAGGACCCACCCAGAAAATCAAGGATGATCCTTAATTTGCTCACATCTGCAAAGACTCTTTTTCCAAATAAGGTCACTTTCATAGGTTCTGGGGATTAAGACGTGGACATATCTTGGAGGGGGTGGGCCCATTCAACCCACACCCCCCAAGACAAGATCACCCTAGTGGGAAATCTCAAACCAGGCACGAGGCTAGTTCAATTAAATCCCTCCTGGATTTAAAGGGAATTTAAAGGGAATCCCTCCTGGATTCCCTTTCCTCCAATCTGTTTCTTCATCCTCCTCTTGCCCACAGGGTCTCGGCTAAACCGTATTGTCGTGTCTAGATCATGCCTGGACACGACAGTAGCCACTTCAGGGAAGCAACAGTCCTGCCAGCAGGCAAACCTAAGAGTTACACTTACCTTCATTCCCATCTCATCCTAAGACCAGCACACCTGACCTCTTAAAAGGAAGTAGCTTTTCCATACAGAGTGTGATTTATCCCCAAATGATAATTTTTTAATAATTAAAAATTTAAAGCTAGCTCCTAAAGATATGTTCTTTTGGGTATAAGGTTGACAATATGAAAGAAAAAATTTAGAATTGTTTATTTTCTACAATTAGGATCAGAGAGTGAGATTCTCACAAGTTTAATTAAAGCTGAGAATTTCTGGGGCCACTGGAAAGTCTTGTCCCCTCTGCCCCTGGAGAAATATTGTCCTTAAGATCATGACTATAATAAAGCAGGTGATACTTGAGAACAGAGTTCCACCTCTGGGTGATTCTTCCAGGTGCAGCAAAATGGAAAGACAAGCCCCCTACCAAGCCCAGCCGGCTGACCCGACCCCCGTCCCCAGAGGAATTCCGCTAGGCCCGGGAGTGAGGGTCCCCAACTTTACCCCATTAATCCCTTTCTGCTTTATCATTTCCGAAATGCTTATCATCTACCAGAGGATTATCATTGCATGTGCTGCTTGTCATCAGGCTGTTATGTGCTGTTATATATTCATTTGGGCCATTTGGATTTTCCGTCTCATTGTCTCTTGTCTGCAGTGCAGAATTGTAAAGAATCCTCTGCAACTGTTTCCAGTCCCAAGGCGTTTTTTCTCTCCTTTCAGAAGGTGAAACTGAACAGGAGTAAAGTAGCGAGGCTCCCTGTCCTGGATCTCCCCACGCACCCCACGGGCTCAGGGGTGGCCGCAGTGTTTGCAGAGGGTGCATCTACAGAGCGAAGCACAGAACAGGACCTCAGGGCATTTCGTAGACAGCCGGGAAGCAGGAAATTTTGACACCGCTACTTGGTGAAACTCAGCATCATTTCCTGGCCCCGAGTCATTAGGAAATTATCTGTTTCTTTTCATGTCTGTGTCTCACCAGACTGAACTCCCAAGGACAGAGATAATAATAGCACTGATAGCCACCATTTATTCAGCTCTTACCTATGTGCCATGCGCTGTTCTAAGAATGTAATGTCCCTAATCTCATCTAATCCTCCACTGCAGCTTGGTGAGCTGAGCGTTGCCACTGTCCTCAGTTTGGAGAGGAGGATGCAGATACACAGAGAGGTTAAATGACTGGCTCAGGGGCGGAGCTGGAATTTGAATGCAGTCCAACGTGCTCCAGAGCCTCTGTCTCTTATCCCTGGCACCAGCCGTGCTGCCAGCCACGCAGCAGGCCTTCCATACAGTGTGGTGAGAGGAGCGAGTGGGTGAGTGAATGAACGTCTGCTTCTGGCTTCCCGCTTTGCCCAGGCTCAGCCTGTACGAGCATCCCCCACCGCCCGGTCCCGCCCCATCAGCTCTGCCCAGCGGGGCGACTGCAGCCTGGCTCTTCCAACCACGTCCCTGATCTTTGCTGCAAAGACCTGGGCCTGGTGCCTTCTGTACTGCTATGAGGTACCAGTGTGAGCGTGCGATTCCGGAGAAGAAGAGTTGGTCATGACTTTGTCCCATGAAATGCCCAGAGGATGCAGGAAAAAGAAACCTAAACTCTCTGCTGACGCTGGTGGGTGTGGCACCACAGGTGGAAGGCAGATGACTCGGTTCACCACACCAGGGCTTTTCTCCCTTTCATGGTTACGCTTTTTTTCCCCAACCATCTACCCTTGGGTCTGGGTTGCGAGGAAAGAGGTGGAAAGTAGACGTGAGCAGAGCCCTGGTCCCCCGAGTGTCCCACTGAGAAGGACACGGTGCCCCTGGGTATTTCGTGGACTCAGAGCCTCGGAGAGCAGAGGGCTCCTAAGGGTGACCAAGGTGTAGAGGGACAAGGTGGGCTTTGGAGCCAGGCGGACCTGGCGCCCCCTCCTCGCTGGGTGGCCTTGGAAGAGCCTCTAAACTCCCTCATCTGTAAAAGCAGGACAGTAAGACCTACCTTCACCCTGTGGATTAATAAAACGTCAATACGTAAAGGGCCCACCCGGTTCTCTCCAAGCCTGGTTAGGAACTGGCTGTGTTTCCCCCTTTGGCCCTTCAGTGGGTGTGAAACAGCAGCATTATGCAGAGTGGTGGTGAGAGGCACAGGCCCTGGAGCGGGCATCCTGGCGTGGGTGTCAGCTCTGAAGCTCACTAGCTGGGTGACGGTACAGGTTTCCTCTGTGCCTCAGCGTTCCCAGCTATATATAAACGAGGAGTCAGTTGCCCTTCCTCACAGTTGATGTGAGGACTGAACAAGACAAAGGGGTCAATCAACGTTCCTGTAACCAGTAACCTCCCAGCAGAGTAAGCGGCAGTGCCTTTATTACGACCCCCCCACCTCCTCTTCACCAGGAGGTGGGAAGTACTGTCACCTGCAGGGCCAGAGTGAGAAGAACCCTCCTCCCTCCCCACTCCTCGCCCTGGGACACCTGACCAAGAAACCTCAGGAAACAATATGAAGCCCTTAGAACCCTGTGGCCTCCTAGAACATTCAGATCCCTGTCCCCCACCCCCAAAGAGATGCCCCAACAAAGATTCAGAAACTGAGGTCTGGGGCTCTGCACAGACACACCTGGGTGGGAATCGCAGCTCCATTACATGTAACCTTAAGCTAGTGACATAACCTCTCTGGGTCTCAGTTTCCTCATCTGTAAAATGGAGAGAATCTTAGGATCTCCTAAGGGAGATCGCATAGGGTTTTGAGGCTTAAATGAGATAATACATGTAACTCAATTAGAACAGACCTTGGCAAAGAGTGAGCGCTCAGCAAAGTTTAGCTATAACCCTTTCTACTGTACAACACTTTACAGTTTATGAAACTTTCTCACATACATTCTCTTCTTGACAATCCAATCATAATGGCAGACCCAGGGAAGGGGGGCCTTCAAATTCATCAAGCGCTAGACATGCCAAGGCAGGAATTATCCCTGTTTGATAGGAGAACCCCAGGCTCAGAAAGGTCACATGACAGTCCCAAGGCAGGGCCAAACCTGCATGACACCAAAGAGCATCCTTTTAATCACAGCGCCAGGGTATTTCCCCACCAAGGAAAAATGGCACCACACCCATGAAGGCATTTAATTTTGTTACAGCCCTAGGCATCTAGCTCAGTCCTTTGCATGCACTGGCTCTGCTGGGTAAGCAGCTCTGCTACGTGCCACCCCCAAGAAGAGGCCACTGTTACAAGGCCAGGGGTGGTGACATGCTGGAAACAGTTGCCCACCTACAGTTTCATCCTGCAAATAAATGCCTGGATTCTGGCCAGGGACGAGGTGACCTCAGTATAGATGAGAGCAGAGCCCTGTTGATAAACCCCCCAAGCTGGAGGCAGAGCGCCCCTCCTTGGTTGTTTTCCAGTATGTTCTCCTTATTAAAATGCAGGCTGTGTCAATCCCCTGTTGGAAATTGTGCTCTTGCATACGTTATGAAAGCCGTGACCATACTCATGTTCCCCAAACACTTGTTTCCAACCCAAGAGATCCCTTTAGCTAAAAGGCACAAAGGCTGAGTAATCCCTCAATTTCAAAAGACACACTTTTAAGAAAGCAGCCAAGTCTAAACCCGAGCATCTGCAGACACATCTTGTCCCCAAGAGCCAAGAGTGAGAAAGACCGATAGCCCCGACAGGTAGAACCTTCTAGTTTATTATAAAAGTCGAGAATGTGTTCATCAGCCTCCCAGCCCCACCATGGAGCTGCCCCAGGCCACCCACTAATGTGTTCCATGGGATATTCTGAGGATGTTCATAAATAATTTACCGGCGTCAAGAGAGCATGGGGGGAGGGTCTCCATTGCCAAATAAGTTTGGGAACCTCTGGACTAAAGAAAGTTAAACCAATGTCCTTCCTTCTCAAGCCTTTGAAAATGCTGATGTGGATGAGCTACAAGAGAAGGGTCCAGAACGCAATGCTCCCCAAACATGTTTGGAGACCATCACCCGAAGACTCCATTCAATACGGTGATGCCAGAATCGCCCCCTCCCCCTCCCCCACCTCATCCCCCTCCGGAGAACTCCAAACCTACCTAAGGAGACAAAAGACCTGTATGCAGAAAATTATAAGACACTGATGAATGAAATTAAAGATGATACAAACAGATGGAGAGATATACCATGTTCTTGGATTGGAAGAATCAACATTGTGAAAATGACTCTACTACCCAAAGCAATCTACAGATTCAACGCAATCCCTATCAAACTACCACTGGCATTTTTCATAGAAGTAGAACAAAAAATTTCACAATTTGTATGGAAACGCAAAAGACCCCGAATAGCCAAAGCAACCTTGAGAACGAAAAACAGAGCTGGAGGAATCAGGCTCCCTGACTTCAGACTATACTACAAAGCTACAGTAATCAAGACAGTATGGTACTGGCACAAAAACAGAAATATAGATCAATGGAACAGCATAGAAAGCCCAAAGATAAACCCACGCACATATGGTCACCTTATCTTTGATAAAGGAGGCAGGAATGTACAGTGGAGAAAGGACAGCCTCTTCAATAAGTGGTGCTGGGAAAACTGGACAGGTACATGTAAAAGTATGAGATTAGAACACTTCCTAACACCATACACAAAAATAAGCTCAAAATGGATTAAAGATCTAAATGTAAGGCTAGAAACTTCAGGCAGAGACCTGCCTTATTCATCTTTGCTTCCCCAAAGCACCAGGCCCAGCACCCCGTCGGGAGTAGCAGTAATAAAAGTTTGTTGAACTGAATAGAATTCTAAAGCCCCTTAATTCTAAAGCTGTTTGTCAGCAGCTTTTGAAGGACTCTGTCCTTGGAATTCTTGACACAGATTTTAATGTTCTCAAGTGTCCCTGGTTTCTTGGAACAGTTTCTACTTTTGCCTCAATTAAATACAGCTTAGATTCCTGCCCAGGATGTTACTGGTTTCTGAGCACTCCTCTCTGGGATACCAGACCCTTACCCTTAGAGGCAGGAGGAAGGCAATCAGCCCCACACAAGTTCAAGACCAAGCTCCTCCCTTCCGTGGTGTAAGGCCCTAGGCAAATCTCCATTTCTCATCTGAAACCTTGATTTCAGATGATTGATTACTTGATTACTTCTCAGGCTCAAGCAGAGGATTTAATGAGAGAATGGAAGTGACATACCTGGCACATGGCAGTCCCTTCCTCAATATTAATTCCCTTCCCTGTCACACTTCCAAAGTTACAGAAACAGGTTTAGCCTAAAGGCCGGGGAGGGTGCTTGCGGAGGGGAAAATGCAAACGTTTCACAATTATTACTGATGCCAAGGAAGAGCTTAGGAACTTCGACTCCACAAACAGCAAAGTTATGCACATCTCAGAACACACAACTCAGACCTAGATTCCCAGCCAAGGAAGCCCGGCTTACAAAAGCCCTCTACTTGAGGGGAGGCGTTTACACTTTGTCAGAATGCCTAGTACTCAGCCTGAGGTTTTAGCAAATAATTCATAACCCCCATCACCAAACTCGGCTTCCCGTTCAGAGCACTTCTGCTTATGCTGTGCAGTCCTCAGCTCACAGCCAGCAAAGGGTGATGGTGGGGGTGGGGGGCAAACCTGGCCCAGGGTCCCTACTCAGCCACTGAGTAACTCTGTGATTTGGGACGAGCTAATGTCTTTGAGCCTAAGTTTCCTCACCTATAAAATGAGAATCTTAATATCTACCTCCTGAAAATGTTATTACAAAGATTAAACGAACTAGAGCAAAATGAAAGGACTTTACACACTGCATAGTGTTCAGCCGATGCGGTCTTGGCCCTGCCCTGCTGACAAAGACGCGCGCGGAGAACCTCTGCTCTTCCCTGACCCTGCTGAGCGATTCTGAAAGGGAACTTCTCACCCATCCAACCTGGGCACGTGGAGCAACCTTCCCTTTCACATTCAATTCCACAAGTGCTACATGAACACCTACTGTGTGCAAGGTGCCTGGCCAGGCTTGGGGATGACCAGGACCCAGCCCCTGGCTCTCGGGAGCCCTGTTCCAAAGGCAGAGACAAGGCACATGCATTCTCCAGAGGACCACAGTGCCAGGGCAGAAGAAAAATGCCGAGGAAATAATTTTAAAAGAAAAAAAGTCTACATGCACAAAATCATTCTTTGAAATGACGTGTTGGGTTAGATATATAGTCATTAATTTACCTCTGTAATTTTTAAGTGTTTTAAAGCACAAAATTTTTTTCCAAATAAAATCTGTCCCAGAGCTCCAATGTATTACAATGACAACAAGAAGGACAAAGAGGCTGTGAAAAAGATAAAATCAGAGTTCCTGGGGTTGAATGAGAGGTCAGATGTCACCCCTTGGACACCCCTAAACCCAGATTGAGAAATCCCAGTCTATATGACAAGAAATCATGGAGCCATTACAAAGAAAATGATCCTATAATGAGGAAAAAAATCAAGAACAAGTGCCAGGTGCACCTTGGCTCCTACTGAGTGGCTACACATCTAGGTGTGAGTAGTAGGGTTTCAGGTTGATTTTAACAGTAATTAATTGTGTCTTCTCAGTGGGGACTCGCGTCCACTGTTTGGGGCGCGCAGTGGGAGTAGGAAGTAGGATTTCTCAGGTGGGACTGGAGGTTCTTCAGGGCAGGAACCAGCATTTGCAAGTAAAGGGACTAACTGAGCAGAGATCTGAGGACTGCTGAGTCTGGAGGGTTTAATGGAGCACAAAGTAGGAGGAGGGAAATTGGGAGGAATAAGAGGGAGGGAAGTGGAGTGTAGAAGTGCTCCCCCATCGCTGGTGTTTTCTTTGACTTCCAGGTAGCAGAGAGCTGTGCTGGGGGTTGGGAGGGCGTGGAGCAGTCTCTGTTCCCTGGTGGAAAGAGGGTCCAAGGGTTGCCCCCAACATGGTCCCTCGGAGAAGGAGCTCTCCCAGCTCCCCTCTCTGAAGCTGGATTTGAGCCCTCTGTCTCTCCTAGGAGCCAGGGCCCTGGACATCCTTGCCAAAGTCATTGGTGAACCCCTGGGAGCCCTGTAGCAGAGACTGGCTCAGGGGTGGCCATAAGAGGGCAGGAGAGGGCTGGTAATGGGCCTGCGTGCAGCCCCTCCTGGTGTGCTGGCCGGGTCTGCAGCTGGAGGCCCTGGGAACCTGCTCTGGCCTGCAGTCGGTATAGGTGGGGTGTGGGCAGGAGAGGGAGAAGGCAGGAGGAGCAAGGCTAACACTGCCCTCTGGGGACAAAGGCCATGACAAGAACTGGACAACGTCAGACAGACTGGGGCTGGATTCCCAGCTGAACCACTTCCTGGCTGTGTGAGATTGGATGAGTTAACTGACTTCTCTGTACCTCATTTCCTCTTTGGCAAATTGGGAGAGGTTAATAGCAAAGTTACGGAGGTGTTCACATGAAAGAAGGCGAGGGACAGCCTGTATTAATAATCCTAATACACTGGCAGTGGTTGTCCTACATATGTGTGCATAGACTGAGGGTTGACTGTGGTCAGGGCTGGAGTTTCTCTCGCCTTTACTGGAAGAAAGTCCCCTGGGGGCCGCTCGCCAACACCTGCAGCCTCCCCAGAGTCTTTCTCTGTGGCTGGACCACACTTCTCTCACCCTCTTTCTCTCTCTCCACCCCCATCACTTTCCCGGTCAACACCAGGAAATGACTTGCCCAACCCAACCCCCTGACTGCTAGGAACCTAGCCTCCAACCTGCTGGAATGTGCTACCAGGTGTGGGGTCCCCTCCAGCCTTAGGGCCCCATCTGTGACCTAAGAACCCTGCATGGGTCGCTTCCCCAGAATAAGTTCAGAGTCCAAGGAACGCACGCGTGCACGCACATACACACACACACACACACACACATACACACACACATATACACACAGGGTCTCCAAGCACAGACCCCAGAAGGAGGCCTCTCCAGGGAGTTGCCTGAAACAATCAAGACCCCAAACTTATCTTCCTCTACCCCTACCCTTCCCCACTCTGTCCCTTCAGGACTTTGCTCCTTAAAAACTACAGGGTTAGGGAGATGGGCACTGGATCCCCCTTCACTGACTCCCCCAGGGCATGGAGGTGAGGACCACCCTGCGTCACTCTCCTTTGGGTTCCCAGCCCCTAACAGAGGGTCTATCTCTCAGTTCACACTTGATATATATTTGTGGGCCAGAGGTCATCAGGTTATGCTCCTATTACCTTGTGACAACTGGGGGCGGCTAGCTTCCCTGAGTCTCACTCACACAGATGCACCAGCTGCTCAGGCCTCCTCCCCTGCCCTCACCCCAGATCATGCCAACAGGAGCAGCCAGCCCTGGGTCCTCTCTAGATCCTTACCATCAGGGGGTCATGGACCCCTTTGAGAATCTGACGAAAGCAATAGAACTTCTTCCCAGAAAAAGCCACCATTCTTTTCTACATGCCTTTTTAGAGAACTTAATGGATGTCCCCACCCTCCTGCCCCTGCAAAGGCCACTCATGAGCCCTCCTGGGCAAGATTCCCTGCACCAGCTCCTAGGATAGCTCCCCTCACACTGAAAATCAGATCAGGGCTAGAACTGACTCTGCAACCTTAAGCAATTTAGTTTGCCTCTGTGGGCCTCAGTTTCCTCATCTGTGAAATGGTGGTGAGGCTAACCACAGTACCAGGCTTATGAAGTTGTTTAAGGAGCAGATGTGCTCATGTGCAGATCAGAAGCACAATGGCTTATTCTTTGGGGGCAGCCTCCCTTCTAGGCTCTGAGGGGGGGTGCATAGCCCTTACCCTTGCAGAGCTATTGTTAGAGGTCCAAGCTTCTCATCTAGGACATTAAAAGAAGGACTATATCCTTGTCCCCAATTCCCTCTATCCCTTGAGCTCTCTATCTCTAGGAATGCCACAGTCCACCCAGGCTGGAAGCTTGGGCTCTTTTCTCCCCAGCCCCCCGTAGCCTCTCCATTACAGACGTGCCTGCTTTACCCCCTTAGATATCTCTTAATTCTGTCCTGCTCTCTCTCATTCTCTTGTCTGGATGACTCCAACCACCTGCTGTCCACAGCCTTGCCTCCCCAATCGATTCTCAAAAGAATATCAGAAGGTGTCCCTAAAACACCAATAGGATCATGTCAGTGCCTTACTTAGCACTCCTCAGTGGCTCCCCATCACCCTCAGAGTAAAAATCACACAGCTTACCCACGGCCCCTGAAGTCTGTCCCACCTCACCAGCCTCATCAGTCCACATTCCCTAAGGCCCTGAGGCTCATGAGTGCTTGCTGCTCTCTCTGGGCCCAGGACCTTTGCACATGCTGCTCTTCTTCCTAGTATGCTCGTCCCCAGCCTTCCTCATCTCCTCCCCACCTTCTCCAGCCAGCTCCTAGGTGTCCATCACCTCTCCACTTAAACCTCACATGTTCTGGGAAGCCCTCCTGTCCTCTCTCCCCAGGGCTCAATTAGGAGCTTCTGCCCTGTGCCCCCTCCGCTTCCTCTGTCCCCCTGCCAAAGTACCAACCACTCTCGTTTTAGTCACCCATCAGCCCACTCAGTCACAAGCTCCACAAGGGCAGGGACCAAGTCGGTACTGTGGCAGCCTCAACCCACGGCAGCACCTGGCTTGTGGTCGATGGATGTTCCTGAAGAGGGTGCTGAATGAATGCATGAACAAATGTACGCATGGGGTGAGAGAGATACACGGAACAGAAGCCATGGCCTTGGAGGGCTACTCTCCACCCTAGAGTGCTCAGGGACAGTGCAGTTGCCTGTCCCCTTGCCTGCTCTCTGTGGCACGTCCCTTGTCCTATAGAAAACCCCTATCCCAGCACCGAGCTGCAAAGAATCTTGGAATCCAATTAACTGATGTACCAAGAATATCCAGAGCTAACATCTAAGTACCCCAGGCATTGCGCTGAACTCTCCAGGGGGCACTCTACTTAATCCTCAGCAAAAGCTGTATGAGGCTACTGTCCCATTTCACGGATTAAGAAGCCAGGGCATGGAGGAGGTATTGGGTTTTGCAGGAACACGCAGCTGGCTCCCACAGCCTGGCTGTTGGATCTGAGAGCCCAATGCTTATCCCTCCATTCACTCCCTGTTCTTATCCGACCCTGTGTTTCAGATAAGGAAACTGAGAGCCAACCCCTCCGGGACCACACAGCGGATTTACAGAGATCTGGGATTTGCAGCTCAGACGTCCACACTCTGGGTCCAGGACTCTCACCTTCACCACCCTGCCCCCTATGGGCAGCCCCCAAGCCCAGAGGATGCCAGGAATTTCCTTCTACTAGCCTGCCACCTGGACACCTTGAGGTGCTCCCTGAAAGCTGTGCTCCTCTCCAGACCCTGCAAACACCACAGGCATGCGCATGCACACGAGGTCCCGCATGCCATCCCGGGTTCCTGCCCCCAAGACTGCCGCTGTCCTTGAGCTTCCACTCACGATGCAATGAGCTCAGTTCTTCAGGTGGCTTGATTGGGACTGTTTCACAGCCACCAGGATCTCATCCCAAACCCCTCTCCATCCAGTGGCCCTGTTTTGAGCTGCTTCCCCTCCCCCTGTCTTTGTGCGTGCCCCCTCCCCAGCTCCTGCCTGCACAGTCACTCCCGAGCATGGGCTAGAGGTTTGCCAACTAAACCCTGGGAGCCTGGGAAGGTGCCTGCAGGGGTGGGGGCAGAGAGGGACCCTGTGCCCCTCCTCCACTTCACTCAGGAGGCTCCGCTGTGGATCTGTTCACTTCTCTGTATGCTTTTGTTTAAACAAAGGATTCCTTCCGAATGTGAGAAAAAGCCTTCAAGCCCTCAGCAGGTTCTGTACTCCCTCCAAGCCTCCAGTCTTCACATTAGTGCCCAGTGAGGCAGATTCCATCCTCTCTCCCTTGTTGTCACCTTGCAGGTATTTATAGCATTACCCTGTCTACCAGAGAGCGTAATGGGCTTTTTAGGGTAAACCAATTAAACTCTCCTCCCATAAGTCATGTCTCCTGGATTGCTTCTGCTGCCCTTCTCTGAACTTGCTCTATCTTCATTATCTAGGCTCTTCACGATGGGGGAGGGCAGGGCCTGGGAGTTCACACATTGGTTACTGGAGAATGTCTGCCTCTCTTTCTAGCCTCGCCGGCATTTTTCTGCCCCAACTGCCACTTCTAATTCCCTGGTGGTGTGGACATGCTCCAGACCTGGGCAATGCTGTCAACCCCCTTGTAAACTGGGAAGCAGAATATACTCAAAGAGGGGTCATTGATCTTTCCCTCCTTTTTATCTTTGCTAGCTCCAATCCACAGCTATTCAGCACCTAAGCCTACAGCAAATGCACTGAGCTGGCACCACAAAGGGTGAAACGTGCAAAGATGATTGAGTTCTGGGATGTGCCCCAGGCCCCGCAGTCTGATGGAAGCTGCTGCAAAGCATTTCCCAATGGTTGGTTGTGATCCCAAGGGCTCATGAAGATACTGCAAGGGACCCACGAGCTTAAAGGTAATGATACTATGTTCCCCCTTATTTTTTTTATTTGACTTTTATTTTATTTATTTATTTTTTATACGGCAGGTTCTTATTAGTTATCTATCTTATACATATTAGTGTATACATGTCAATCTCAATCTCCAGTTCATCCCACCACCACCCCACCCCCCGTTTCCCCCCTTGGTGTCCATAACATTTGTTCTCTACATTTGTGTCTCTATTTCTGCCTTCCAAACTGGTTCTTCTGTACCAATTTTCTAGATTCCACATATATGAGTTAATATACGATAATTGTTTTTCTCTTTCTGACTTATTTCCCTCTGTATAACAGTCTCTAGGTCCAACCACATCTCTACAAATGACCCAATTTCATTCCTTTTCTTTTTAAAATAAATTTATTTTATTTATTTATTTTTGGCTGCGTTGGGTCTTCATTGCTGTGCGCGGGCTTTCTCTAATTGCTGCGAGCGGGGGCTACTCTCTGTTGCGGTGCGCGGGCTTCTCATTGCAGTGGCTTCTCTTGTTGCGGAACACAGGCTCTAGGCGCGTGGGCTTCAGTAGTTGTGGCACGCGGGCTCAGTAGTTGTGGTGCACGGGCTTAGTTGCTCCGCGGCATGTGGGATCTTCCCGGACCAGGGCTTGAACCCGTGTCCCCTGTATTGGCAGGCAGATTCTTAACCACTGCACCACCAGGGAAGCCCCAATTTCATTCCTTTTTATTTTTTAACATCTTTATTGGAGTATAATTGCTTTATAATGGTACGTTAGTTTCTGCTTTATAACAAAGTGAATCAGCTATACATATACATATATGCCCATATCTCCTCCCTCTTGCCTCTGCCTCCCACCGTCCTTATTCCACCCCTCTAGGCGGTCACAAAGCACTGAGCTGATCTCCCTGTGCTATGCGGCTGCTTCCCACTAGCTATCTATTTTACATTTGGTAGTATATGTAAGTACATGCCACTCTCTCACTTCGTTCCAGCTTATCCTTCCCCCTCCCCATGTCCTCAAGTCCATTCTCTACGTCTGTGTCTTTATTCCTGTCCTGCCCCTAGGTTCTTCATAACCTTTTTTTTTTTTTTTTAGATTCCATATATATGTATTAGCATATGGTATTTTTCTCTTTCTGACTTACTTCACTCTGTATGACAGACTCTAGGTCCATCCACCTCACTACAAATAACTCAATTTTGTTTCTTTTTATGGCTGAGTAATATTCCATTGTATATATGTACCACATCTTCTTTATCCATTCATCTGTCAATGCACACTTAGGTTGCTTCCACGTCCTGGCTATTGTAAATAGAGCTGCAATGAACATTCTGGTACATGACTCTTTTTGAATTTTGGTTTTCTCAGGGTATATGCCCAGTAGTGGGATTGCTGGGTCGTATGGTAGTTCTATTTGTAGTTTTTTAAGGAACGTCCATACTGTTCTCCATAGTGGCTGTATCAATTTACATTCCCACCAACAGTGCAAGAGGGTTCCCTTTTCTCCACACCCCCTCCAGCATTTGTTGTTTGTAGATTTTCTGATGATGCCCATTCTGACTGGTGTGAGGTGATACCTCATTGTAGTTTTGATTTGCATTTCTCTAATAATTAGTGATGTTGAGCAGTTTTCATGTGTTTGTTGGCCATCTGGATGTCTTCTTTGGAGAAATGTCTAGTTAGGTCTTCTGCCTATTTTTGGATTGGGTTGTTTGTTTTTTTAATATTGAGCTGCATGAGCTGTTTATATATTTTGGAGGTTAATCCTTTGTCCATTGAGTCGTTTGCAAATATTTTCTCCCATTCTGAGGGTTGTCTTTTGGTCTTGTTTATAGTTTCCTTTGTTGTGCAGAAGTTTTTAAGTTTTATTAAGTCCCATTTGTTTATTTTTGTTTTTATTTCCATTACTCTAGGAGGTGGGTCAAAAAAGATCTTGCTGTGATTTACATCAAAGAGTATTCTTCTTATGTTTTCCTCTAAGTGTTTTATAGTGTCCGGTCTTACATTTAGGTCTTTAATCCATTTTGAGTTTATTTTTGTGTATGGTGTTAGGGAGTGTTCTAATTTCATTCTTTTACATGTAGCTGTCCAGTTTTCCCAGCAACGCTTATTGAAGAGACTTCCTTTTCTCCATTGTATATCCTTGCCTCCTTTGTCATAGATTAATTGACCATAGTTTCCCCTTTCTTTTCTAAATCAATAAAATATTTACTTTTTAAGATGGGGTGGTGTGAGTGCTCTGAAGGCGTGCCATGAGTGGGCACCCACCTCAAGTCCACTGAGATCAGATAAGTCTGCCCATGCCTCAGTCTCCAGATCGTTGGCTCGTCACTCAGCCGATCGCTGAAAACCATCCTGGTGGTTTTCACTATCATGCAGTATTCAATTCTTTTTATGTTTAATCATACTCAGTTTAATTTACACCCAGTATGGACCATTGGTTTAAGACAAGAAGCATAAGGAACTCTGAGATGGAAATACCATATCAAGTTAATGAGGAACATAAAAAACAGAATAATTCTCAAAATTTTCCTAGGACTCCATAAACCAGTGCTAAAAAGGGAAAACACACTATGGCAATTATAGTCAATTTGGTTTTTTACTTATTAAGAATAAAGATGATCCACTTCTATAACGCGTTTTTGAAAAGCGCTTACAAATAGCACTTTCAAACTTTCTCTTCCATCTCAATAGCCAATGGAAGAAAACTCTTTACATTTAAAAAACTAGCTGATTTTTCAAAACACAAAAATTTCAGTAACTCCAAATAAGAGGTCCTAAGAACGGTTTTTTATACTGCAACTATGTTTACAACCTGCATTTTAAAATATATTTGGTCCCCAAATGAAACATATAATATATCAAATTAAAATGTGTCAATAAATCACCTTTTCACATAATTAAAGTAAATTAAACAACATTTATCACTTGTTCAATGGGGAAAATGCCCAAGCTTTAAACATAATGGATATAATTAAAGAGTGATTAAAATAAACTTTATAATACAACCTTTAATAATACACTGAACTAAAATTACATTATTACATTTAAAAATCACTCTCTTACATATCACAGAAAAATTACAAAATGATTTTAAAATATTCGTTAGTGTTGTTCTCTAAATCTTTCTCTTTTTCCTCTTCCTGGTTCCCATGGGAGAGTTGCATTTTTTGGGCCCCTATGGTTGAATAAGGCTGTGTGTTTACTTCTGGCCAATGAGGACAGAGTGGAAGGTTCTATACCTTCCAAAGCTCCTTTCCCTGTGGCACAGTGACTGGCAACATTTGAGTTGGTGGCTGTTCCATCAGCCCAGCTCCCTGAGCCAGAATGATGAGCATAACATCCTGTTGACCCGTAATGGACATGCTGACCCAGCAAGAAAGAAAACTCTTTTAAGCCACTGAGATTTTGGGGCTTGTTTGTCACTGTATCTTAACCAAGCCAATCCTGACTAATACAATTCCCACGTGGGAATATGTTAGGTTACCTATCACTTTATTCCTAGTGATAGATAATCTCTATCACTAGGAATAACCAGGCAATGGGTCAAGCTTGGGCCTTGGGGGAAAACACACCTATGTCTGAGTCCTGGACTAACTACTTACTAGCTACGTGGCTTGGATAAGTTACTTAACTTCTCTGAACTTAGTTTCCTCATCTTTAAAAATAGGGTGCACCATACTCGCCTTGATTGGCTATTAAAAGATTAGAAATAGCAAGTGGAAAAGGTCTTGCACCAAGTCTAACACATAGACACTATAGAAATAGAAGCCATTATAAGATTATTTTAGTAAACTTCTTTTATCTGCCCAGCACCCCTTTTCCATGTCCCTTTCTTTGGCAAACTTCTCCTCCCCGTCTCTGATCATGTGATTCTAGTGAGGTTGCCAATAACAGTGGCCTGTGCCTGGCTGAAAGGATGTGCGTGTAACCAAGGCCTCATCAATTCCCTTCCCCATTCACAGTGACTGGTCAAAGGGCTGGGCATGTGACCCAAGAAGGGCCAATTAGGACATTCTGGGGGATTTGATATAAGGACAATGAGAGAGAGGTTCATCCTCCATGGACAGTGACCAATGATGAAATAAGCCTGGCAGTGACAGTGGTCATATTCCCTACTACATAGAGAAAACTCTTCAGTGAAGAAGAATGAGGTCCCTGTACAGAGAGAAGAGCCAAGAGGTGGAGTAATGAGGAGAGAGGTGGAGAAGAAAAGAGAGATGTAGGAGAGGAGAATGAGAGAGACAGAGAGACAGGAGAGAGAGAAAAGAGCTCCGCTCATAGTTGCCCTGTATCCATCCAGCCAAGTCCAATGCTAGCGGCTCCTCTTTATTCCTAGTTACATGAGTCAGTAAATTCCACCTGGGTTATGTTAGTTTGCATTGAGTTTCTGTTGTTTGCTATCAAAAGCATCCTGATGAATTCAGAGATGCACACATAACACATAAGACATGTGCACACAAATGTAGCACAACCCAGGCAGAATGTAGTAAGCACCACAGAAGACATACCAGGTGAGAAAGGTGAGAAAAAAGATACAGGGGAACGAGCAGTCATGTCTGACTGGCTAAGGTAGATGGTGATCAAGGAGGACTTCCTGAGAGAGGTAGCTTTTCCAACAAAGCCTCGAAGAAGAGTAGCCTGTCAATGGATGTTGTATTTATTATTCTACCTTTTAAGGACCAGCAAGAGCATACCTCTCTTCCCCCACGTCATCTCTTTCCGACCCGGACAATAAAACCAGAAGGCGACGTGAACTTTCCCTACTTTCCCATGACTGAAGATTGAACTCGTGTTAAAGAAAATGTTTCAGAAACGTTCCCAGAGAGGTTTTTCCTCAGCCTGCAGCTTCCCCACATCCCCCACCTCCCCGAATACTAATCAGGTACCAGCAAAGTGGGAGGTGCTAAGGATATACAGGTGCACGAGACTGGCTCATGCCCCCAGCCTCACGGAGCTGACAGTCCATTGGGAACGGGCGGGCGCAAGACCTCACAAATACTGGTGAGCGCCCTGAAAGAAAGCAACGAGGAGAGAGACGGAAAATGGCTGTGGGGTAGAGAGTGCAGGCAGCCACCTCAGATAGGCCGTCCAAAGCTTCGTTCAGGACTGGACAGAGAGAAGGAGACTGTCACTGGCTCATCAGGGTAAAGGACCCGCGTGTTCAGAGGCTCGGAGGTGGGGAGGAGCGTATAGTAGGGGAACTAAAAGAAGAGCAATATACGGGGTTTCCCTGGTGGCACAGTGGTTGAGAGTCATGGCCGCTGAGCCTGCGCGTCTGGAGCCTGTGCTCCGCAACGGGAGAGGCCACAGCAGTGAGAAGCCCGCGTAACGCAAAAAAAAAAAAAAAAAAAAAGAAGAGCAATATGGATACAGCAGGGCAAGGATGAGGAGCCTGAAGGGGGACGAGGCCCAAGGGCTCGATCACGCAGCAGCTTGACGGTCATGGAAGGTGACTAGGTTTATTCCGTAGGTATAGGGAGCCCCTACAAAGTTTTAAGTGGGGAGATGACACTTCCAGCCCAAATCCTAACTTTTGCCCCGTCAGCCCCATGTGGCGGGATCTGAGGACCTCGCTCACCTGGCAGGAGGCACCTCTTGGAGGCCCAGTGCCACTGTCCTGGCGGCCGGCCCCTGTCTTGCATCTCGGTGCTCCAGCTTCAGCCTTTACTTGACCCGAAGCCCATTTTCTCCGAGATTCGGGCCCTCCCAGCTCTCATCACTTCTCCTGGACTGGAGTTGCCAGAAGTATTGCCATCCCCCGCCGCCCCCTCCCAAGCATCTGAATCAGAATCACCCAAAGGAGCTTGTGTAAAACCAGCTGTAGAACCCTCTCCCCAGAGAGGCTGATTGGACAGGCCCGAGGTTCTAAGTTTATAGAAGATTTGAAGGCTTTAGAAGAATCCCCAAGTGTGAGGCGGGGCTCCCCCTCCTGGCATCCCTCCCCAGGGCCGACCTCTGCTTGCTGGCCCACCTGTTTGCTGTCCTGCTAGACGTCCAAACATGGACGACCTACCCAGAGTTCCCCCGCCTCTCCAGACTCCAGATAGCCGAGGCCATCTGCCAGCCCCGTAACCTGGTTATTTCCTGCAGGACATCCCCCCGAGTGCTGGACATCTGTCTGAGCCACCAGCACCTGTCATCACTCTGTCCTCCTCTCCATGGCCCCTGGCTGCTCAACTTTCCCCCTTTGCAGCTTGGGATCCACAAGCCCCACAGGCAAGTCTGCTCCCCTCACCACCAGGTGGCTAAGCACGTGGGCTTTATGGCTGCACAGACATGACTTGGAATCCCGGCATCACTACGGACCAGGTGGGTGGCTGCAGACAGTTACTCTCTTTGAGCTTCCATTTCTTGTCTGGGAAATGGAGCTAATAATAACAGCTTATACTTTTGCTATGAAGATTAAGTGAAAAATACATTTAACAGTTCCCAGCATATAGCCAGCACTCACTAAATTTTAGCTACTATTGCTACTATTACCATGGTTACTATTATTATTCCCGACCAGGGGTGATCTGCTTGACAACCGCTCTCTTAAATAGTGATAGGAGCCTTCCTCCTGACAGGAGCTTCTTCTCCCTGTTGTCCCTCCCTGAGTGAGGATGCCGGTCCGTGCACTGTCATACCTGGTTCAGGAGATGGGAGATGGCAGGAAACTATTGCTCCAGGAAACAGATGTCCCCTTCCCCTGGCTGGGGCGCATGACCTGTGCTGAATTCTCAGGAAGGAGAGGGTCTGAGCCCCTGTCCTCTCCTCCCATTTCTGCTGCTCTGGCTAAAGTCTATTTTTATCAGACTATTCTGTAGTCCCCTGAGCTGAGATGTTTGGCTGCAAAGAACAGCTTCTCCAGGGAAAAAGAAAACACATGACCTCCAAGCTTCTCTCTAAAATCAATTGCTTGAGTGGTTCTGCTGCCCTGGCACCTCTGTGTGCTCCAGCTGGGGGACCAGCTGTCTAGGAGCGGGGGCCACTGAGCTGGGCTGAGGCATGCCTGGTCCTGGATGAGAGAGGAGTGCATTTTCTTCCAACCCAACTGCCTGAGGGTGGCCAGAGAGCTCCAGGGACAGCGCCAAGACAGACACAAACCCACATGTAAGCCATCCCCTTACCTGGCACCTACAGGCCGCGTCAGGAAGAGAGCTGCCCAGAACCACACCTATTAGAGTTGGCAAGGACGACAGAGATCATCTCTTTCAACCCTTCCATTGACCAGCTGGGGAACTAACATCCAGAGGGGGAAGGCACTCTCTTCTCTGCGTTCTCAGCGAGGCAAAGCCACAGCTCCTGGCCTTACAGTGATCTCCCTGGGGACTTGCTGGCTGGGCTGTTCAGCCGGGTCATCTGTTGCCTGGAGTAACGGCTCCACGCTTGGCTTGACCGGCACTCCTTTCCAGCCATATGGTTGGCCCCTGGTCCCACTCTGTTTACTGCCAGCATTGCCTTCCTGTTTGTTTTCTTACGGGAAGAGCCAGAGGGGCCAGGCAGGGCCACAGCTACTGAATGTCTCTTCTGAGAAGCAGACTTATTCCAGCAGCTCTGGAATGTCTAGAAGGATGAAATGGAACTGCTGTCTGTAGCGGTGGGGAGTGACCTGGCCCCTGCTTCAGCTCTGTGTATTATAGGGTCAGAGTTTTTAGACAATGCCAAACTCCAGATTCCTAAAGCACGTGTGTGTCATTTTCATGCCTGCGCCTCCCAACGACCCTGGGAGGTCAAGGTCAGTGGGCTTTACGGCCACCACAATCTGTAGATGATCAGCTGAGTTTTGCCCAGTCAAGTGAGCAGCCCGGTCTACAGCTCCCATACTTCCTACACTGAATTGAGGGTTTGGAAACCAGTTTAGCACCACGTTCCCAGGGCCAGGCACAATTGGTGGAGTGAGATTTTCTCTATGCATGATACGGCAAGTCCCTCAAAACTTACGGGGTTTCCAAATAGAGGACACTCCAGCCTACACAGCATCCTTGCGCAAAGTAGAAAATAGTTCCCCTTCCACGACCTGTTGAGAATTGTGGTAACATATCGATTTTGTTAGTACAAGACACCCGATTGCCAGGAAACTGTCATAACTCATTTACAAACCTGTAATGTATGTGATGTGAACGGGGCCTCCACAGCTGTGCGATGCATCAGTGGTGTGGCAGCGTGAGGTGGCCTGGGCTGATAGTTCTGCTCTGCCTCTTATCTCACATCCTCCCAAGCTGGCCCCGTCAAGACCTTTGACTGTCTCCTTCCATCCCCTGAACAGTTGGCTCAGCCTGGGATGGACAGCCTGCAGCGCCCCATAAATTCGGACAGTCTATTGATGGGGCCCTAAGTGCCTCCTCCACCCTCCCCAGCACAAAGAAATGGCCTGAGGCCCCAGGGCAGAGAAAGGAGCCCAGGCCAGCATCTGCTTGGAACCAGAAGAGCTGGGCAGGAGCCTGAGAGCTGCCCCTGGCAGTGTAAATGGAGGATGCTGTCGGGGGTGATATAGGTATAGGGAGGCAAGACAGTGTGGGAGAGAAGTAAATAGAAGCACAAAGCCAAATGCGTCCAAAATGCGTCCCTGCCTCCAGGGTCTCTCTCTAAGCTGGGAAAGGAAAACTCTAGCTAACTTCCCCTCCAGAGGGAGAACATGAGAGGGGAGGGCTGGGAGAGCTGACTTCTGGGTCTCATTCTCCTACACAGGCTGGGGAAGAATAGCCTAAACTGTTGGATACTCTCCACCAAAATCTCTCCAAATCGGGGGAGAAGAGAAAAGTCAGACCCGGGCGGGTGGGGTGGGGTGCGGTGGTTAGTTAATTTTCCCCTTGCTTTAGGAGCCAGAAAGACAGCTTTGCTCCCACTTCCTCTCATTCACCCCACCCCCCCCCCCCTTCCCTCCATCTGGGCCCTCACCCCGGTCACCGCCTCTGGGCTCATTATCTGCCCATTGATATTCGGAATGATTTCATTAACGTCATGGCAAATGCAGTCATGGAGAACTTATTAAGGAAGTTCCAACTGGCCACCGCTTCCCACAAAAAGCCAATTTAAATACCAAGCAAAGGATCCATTCATGGTGTCAAAGACAACTCCCAGTGCATAGGGTCAAAGAAATATCGTTGCTTTTGGTTAATGCAGATGGTGCTGCCAGAAAGCTGCAGTAAAACTGTTAATATCTATTTTGGGAAAACGTGGATTAAAAATAAACAGCCTTAGCTGAGGGCAGACATGTGCCGATGGAGCAAATGTGAAAGGCAAGTGCAAGGATGCTCAGTCACAGATTTCGAGCCTGAATGATCAAGCTTTATTTGCTCCCTGTACGGTTCATAATTTTATTACACAAAGCAGCCAGTTTGGTTTTACACTGCCAAAGGAGGCTTGGCATGATTAACAGATCACATTTGCCAATCACTTCATCTATGAAAAGGTGGGTTAGCTTGAAAGAGATTAAGTTATTTTCAACTCTTTAAACATGGAGACATGGGCAGCCTAAGTCATCATTCTCTCCCGAAAGCTGGCGCAGAGAAACACTTACGGTGGGTATGGGAGTGCATGGGCTGGCCCAGGATAATCCCTGGGGTCCTGAGGAATAAACCCTCCCTATGTAGCCAGTGAACAGCCTTCAGCCTCCAGAGGTTCATGACAGAGGCTGAGCTACCAGGCAGAAGGGGTTAGGCTTTGTTGGTCCTTGGGAGCTCTCCAGGGTCCTGGACAGCTTCTGCTAAAACTCTTTCTGACCTAGTGGACCCTCAGGCCTTGAGCTGGGTCCACCGCCTCTGCCTTCCTGGCTTTGCCCTCCAGATACCAGCTACACCGACCATGAACAGCTTGCCAGTGTCTGCATCCTCCTTAGTCTCATACCACATGAAAAAGCTGCGAGGTGTAGTTGAAAGAGGCTAGATTTTCAAGTCAGGCAGACGTGGGTTTGAATTTGTTCTACACTCATTGTGTGAGTTGGGAATGTTATCTCTTCTCCTTGAGCCTTGGCTCCCTTTACTGTAAAATGAGATAACATTTGTCTTTTAGGGTCGTTGTAAATGTTTTAAAAGTTGGTGGATATAGAACACTTATCTTGTGTCTGGCGTACAGTAGGGGCTCAATAACAAATGCCTAACATTATTATCCAGTCAGCGTCAATGCTGTGCTTAGGCTGCTTTAGCAGCCTGTCAATCCCTGGACCGGTGACCCTTTTCCCTGTTCATGAGTTGGGACTCAGTGGTGGCAAGGATCAGAAAATGGGCATTGGCTTACGTAAGAAAAAAAAAAAAAAGTCGAGGTTGCATTACAAGGACATGGTAGTGTCTGGTGGAAGCCAAGAGCCTGATGCACCGACCTCACCAGGATGCGCCACCATCTCCCATCTCTGCTCCTCTCCTTATTCCATCTGTAGGCGGTTGTCTCTGTTATTCCATCTACCTGGCAGAATATGCCCTCCATCGTTTATGAGTATTCACTTTGTAGGTCCAGAGTAGAGACTGGTCCAGACAGGCTCCATTCTCTCAGTCCCAATTCCAGTTTATTAGAGAGGAAAAAAAAAACCAGATCAAGGACTTCCCTGGTGGCGCAGTGGTTAAGAATCCACCTGCCAGTGCAGGGGACACGGGTTCGAGCCCTGGTCCGGGAAGATCCCACATGCCGCGGAGCAACTAAGCCCGTGCGCCACAAGTACTGAGCCTGCGCTCTAGAGCCCATGACCGCAACTACTGAAGCCCACGCGCCTAGAGCCCATGCTCCGCAATAAGAGAAGCCACCGCTCGACACAACTAGAGAAAGCCCACGTGCAGTAATGAAGACCCAACGCAACCAAATAAATAAATAAAAATTAAAAAAAAAAAAAAAAACCAGATCGGACCAGTTTGGAATGACCGTTGACCCAAACAAGCCAGACTAGGGGCAGGTCACCCAACAGGAAGATGACTACTGGGCAGGGAGAGCCATTCCCAGGGGAGACAGGGTGAATGCACATCCAGTAGTATCATTTGGATTTCCAGTCCAAACCACTTTCAGATGCTGGTTGATGCATTAAAGCTGTTAAAATGTTGTACCGTAGGTACATAGATAATAGATGATGATGATACGTAGAGAGATAGGGCTCTAGGTGTGATAGGCACAAAGGTACTTTAGTCACATATATTTTACATGTGTTTTTCTTATCATCAGACTCACGCAAAATAAAAAGCTAATGGTCTTGTCAAAGCAGGACATAGCAATGCCGTCTGATAACTCTCACTATGTAGGGGCCGCAGTGGGAAACATTGCAACCTTGTATTTTCACAGAAGACCCCAGAGTCATCCTGTGTCCCTGGCAGGGAGGATGTCAGAGTGACTGGGCCTCTGTCACTGCTCCAGAGGCAGCATGACCCCAAACGAGATGCTCCTGATCAAGAAGGGCTGGACATACCTAGAGGGACCCGAATCTAGCATCTGCCCCCATACAGCCTGTTCTAGGAGAAACGTTCAGCCCGAAAATGCCTAACTGCATAGCTTCATCCTCCAGGTTCTTCAAACCCTTCCCTGCATCCTTTTCTCCTACCAATGAGTCCTAACAGCCTTGCAGCAGCCTCTGTTATGTGTCTAGGCAGTGCTTCTCAACTTGGCTGAACATCAGAATCATTCAGAGAGTCTTTAAAATATAAAGATCCTGGGACTTCCCTGGTGGCACAGTGGTTAAGAATCTGCCTGCCAATGCAGGGGACACGGGTTCAAGCCCTGGCCCAGGAAGATCCCACATGCCGCAGAGCTACTAAGCCCGTGCACCACAACTACTAAGCCTGTGCCCTAGGGTCCGAGAGCCACAACTACTGAGCCCGCGTGCCACAACTACTGAAGCCCACGTGCCTAGAGCCCGTGCTCTGCAACAAGAGAAGCCACCGCAATGAGAAGCCTGTGCACCGCAATGAAGAGTAGCCCCCGTTTGCCGCAACTAGAGAAAGCCCGCGGGCAGCAACGAAGACCCAATGCAGCCAAAAAAATAAATTAAATAAAATATAAATAAATTAAAAAAATATATATAGACAGATCCTAAGACCACTACCCCTCCCCTTCCCAGGGACTGTTTTGAAAGCTCAGTGGTACTGGGTCAGGGGGTAGAGGGACAGAAACTTATTTTTAAACAGCTTCCCCAGTGATTTGGATTTACTTCAGACTTGACAGCCCTGAACTAGGGTAAACAGTCTCATGGCACAAACATAAGTTGAGGCTCTATTGTGCTATGCCCGGGTGTAAAAGCTTTAGATGTGATTTCTAAGAACTGCCTCTGCTTCACTCCTCAAAGGAAATGATGGCTTTCCTTTTTCTGCACTGGCAAGCTCGCCAGAAAACAATGCCTTGGGGAGCACCCCAGGCTGATCCACAGGATGATGGCATCTGTACTCTTAAGGGTGTCATCCCATCTTCCCAAGAACCTTCAGAAGAATGGTACCCACAAGCCTGCAATTTGAGAAAAAACAGACAGCTAAATCAATGCCCATGGGGCAGCGGGGCAGGGACTTGCTGTGATTATAGGGTTATACTCTGCGTTGAGCCACTGTTTACATAAATCAGCAGCCAAGGCTAATTGCTAAGAGTTCATTGGGAATGGGAAAGAGAGAACTCCCAGCCCCCCTAAGAGGGACAGAGAGGCCTGGGCCTGGGTGGGAGAGGGCAGTTAGGACCATCAGAGAATCAGGAGAGCTGGACCAGAAGCAGAGAATAAGAAGAAGCTAGAGGGACAGGGAAGCTCAGAGGAAACCCAGGGCTAAATCAGGGGAAGGAGAGAACTAGATGGAAAATACTAATTCTCAGGAAGTCTAGGAGAGAAGGGTACTGCGCAGAAACAAGCTAACCTTAGCTGGCCTGCAAAGACTTGCAGGCTAAGTAATTTCAGTATAGCTCATGGAGAGACCTTGGAACTCCCCCACATAGACAGAGAATTTGGCCTTAGCCATGGGCATGTCTCTAACAAGCTGTGTGACCTTGGGCAAGCTGCCTAACCTCTCTGGGTCACGGTTTCCCCATCAGTAGAACGGCAGGGTGGGAGCGGTTGATCCCTATGTTCTCTTCCAGCTCCAAGACTGTGGATGCTGTTGCCGCCGAGCTGGGAAAAACTCATCCCTGGCTGCCGTGCGTGCTGGAATCTCCCCCTCAGCCCCAGTCTGGGCCCTGTGAGGACCCTTCCACCACACCGAGGGGACCACCTGTAATGACTGAGTGGGAGGACGGAAGGTGGCACTGGGAGGGAACCATGGGAGTCTCAAGCCTGGAGGGGTGTCACGGCCAGCTGGGGAGCAGAGAGGCCTGCAAGAATTAGGAGACCTGAGTCCAGATCGATGTTCCCATCGTGGTCTTCCTCCCTCACCACTGAACCCCCCACCCCAAGGATCTCAACGGACCCTGCAAGGAAGCCTAACCACTTCTAAAGACAGAAGGGAACACATACTCTGCTCATGATCAGGTTACACAGGCTGACCAAGGCATCCGGTTTTTTCGCTTTGGGCTGGAACGGCCTCATTGCAGCGTGGTAACTGGGTAAGCTGGCAGACACCTATGCCTTTGACGGATGAAAAATGACAGTGAATTACAACTTCCTCGCGTAGTCTGTTGGCAGCCGTGGGTCTGTATCAGTCAGTGTCTGGTAGGGTAAACAGAAACCACAGCAGTTATTTTAACAGAGAGAATTTGATCTAGAGAATTGCTTAAACAGGTGCTGGATGACTGAGAAGGAGACAAAAGGGAGGGGAGACACACTGAGAAAACACAGTGTAAGTGCAAGAGCAGCTGCCACCCCAGGGCAGGAACAAGGAAGGTTTGGGGGTGTGGGGGTGCTGAAGCTAAAAAGAGGGGTTCAGGGGGAGGAGCTGGGCCCCGGGCTTCTGAGGAGGGGTGCTGCCCAGCTGGCCTGGCATATCTGAGTGGGCACAATTCTAGATTCTAGAATTGAGGAAGTGAGGCAGAAAAGCTGGAAACTGGAACTGACTTCTGCTGCCAGGATGTGAACCGCCGTTGGTGTGAGGGTGACCAGAACAAGAAGCAAATCCAGTCCGGGAGGAGCGAGTCCCAGCTCCCCCCTCCCCCTGCCCCTTGTTTCCCCCCGGCGTCCCCATCAGCAGAACCTACCAGGGACCCGCTGGTATGCAGGGTCCCAGCCTGGGCGCCCCAAAGCCCCATCTAGAAGAGTAGGGCTGGACTGAGAGCCTACATTTGGCAGCCGTGGGGTCTGCGGCCGGTGGGGAGAGTTAAGAAGGCTCCGGGTGCAGTGTGAACACGAAGCTACAGTCTGCCGGGTGCCCGTGGAACGGCAAGGGCCCCCCAGTAGCTGGGTTTGGGGTGAGGCTCAAGCTCGGCATGGCCATGGGCTGCTAGCCGGCGTCCCTGGAATTCGGGGCCAGACAACCCCATTCTGGAGACGGGAAACCAAGGCGAGGCCGGCTTGCAGGCTCATCGCCTCCACTTCCAGCACCTCTCCATCCATCCTGTGGAGGACTCGATGCGGACGCAGGGAGAGAGGGGCAAGCCCCGCTCCAGGAAAATCTCCCCCTGAACAGCGTCCCCTCGGGGGTGGGGGCACTGCCTCTGCCTCCACCAGCTGCTGTCCTTGCTGGGCCTAAGCCACTCGGCCCACTGGAAGGAGGGACGGGAGCGCTTTTTCTTGTCACAGAGATGCCAGCAGCGTGTTGGGGGCGTCGGCCCATTTCCAGGGCTGCAGCACTGTTGGAGCAGCTGCTTGCACGGGCCAGGCGCAGAAATGCAGCCCAGCGGAGCGGCCACACTGTACCAGGCCGCTGTCCCTCAGCCTCGTCTGCCTCCGAGCTGGCAGCCCAGCCCCCACGGCTGCCGGCACCGCAGCTGCTCTGCCGTGGATCGACGGAATCGCCCTAACCAATGCCTGATGGAGCATAAATACCCCGGTTCCCTTGCTCCCGGAGGGGCTAAGTCTGAGTGGCCGGTCTGTGCTGTTTCCCAGCAGAATTCAACCCCAGATGCCCACGGTAGTAACTCGCTTGGTCATCCTCTCCTCCCTGCTGTGACCCTTCCTGCTCCGGCAGCAGTGTTTCCTGGGACCACCTCTAGGTCTGCGGGAATGAAGAGACCAGAAAATGGGAAAAAAGGAGAGGGGCCTCGTGTCCAGACAGAAGCCAGCCCCAGGAGAGGAGCCAGCCGGGGACAGTGTGGTGGGCTGAAGCCTCACCCTCTCCAGGAGGCCCCAGCGGCCCCTCAGGAAGTGTCCGCAGCCGGCCTGCCCTTTGGCGTCTGGCCTGACCCTCACTCAGGCTTGAAGTTTCTCTGAGCAAGGCTGCAGCTGTGCCTGACTGCTGTGTTTTCCCCAAGACTGTCGTGCCCGTATCTACATGACACCGGGGCTTTGAGCTCTGAGTGTACTTTTGAAAAGGGAAAATCTGGGTCAGGCAGTCACCATCCAAGTGTGGTTTCAAAGGACTTTCTATCCCCCAAGGCTTTCCCTTTGAACTTAGCCAAAAGTTTCCTCCCAGGCTGATATTTCTTCCACAGAATTGTAGCCCAAAGTGAAAAATGCAGCGCCTCGCTCACCACCAGCGGGTGGGGTTGTTTTTGAGCCTGATGAGTAAGCGAGGAAAAGTACTGGCAGCTGAGAGGCCAGCGGCCCAGGCCCGCCTGGGGTTGCCCCACTCTGTGCCAAGGCCTCGCCTGTCATTCATGACACGAGCTGCCACGCACGGAGCCCCCGACTTGGAACCACAGCTGGTTAAAAGCACTGTCTCGGCCTTTTCTCCTCCTGCTTCCAGTATGGCCCTGTGGTATGTGGGTCACCCCAAGAGCTCCAGCTCAGACAGGGCCAGAGGCCACTACCAACGTCAGTGTCACCACCCTGGGGGCCCTGTCCTGCATCCTTGGGTCATCCGTGCCCACGTGCTCCGGGCTCAGTTGGCCAATCCAGGCTGACTTGATTCTGGAAGTCTTTTCCCATTCGTAGGGTAGAGTGACCAGGAGTCGGTGGCCCTGTGTATGCGTGTGATTTGGGGGTAGGGAGTCGGGTGGAGGGTTGACTTCCTTTCTCCAGGACCCCAGCAGGGCTCAGAGGGACAACAGTACGTCAGTCACACCTCAGTCCCCACGGCCACCCAGCTACTCCCCAGCACCCAGAGGAAAAAGGGCCTTGGAGCGTCTCGGCCAGTCCAGACAAAGCCTTGGGGCCTGCTGCCCTCACACCACCCCAACTCCATGAGGGGGAAGGAGGTGGACACTCCTCCGAGAGCTGAGGGGAGTGCCACCCAATAGGTCCGAGCCCAAAGCAGAGTCAGAGCCAGAAGCAGGGCTCCGTCCTGCTGGTTTGGAGAACAGAAAGGCAGCTTCCACGAGAATGCCCCCAGAACGACCCTCCTCCATGTGAAATCCCCCTTCCTGTGGCTGTCAGAGCTGGATGTGTTCCAGCCCTCCATTGGAGGGCTGTTCTGGGGGTCAAATGAGGCAAAAGGTCAGTTTTGTTTGTTGCCTGGTTTTGGTTATTGTTGTTTTTTAAACTTCAGAGATGGATGTTGGACCTCAGATCTCCAAACTCTCTCCCAGCTCTTGTGTTAATTAAAACAAACTGGGTCCTACTTCAGCCATTCTAGAAATTTAAAGTTATGTAAAATTGATTTACTGGAAACAAGAGCTGCTCCGGAAGAAGGGCTAGTTCTGGCCCCGTTTTAACCACTGAACCCAAACTGACTCAGCATCAGTTTCCTTGACTGTAGAAGACCAGGAATTCCTCAGCATCTCCTCCTCGCAGGTGGAAAGAGTCACTGCTGAGAGGTCAGGGGCCCAGGGCAAGGGCTTCTGGAGGCTGAGCGAAAATGCAAGAGGGGAGCTGCGTGTTCCTATCTCCTCCATCCCCCATCCACACGTGCATCTACCCCTCATAACCCACTCCGCTCCTCGGTGACCCTCCAAACTCATGTTTTAAGTCACAGAAGTTTGCTTCTGGACTTTGTTTCGGCCACATGAGGTGAGGGGACGTTCAACCACCCCCGACCTTGTAAATATACAAACAGACTCCATTTTGTCTCAACAGGTACCTGAAAACTGCATAATAAAACGGATTGTAGTAAAGCGGCCCACATTTTCCCAGAGGCCCAGGGTTGTAATTGGTGGTTACTGGTCTGATCGGTGGTGACTTAGCAGCAAATTTATACCACCACCAGCATCATAAAAGCAAATACTGTATGTCTCCATAATCACCTGCAGTACTTCAGTTATGCTCCTGGTCCTATAAAATGGGCATAAATATACCCAACACTTTATTACATGAGAGGAACCAATGGCCTATATGCAATATATGTGTAGCTATAAAAAATACAACCATGTCATAAATCTGAACTAATATCATTGAACTAATATTATTGAACTAAACTAATAATATTGAACAAAACCAATATTCCAGCCTTAATGGGCATCAATTAAATATTTAGTTAATGCCAGTTTTCCCCCACTTGCTTTGAATTCCAAATGAATTTGGGAAGGATGATTTTGGTAGCTCAGATCTCTTTTAAAAACTGCCCAGGGAAGTTTGAGTGGTTACCTTTGTCCCTCAATATATATGAAGGCCCCAGAGGCGGCAGCGGCATCCAGCTCAATGCAATCGGCTCGGAGCTGAGTGACTTTGGTTGTTAAGAATGGTGTTTATCCCACTGGAGAGTATGTGCCAAAGGAAGGGCTGCCCCACACAATACTCCCCTGGCCTCTCCACCTCTGAACTCCACCCAGTTCCCCAGCGAGGCTGGGGGCCAAGCGCCCGAGCTACGGGAGGGAGGGCAGCTTTACAGAGTTGCCCTGGGAGTGTTGCGAAGGACCATTAGCATGAGAATCATGGGAAGATGGGTAAAATGCAGATGTCTAGGCCTCACCCTAACATCCTACTCAGTATGGCTGTGATGGGGCTGAGGAACCTGCATTAAACCAGACCGTTGGTGACTCTGGTGCACAACGGGGTTTAAGAATCCCTGAAATGGGGGTCATTCTCATCTCACCCCTCCTGGCCATGCATTGCAGGCCACCACTGTTCCCCAGCTCTACAAAAAAATGGGGCGTCAGGGCCCTCCTCACACCGTGCTGTAGCTACCCTCCCTTCCCTGGAGGTAACCCCATCAGTCATTGGCTGTGCATCTTTCTGGACCACTTTTTAAAAATGTATCTGCACGCTCACATATGACAAGAGGTTCTTACCATGTACACCAATGGCATCGTTCCACAGGCATTGGTATGGAACTTGCTTTTTTTCACTCTACAAAGTGCAGGGAAAGCACTCTGCATCAGTGTGTGGAGATCGGCCTCATTCTTTTTCTCTTGCATCATATTCCACACCAGGGCTGTGCCATGGGTTATTTCATCTTCCCTCCGTCCTTTCCTGGTAAACTACCATGTTTCTCTGCACAGGTCCTTGGGTTCATTCACAATGTCTCACTTCCCAGGCCTGGGCCCTGGGCTGGGGGCAGGAGGAGGGAGCAATGACCCGAGCTGTTGATGCTCCGCACGTCAATGAAAAACCTTTAACTAATCACCAGGCCGTTAGCTCAGGTGTTAGCTTCTCTCGCTAACTTGCCCCCGCCCTAACTGAAGGTCCTCTTCGCTTCACACCTGGGGTAACCTCCCAGCTATTTCTCCACTCAGGGGTCTCAGCCTGCGCTGCCAAACTGCTCTTCCTGACCCACCACTTGATCGTTGCAGCCCCACTAAGCCTGCAGCAGAGGGCAGGGTCCCGAATCCACACCTGGGCTGTCGTGCTCCCTCACCCCAGCACCGGACCCTCCTTTCTAGCCTTACCTCCCCTTGGTCCCCTGCACTGATCTGATGCTCCAGACAGGCCAGGAGTCTCTGTGTTCTCAGGCCTGTGTGGGAGGCTGTGGAGATGCCCGCCCGCCCTGTTTGTATCCGCATGGGAATCCCTCTGGGATTGCTCGTAGTGCAAGACTCCCCTCCATCCTTCCCAGACACTCCCCAGGCGCTCAGGTCCCCTCCTCCACTGAAGTTCTTCCCTCCAAACAGGGCTGCTCCCTGCGTGCAGGTCTCCTCTTCCCAGCTGGACGCAGCCCCTCAAGGGCAGGATTGCCTCTGTGCTGCAGACATCAGGGCTAACTCAGCACGGTGCAGACGCTCTGGGCCCCGGTGAGCGGGTTCTGAAGGACACGGAGGCGGCACTCGGCTGCCTCACCCCTTCCCACTTCCCGCGCAGGACCTGAACCTGCTTGCTGATGAGCAAGCACATCTCCGGCCCTGCATCTCCCAAAGCAAAGACAGCGCTCCTTAGCTGGCTGCTAGAACTATCTATACGGAGGTCTCTGTGGCCTGAAACAGGATATAGAGCCTGCTGCACTCACCAGCCTCTGCGGTCTCTGATGCAGCAAACGAGCATGGCCGCCCAACCCTCTTCTCACCCAGCACAGGCCTCTGAAGTATTTTTATTCTCGGCCTCCTCTGCTGAGCCTGTCTCAGTGGGAGTAAGGAGGCTCCCAGCCTACTGGATCAGCCTTACCAGGCACTCGGCTGACCCAGAACAAATTCATCAACAAACGACGAGGTGCTCACTCCCCATGGCAGCAGTTCTCCACTGTAGCGTGCATGAGGTTCATCCAGGGGATTTGTTAGGACACACATGGCTGGGCCTTGCCAGAGCTTCTGCTTCAGGAGGCCTAGGGTCGGGCCTGGTAATTGGCGCTTCTACTAAGTGCTCAGGTGATGTTGAAGCTGTTGATCTGAGGACCACACTTTGAGAACCACTGCCTTTCGGGGTTTGGAATTGGTTCCTGCTGCCCTAATTTTGGGTCAGAGGGGCCTGAGGCAGATCCCTAGTTGCTTCACATCTGCCTCCAAATCGTGTCTTTTTGCGGATGGTTTCAAGCAGCTGATAGAGAAGTTACCCGGCAGGGCTGCTGGCCGGGCTATCTGGCTGCGGAGCTAAAGGAGGAAGGGCCATTTTGTGGGGTCGTGATAGAAGGGCTTCAAGGGACTCCTGGCATCAGAATCACCGTGGCTCGAGTCCCCCCTCCTCTTCCCTGGCTCAGGCCCTCTGTCCCCTTTATTTCAGTGCTTTGTGTCCTTTGCAAGGTCACAAGACTGTGAGAATCTGATGAAAGCAATAAATTCCTCTCCCTAGAAAAGCTTACATACAGATAATTTTGCATCAGGGGACATCAGAGATACCCGCAAGGCCCGCCAAAGATCTCAGGTTGAGGACCATGCTAACTCAGTGATTCTTAACCTTCGATACCCAATAAAATGTCACCTGGGAAGTTAGAAAATACAGATGCCCTGAAACGCCCCCCTGCCCCCACCACTGCAGAGATTCTGATACAGTGAGTCTGGGCCAGACTGAGGCATGGGTCTTTTTTAACGTGCAGCCAGGTTGAAACGCTGCAACTTGCCTCCTTGCTTTGACCTAGCCCTTCCTCCCCTTTCTACGCTGCCTGTACCTGTGGCATCTCCAGGCCTTCTGCTCAGTGGGGCTCCTGGACAGGCCTGAGCCCCTGTTGCTGCCATGATGATTATGGGTGGATGGGGTGACTTGGTGTCTGTCCAGGGTCACCTCTTCTCAATTGTCATCCTCACAAGGGTTCACGGCCAATCTCTAGGCTGTGTTCCGTCTCTTCTCTGCGAGGGCATCTGGAACAGCGAACTCCATCCTTCCCACCTGGGAACGTCTGTATGCACCATTAACTGGGCCGCTCTTTCCCACTTAGATTCAGATTAGCAAGAGGAGCTGCTACTTTGTCCTGTCGCCAGAAACAATCAAGATGAAAAAGTATCTCAAGCAACCACATGGAAATGTTGGCTTCAGCACAGGGTGTCCACACGCCTGTGAGAGCCCCAGTGCCTGTGGTAGCATGCCAGGAAGTACGCTCTGAGATTTCCAGAAGGCGGGACTCTATCATCAATACCTGGAGACAGCATAGGCGATTGTCACTGATTAAGTGAAATGCTTAAATAGACCGATCACAGTCTAATTATCGCCCATCGCTGACTCGAGGTATCCTCTGAAGTTATAAAAAACAGTCTGTGGCTTCTCCTTACTCCTTCTGAGGAACTGAGCAGGAGGAGTAGAGGTTGGGGGAGGGGAATCAGGGTGGGAAGAGGAACAGGGGGCTGGCTCTTGCCCCTGGCCTGGGCAGCTGGGGTTTCTGCCCCCCTAGCACCCTTTCCCCTTTGTGGTATCAGCACTCCAGTTTCCCTTTGAGGAACTACCCGCCCCTTCCATTCCAGGATGCCTTGGTAACACTGTCGAAGCGCTCCCTTCCCACCCTACCCCCTTGCCCCTGAGCAAGCTCTGGCACAGAACAGCATCAGCCCCAATCAGACCTTCTCGGGTTGAGTTTAAACTTGAGTGAGACGACCTGAGGCCATTCCACGGGCAGCAGCCGGAGTCAACTGCCCTTTCGTTCCTGCTAATAACCAGGTTCCCTGAAGCTGTTAGCCTGCCTTTAACCAGCCTGCGTTATTTAGCTTTTCCTGTTTCTTTCCCATAAGTCCCTTTCTTGTTTAAGTTAGCGGAAGTTGGTGTCTATAGTCTGAAAGGTCAGAAGGATGACAGATAAGAGGCTGTATCCCATGTCTCTGTCAGGGCAGGGCCTGGGCAACTAAGCCACTTCAGGGTTACCGAAAGTGGGGTCACCGTGCAGGTCAGGGCCATATTGCCTCTGAGTCCTTGTGGGATTTTTTTTTTTTATTCAAATGGAAAGTCACAAAAGTTATAATCATCCTCAGCAGTTCACTGTCCCACGTAGTTAATTTTTTTCATCTTGATCTTTTGTCGGCACTTTTATGAATTCGTCAGTTTTCCATCGGAGTTCTGAAAATGCTTATTCATTCAGTTCAGCAGTCTAGTCGGTTACCAGAAACCTGTACTTGTCAGAGTCTTTTCCATGAATTCCTTGAAGATGAAACCCTTTTATAGGAACATTTTTGCAGGTCAAGGCCATATTGAATGGGTACGAAAACCACAGATATGGCCAGCTGAGTCACATCAGGGATGAGGTCCATGAGGCCAGCAGACTACAGAGTGGCCACATCCCAGCAACCAGAGGCGACACAGCAATGGGGTAGCTGCTACATCTTTGGGGTACTTGGTCCTCTCACAGCAAAAGTTTTAGTCCGTGGCTGGTGTGCTAGCTTCCCGTGGCTGCCGTAACAAATTACTACAAACTAGGTGGTTATAACAACAGAAATTTATTCTCTCACAGTCAGAGGCCAGAGGTCTGAAATCAAGGTGTCGGCAGGGCTACACTCCCTCTCAAGGATTCTCAGGAATCCTTCCTTGGCTCTTCCAGTTTCTGGCAGCTCTGGTTTCTTGACTTGCGGCAGCCTAACTCCAGTCTTTGACTTCATTTTCACATGGCCTTCTTCCCTGTCTGTGTGTCTCAAATCTCCCTTTCCTTTCTCTTATAAAGACACCAGTCATTGGATTTAGGGCCCACCCTAAATCCAGGATGATCTCATCTCTAGGTTTTTAACCTAATTGCATCTGCCAAGGTTCTTTTTCCAAACAAGGTCACTTTCATAGATTCAGGGAGTTAGGACTTGGATATATCTTATTCGGCCAATTTCACAGGGTGCAAGGTCAATATGTAAAACTTGATTGTATTTTTATATGCTAGCAAGGATCAAGTGGAAATTTAAAAAATTTTAAGTGCCATTTACAATAGTACCAAAATGTGGAATACTTAGGCATAAATCTAACAAATGTATGTTATATGTGGGATCTTTATGCCAAAAAGTATAAATTACTGATTAAATAAATAAAAGGAGAAAAATAAACGGAGACCTATACCGTGTTCATGGATTAGAAGGCCCAATTTTCTTAAAATACCACTTCTCCTTACCGACTTATAAATTCAGCACAATCCCAGTCAAAATTCTGGCAGGCTTTTTTTGGTAGAAATTGACAAGCTGATGCTAAAATGTATACGGAAAGGCTAAGGAATTAGAATAACTAAAACAATTTTGAAAAAGAACAAAGTTGGAAGAGTCACCATCCGTTGTAAGACTTACCCTAAAGCGATGACAACACAGTGTGATATTGGTGAAAAAATAGGCCAGAGGCCAGGGAAACAGGATAGAGTACAGGGAACACAGCACAGCCCTGTCCGGGAGAGGCGTTTCCTCACTCTGTGGGCAGGTAGCACCATTGAGAGGCGGCAGCTTTAGAAGCATCAACAAGTAGCCGCTCTGGCTTGGAGCTCAGCATTTTTGGCCCATGAGCACTAGCTACAAATACGTGAAAAGTTTTTCTAGAAGCTTCTTAGGTAATGGACATCAGTGGTGGTGGTGGGCAGGGTTGGGGGTGTAAAGCTGGGTGGAAGATTATGGAAGATGCTGCAACCTAACTGTAGCTTACAGTCTGCTTTATGAGCGCATGTTGCCCACACCTTGAAAACTCCTAGACGTAAACTGAGTGAGATTGGTTGGAGGGGGGGTGGGTGCTGAATGTGTTACCGGAATAATAGAGAGAAGAATCTGGAAAATATGGCCTTTACCGTTACTGTGACCCCAGTAGTACCCTGGAGCCTGGGAAATTGGGTTAAGTTTACTTTTCTGGATTTCCCAAAGTGGCTACATATATAATAGGTGCTTAGCAAATATCACTGAACAAATAAGTAAATGAACCATCTGATCCACACAAACAGATTGCACTGGCTGATGGAATTCACATAAGTCACATAAGGATATAAATATAATTCATGACTTATATTGAGGGCAGGAACTGGGTCTTTATGCCTTTGTGTCTGCCCCTTGCCTGTGCCTAGCAATGTGTTCTCTGTGCAAATATGACAGATCCATGCCTAATATTTCGTACAGGATAATGCTCCCATCTCAATGAAACATTCACCCATTAGCTCCGGTTTACAGATCCTTGCCCAAAGCATAAGGCGTTAACACCAAGCTCCCGTCACACCACCTCACCACAGTGACAGTAATTCAAAGAGGGCTGGTGGGCAGAATCATATGCTTATTAATTGGTAATGAGGAGAGGAAATTATTTCCCCTAAGAAGTTAAGTTTCTGCTGATATCTTGGTGGAATTCCTTCTCTCCCACCGTGTTTACTAGCACTCAGTGCTAAAAGGAGACATCATTTATCTACATTTTTTCTGGATAGTTCAGTCAACACTTTATGGGTCAAGCTGTCCTAGGAAGAGTGGTTTTCAGTTAATGGCTAGGAAATGAAGCTTTTGTTGTACTTTCTGGGCAGTTTCCTTTGTGAACAAATCAACAACCTTGTAACTGTTTAACTCCTCTCTGGCCACTGGTGTATCCAGAATGGTCCAGGACTAAGAATTGCTCCTGCAACTCAGGATTCACTGTGCATTATGAAAGCCAAGACCTACAAGGGGAAGGAGGGGGCATTTGCACGGGGCTTCAGGCCCCTCTGCCTGCCCAGAGCTGATGGACGGCAATGACACCTGTTGGCCAACCCCAGACATTCAGTCTTATGTTCACCACGGCGTAGATTTTTGTGGGGTTAGAGAGATGTTGAACTTCCTGTCATGGAGGAAGATCCTGCCAGAATCTAGATGCTGGCCTGACCTCCCACTCCTGGCCCAGCACACATAGGGCCTCCTAAGGACAATAACGAGGAATCCACCACCACACACGCCAATGATGTGCTCCTCAGGGACACGGAGGTTCTGGCAGAACTCTACATAGGACAGACGATATGGCCCTCCCACCCCACCATGAAGGGACTGAAATCCCTTTGGGAATAACTGCGATATAGAAGACTGTGACCCTCAAAAATCAGCCCGTCGTACAAGGAGGGGGTCCTTCATGCAGGAGGGACGCCGAGAGGGCTGACCCACCAGACAGGTCTGAGACTCCTAGGAAAATGGCATCCACAGGGCCCCAGACTCCGTCAGGCAAACATTTTCTGAGGGTGTGGTCTAGAGGTGGTTCTCAAATGTTAGCAGGCATTAGAATTATCTGAAGGACTTGTTAAAACACAGATGTTGGGCCGCATCCAGGGAGCTCCTCATGGAGTGGGTCTGAGGTGGGGCCTGATAACTGGCGTCTCTAACAGGTACCCAGGTGACGCTGATGTTGCTGGTCTGGGACCACACTCGGAGCGCTGCCGGGCTGGAGTTGAGATTGCCAGCCTGCTTCCTGCCCTGTCTGGTGTTGTCTGAACAGGCCCATCAGATTAGCCCTGCCTTCTGGTGCGGCTTGTCTCTCACCCCGAGGCCCCCAGACTCGCTGGTTTGGCCTTTGACCGCCCTGATGCCCGTGGCTCCCCGTGTCACCTCTGGCTCTCGGCCCGGTCTTGGCTTAGCTCCTGCTTCACCCAGGGATTTCCCTTGACCTCTATCATGGCAGGTCCCACCCTCTGCCCTGGGGCAGGCCTGGTCAGGGAAATTCCCCACGGGACAGCTCCTTGCTGCCCCCTCCTGGCTCCTGGAAGCTGAACATTGGCTGGTGCGTGGAAAATTAACCCTTTGTCGTAGTCTGTCAGTCCCAGCCTTGATCTTACATTCTAGCTGGGGAGATAAAACCAATTCTTCACAAAGAACCTTAAAAACGTGTGCAAAGCTCTAGATCAACAGAGTCAAATGCAACAGAATACAAAACCGTGTTTAGGTTGCGTGTACCTCTCTCTGATCTATAGCTCTGTTCCAGAACTCATTCATATTTCTCACTGACGGCCTCAATTAATTCCAGAGATAATCCACAAATGGTTGATCTGGGGCTGTGAGTGGTAACTAATACTTTCGTGTTCAGTTTGGCTCGGCCCCCAAGTAGTCAACGATCTTGCCAAAGGGGCCAAGAAGAGGCAAGGCCCTGGGTAAGGGAGTGTTGTGCAAACTGCGAGGTTCCCGGTCTAGCCCACTAAGGCCAGCTGACCTCATCTGCCACAGGAAACCTGGAGAAGCAATGAGGTTACTGTATTAGTCATTTTAAGAGATCCAGGAAAATAGCACGGAATAAGAAATGGTTTTTAATTTAACTTGTCTGGTGTCACTTGAGGAAAAAGGGGTTCAATTACTGGCGGGTGAGAAGGTCAGCATAGTAGACTTGCGTGAGATTCTGAAGGGACCTCGGGGGCTTCGGGACTGTGGCACTGAGTCTTCATTGCATCTCATTTCCCCCAGAACTTATGACTTTCATTCACCTGAGTAGAAGCACTGTGCCCATGTTTAGCTGCTGAGACAGGGAAACCTGGGGTTTGCAGGTGGAACTGGGGGGAAGAAGGAGAACGGGATGGGGACATATTCTTAAGGGGCCTGGAGAAGACCCATCCCAGGCCCTTGGCAATGAGAGCGTGGAGTCCTAACCACTGGACCGCCAGGGAATTCCCTGGGGGGGAGTTTAGAGAGGGGTGTGTGGCTGAAAGGGAAGAGGCAGGGAGAGAAAAGGAAAGGGGGGAGCAGGGCGTGGGGAGGGGTCTAGAGGGAGAGGGAGGGAATGATGATGGGTGGGGAGGAGGACGATAATGAGGATGACAGCCTTCCTCAGCCTAGGACTTAACCTGAGACACGAGGTAATGAGCTGAGAGCAGGTATCTTCCTGGGGAGGGAGGTGGCAGAAAAAAGGCTATGGGGCAAAGATGAGGGAAAACTATTGGTATCAAATCAGATGAACAGCCAAACATCTGTGGGAACTCAGGGCCTTTGTGCTGGGGATGCAGAGGTGGAGGTGGAAACGGGGGAGTCTCAGTCGGGCTCTTGCCTTTTAGCAGTTTACTGGTTACTAAGATCCCCCCTGTCCTCGCCCCAGCTCCCCGCCTTTCCCAGGCCCTACCCCCTCCCACCAAAAGATATGAATCCGTGAAGAGTTATACCAGCTCAAGATAGTACCGGAAAGATTAAGGTTCCTACAGCCCAGCTCTAATCAAACCCACCCCCAGCCCTCCTGGGAAAGCTTCCATGGCCCCATACCTGCTGAGGTAGGGCGGGGCCCACACCTGGCTCTGGGGCTGGATGGCGCAAGGCTTTCTTTTTATTTATTTATTTTTGGCTGTGTTGGGTCTTCGTTTCTGTGCGCGGGCTTTCTCTAGTTGCGGCGAGCCGGGGCCACTCTTCATCGCGGTGCGCGGGCCTCTCACTGTCGTGGCCTCTCTCGTTGCGGAGCACAGGCTCCAGACGCGCAGGCTCAGTAGTTGTGGCTCACGGGACCAGTTGCTCCGCAGCATGTGGCATCTTCTGGGACCAGGGCTCAAACCCGTGCCCCCTGCCTCGGCAGGCAGATTCTCAGCCACTGCGCCACCAGGGAAGCCCGGCCTGAGGCTTTCTAAGCAGAGCTTGAGTGACTTGATACCCCATCCGCAGCCCCAGAGCCCACCTCGAAGCCACATCCCCGCCTCCTCATGGCACCTCCTCCCCCCCGCCCCCAAGGCTGTCCTTAGACTGGGCAAGGACTCCCTGCTTCAGGAGGCATCACTGTGGCCCTTGTCCAATCATGGTCCCCCAGAGGACGTGGCGTTCACAGGGCCAAGGGGATGTGCCCACTGGAGCCCACACCCAATTTCTAAACCCAGGCTCGGGGAATTCTTGCCCAAGAGGCCCGAGCCAGCTCCCAGCCCTTCCTCCTGAGGGTAGACTTCACCCAGGCTGTGCGCCCAGGCTCAGGGGGCCAAAGGGCCACGGTTGCAGAGGTCTGGACAGGGCCTGGTGTGCTCATGTTTCTGTCACAGCAGAAGGACCCTTGCCGTGTGGGATGGAGCAGAGGGTGGGAGAGGGAGGCAGGTGGGCCAGGCTGGGGCTCAGGGCCAGGGGTAGATACTCCCTGTAATAACATGTTTGACACAGAACTCCAAGAAGTAGAAAGTTCTGGATTCACACCTGGCCTATTCCAGGGCTTTCCAAAGGTGTATTTGTCAAGGCAGGAGGACAGACCATGTTTTATTTGACAGTGAGTGAGTTTGATTTTTAACTCTTAGATACGTGGACATACGGTATGAGGCCCCCTTTGACTCATGCCCAAGCCCTGCAAATGTTATTGAGTAACAGAGATTTCCCGGAAGTTTTCAGAGGAACAGGGAGGAAGACGACATTCCATATCACAAAGAAAAGCTTGCTAACGTTTCCACTGAGCCAGCTCTTCCCTCACATGTCCTCCCCTTACCCAGCAGACCGTTCGCTCCTGTCTCCCCAGGGCCCATCTCCTTGGTGAGCCTCTCCAGCTTGGCTAGATCCACCTCCTCGCTCCCCCATCCCTAAGATTTCTTAAGGTCCCCTCAGCTCCCACTCCCCAAACCCCACTCTAAACACAAGCCTAATAAACAGCTCTCAGCAAAGGGAAAACCTGTCCTCTGTTGAAATGGTCTCTCCTCCTCCATCTGTCCTGCTTTGTGTTATCACGGTCTGCTCTCCACCACTGCTGTGTCTTCGAGCCATCTCGCCCACTAGGCGGGGAGCAGAGACTGTGTCTTGTTCAGCTCCGTGACTCGGCCAGCCCCTTATATTTTGAGACCATTTATGCAAGGTTTCATGGACGGATTCGTGGAGAAGTTAGAATTGGAGTTAGGCCTGGAGAACAGGTAGAAGGTGGAAAATGAAGTCAGGAGAAGAAAGGAACAGAGGGGACAGGAGAAGCAACAGTGGAGTCACTGTATCCTGTGGGCAACAGCGAGCCACTGAAGATTCTTGAGCTAGGGCATGACAACACGTTAGGAAGATCCATCCGCGCAGGATTTACTGAAGTCAGGGTCAGCCGAGATGCAGGGAAGAGAGGAGAGCAGTTTGGCCCTGGGATGTCAGAGGGCAGGAGTGCAAAGGCAGGACAAATGGATGCTGGAGGCCGTACACTGGCCTCAGCAAAATGGCTTGCCTGACGCCACATGGCTCAGTCAGTTAGAACTAGAATTCAGGTCCCCAATTCCCAAGATGTACAATTTCCTCCATACTGAGTCTCAAGGGAGGTGGGGCTGAGTCCCAAAGGCTGCTGAGGAGGAAGTTTTGCCCAGCGGGCATGGCACTGGGTACTCTAGCCAGGTTCTCCCCGGGCGGCTGCTGGCAACGTGTGAGATCACAGCTTTGTGCAGGAGATTTCGGGCCTTCCCACTTGGGAGGAAAGGCCAGGCTCTGATTTGGGCGGGGGTGAGGAACACCCCATGGGGAAGGGATTCGTGTTAGCTACTGTTTAATCTCTCAGCTCCTCACTCAGAGGGGTGGGCAGATGGCAAAGCTTACACCTGGGGCCCTGGGGGACTGGGTGAGGGGTGAGGGGACATGGGAAATTCCTGACATCTGTAAAGTGCTCCATGACTTCCAAAGCTTTATTCATGACCACCCCACGTTCCCACGTCTCTAGCTAGTGAATCATAGCCACCCTCCAAGGCTCTTCTTCCATGAAGGCTTCAATGCTGAGACTTCCCTCCTCTGTAACCTCACAGCCCTGTGCTTAGGCTCTAATCTACCACTTGCTACCCTCTGCCGATAGGAGCTGTGTGACTTTGGCCAACTCACTTAACCTCTCTGTGCCCCAAGTTCATCATTAGTAAAAGGAGGGTAATGAAAGTATTGTCCACAGGGATTTTAAGATTAAATAAGATGATACATAGAACAACAGCTCCACACCTGCAAGTTGTTATGATGACGTTGATGCCTCATCTGTTTGGTTGACTGTGGGTCTGTCTCTCCCACCACTCTGCAAATTCCTTGAGGACAGGGATCTCACATCCAGCTTGTCTGCTTCTCCACCAGGTTTGGCTCAAAGCACAAAGCAGCCCATTTATTCAATCCATCAGCACCTATTGAACACTTGCTATGGGTGCTAAGCCCTGTGATAGAAACTGCGTTTAGAGATAAATAAGAAGCTCAAGGGGGGCCCCAGAGTCAAGGTGGACACAGACCTGTATATCAAGAGTGCAGCAGAGGGTTTTGGCGGCAGCTGAGGCTGTGAGCACAGTCAGGCACGAAGGAGGAAGCGGACAGTCTCCATCAAGTCAAAGCTTATTGAAGATGAACTGAATTGTCCCATTTGACCCCCAGAGCAACAGCATTTAAGGATGAGGAGATGGCCCTCAGCTGAGAAAATCCCACCGCTAGCACGTCATGGAGCTGGGCCTGGGACCTGAGCCCCGCACTTCTGAAGCAGGGGGCTCACACTGACCCCCTGGGAAGTCCCTCCTTCCACTGCTCCCCAGCCTCAGCCTCTGCCCAGAGACTTGTAGGTTAAAGGACTTCTGGGCAGCATCCGTTCATTCCCTGGGCTCTAGCCCAGGCCAGGTCCTGGCCTCCAGGGTATTTTTAGTTCTGGGCAGCCAGGCCTGGGAGGGTGATTGGCAGCAGATGGAGCCCATGTTTTTCGAGCTTCCCGTGTTGTTCCTGGCTCAGCATGAGAGGTGGCTGGGCATGGGGAGGGGGCCGAGGCATACCTGGCACCCCAGCCCACAGCGGGCTCATTGTCCCTGGGGGAGGGGCTGGGCCACTACTGCTGCCACTGACCAAGGCTGGAAGCATTCTTTGCTGTTGATTCATTGCAGGGTACTCTTTGAGCCCAGTTGGGGTGGGGCAGGGCATTGGGGGGACATCTGGGGCATGGGCAGCCAGGGGTGAACAGTGTGACCTGGCTGTCACCCAGGAATCAAAAAGGTCTACCTTGCCACCCTAGCCCTTATCACATTCTGCCTTATAGTGATGTTTGCTTACTTGCGTCTGCCTCCGGGACCAGACTGGGAAGCCCCTCCCATCCACCCCCTGCAATGTCTAGCACTCTAGCCCCCTGTCCAGCAAGTAGGAGAAAATCAAAGATGTACTGAATGATGGAGCCTTTGGAAGACCGTCAGGCAAGGTGGGGGGGAACAAGGGGAATCAAACTGCACTGATCTGGGCCTAGGGAGGAAGCTGGGAGGCTGGAACTCTGACCATTTTACAGACCGGGGCACTGAGGAACTGGGAGGAACCAGGACTGGGGGAAAGAATCTGGAGGAACCAGGCTGGGATTCAGGGGTCTGGGTGCCCCCCAAAACTGATGGGACTCCCCTCTGTCAGCCCCTCCTACTTTTGTCTTATTCCACCGTCTCCCCGCACCCCACCCTCCGCATACACTCTCCGCCTACGAGCCTGTCAAGGGCCAGGGCTGCCTCATTCAGCTCTGTAAGGGGTTGTAGTGGAGGATTTCAGCTTGTTCCATTACGGTTTACTACGTTGGGGAGCAAGTCGTGTCTCTTGGGGCTCAGTATTCCCAACTGTACAAGGGGCCTCATGCCCCCGCAGTACTCAATAAACTTCGAGGGACCAGGGCAATGGAGAGGACTGCCCGTTACCCCAAAGACAGCACACCTACACCCCACCATCCCGACCTCATCTGAACAGAGCCACCTCGCCCCCCTGCCCGCCCCCGCCGAAAGGAGCCTGCGTTGTCCGAAGTAAACAAGCCGGTGGGACAGTGAGGCGCTACCACGTGAAGCGCGCTGCGCATCTTAGGGACCCACTGAATGTAATCCCCAGGACAACTCTGGTGGTGGCCATACCACCTGGCTTTGCAGAAGAGGAAGCTGCGCCTCCGACAGGCACTCACGAGGCCACAGCGGCACTCGGGCAAACGCAGCCAGCTGGCGCCGAGCCGCAGTCTTTTCCCGGGAACGCCGATCCTCCCACAGTCCCTCCTGCTGTAGCGCGCCAGTTCCCTCCACGGAAAACAGCTGCCCCGACCCCCGCAGCCCAGCGACCCCGGGACTTCCCGGGCCGGCGGGCTGCGAGTGGGCGCCCGGCCGCCCCGGGCCGCGTCCGGGGG